>NW_024070187.1:41204880-41551715 GCF_014754425.2 Oryx dammah | reverse complement strand
TTAAGAATCCACCTGCCAATGCAGGAGACACAGGTTCAATCCCTGGTCTGGGAAGATCCCACATGTCATGGGGCAACTAAGCCCTTGTGCCTTAACCTGCTGAACCCGTGTGCCACAACTAGAGAAGCCACTGCAACTAGAGAGTAGCCCATTTGCTGCAACGAGAGCCAGCCTGCACACAGCGCCGAAGACCCAGCATAGCCAAATAAGTAAATCAATCAGAAAAATCCACTCCGTGCATAAGTGGACCCTCAAAGTTCAAACCTGTGTTGTTCAAGTGTCAACTGCATATTGGATTGAATCAGATTAGAGTCTCTCAAGGTGCAGGATGGGAAAGGGATCTTCCTCGACCTGTTGTAATTACTTCACAAGGGCCCAAGCAGGAAGAGCAAATGATTATCAGGGCTAATAGCAACACTTTGAGCCAGGCAAGTTGAGTTCCTCAGAGAATCTGAGGAACCATTGAGAACTGAAAACAATCCATTTACCAATAATAGAGAGACTTGCCAGAGGGAGCTGGCTCCCATCCTTGTTTCTCCTTTACATGTTTACCAGGATTGTGTTTCTGGTGGATGATGCCAGTTGAGATTACCTGCCAATATGAGAGCTGATGCAATCTCATTATGATTTCTGCAGGAGACCTTTAAGATTTCCTTTGCTATACAGGGTAATCTTACAGGGGGCTTCCCAGGTGGCTCCAGTGGTAAAGAATCCACCTGCCAATGCAGGAGACACAGAGACGTGGGTTCGATCCCTGAGTCAGGTAGATCCCCTGGAGGAGGAAATGGTAACCCACTTCAGTATTCTCGACTGGAAAATCCCATGGACAGAGGAGCTTGGCAGGCTGTAGTCCATGGGGTCACAAAGAGTTGGACATGACTGAGCAACTTAGTAAGCATGTAGTCTTACAGAGTAGTTGTTGTTCAATCACTAAGCTGTGTCTGACTCTTTGCTAGCCCTTGGCCTGCAGCACACCAGACTTCCCTATCCTTTACCATCTCCCGGAATTTGTTCAAACTCATGTTTATTGAGTCAGTGATGCCATCCTACCATCTCATCCTCTGTCGCCCCCTTCTACTCCTGCCCTCAATCTTTCCCAACATCAGGGTCTTTTCTAATGAGTCAGCTCTTTACATCAGGTGGGCAAAGTATTGGAACTTCAGCTTCAGCATCAGTTCTTCCAATGAATATTCAGGGTTGATTTCCTTTAGGATTGACTGATTTAATCTCCTTGCTCTCCAAGGGACGCTCAAGAGTCTTCTCCAGCAGCACAATTTGAAAGCACTCAGTCTTACAGAGGCTATGGGCTAGAGTTCAAGTGAGAGACAAAAAGAGACCAAGCTGGTGTCTCTAAAGCTCACTGACTAGATAAAAATCCATCCTGTTTTCAGGTAGCCTTTTCAGCTTCAGGTACCGGTAGTTATGCCTTAAATTCCCTAAATAGAGTTTCTGTGACCAAAGGAGGTTGAGCAAGGTGAACTATGTTGAGGAAGAGTTTTCTTGGAAGCAGTTCCGTAGCATATTGTCAGTCAAGGAGTTTTCCTTAGCTTCAGGGGTCTGGCTACTAGTCTGAGGTTCGATTTTGAAAATATTTCTTAGAAAGTCTGGAAATTACAGATTTTTATTGTGCCCTTGTCTTCAGAGTCTGAGGACCTCTAAATGGTTATGTCTTTTGACTGATCCTATTACAGAATTACTTTTGTAGAAGGCCCCATTTTGGTCTATATCTCAAATTAGGTAAGGACTGGGAATAAGAAATAAAGACTTGATCCCAACTCATAAGTTATTTTTACATAAAGGATGAATTTTATGGAGAAATAATGTTGATTTTCGAAATGAGGATCATCAGATTACCTTTGGTGTAAATGTTCAAAGGAAATTTGAATGA
This sequence comes from Oryx dammah, assembly GCF_014754425.2. Classification (NCBI taxonomy): domain Eukaryota; kingdom Metazoa; phylum Chordata; class Mammalia; order Artiodactyla; family Bovidae; genus Oryx; species Oryx dammah. The sequence goes on along the minus strand of NW_024070187.1, from coordinate 41,549,827 downwards.
TCTCATTGCTTAAATTTATGTCAGGTAGCCTGGAAGAAGCACAGATCATAAGAAGCCTGTAAAAAGAGATGAATCACATTCTATCCTACTTGACATTATAGTGGCCCAAGATCCCTTCAGGTTAAGGGCTCCGGAAGCATTTCAAATGCATTTTAAGGATTCATGTTGATTTTTCAGGCAGACACCAAAAGAAAGAACTTCTTGGGTTAGACATCCTTCCAAAATGGCTCTAAGTGCTTATAATTACATTTCAAACATCTGCTGCAACAATCAGCTAGTTTTTGCAACACATGGATTGACAGACAACTGTTCTGATTCAACCTCAGTATGAGTGGTTAGAACTTGTAGTTAGGAGCCCTATCTGAACTGTTACCATTATGTCTTATCAATTCCAAGCAAATGGCCACCCCTGGATGTTACAGACCACTAAAACTGTCTTAAATAAAAATGTTGGAAGAACTGTTTCCAACATTTTCCAGATTTACTTATTTTTGTCCCTAGGGTTTATCATTTCCATTTTCAACAACTCAAATTGAATTTTCTAAATTAATTATTGTGGAAAGGGAAGGAGGTGGTGACAACTCAGGTTAAGACTTGCTGTGATGGTCCTTGTCTAAAGCGGAGGTCACTGCATCATCCAAATTTATGATGCCCACAAGCTAAGGTGGCTTTTGCATTTTTAATGGATGGGGAGAAAAGAACATTTCACAACACATGAAATTCCAATTTCAGTGCCCATAAATAGTTTAATTGAAACATGGTGCTCTTTATGTTATTCTTCACTTTTTTTCACCACAGTAGTTGTAACAGAGACTGTAGAGCTGACCCAGGCTAAGATATTTACCATCTAGCCCTTACAGAAAACGTTAGCAGACCTTTGCTCTAGTGTTAAGTCGCTCAATTGTGTCTGACTCTTTGTGATCCCATGGACTGTAGCCTGCCAGGCTTCTCTGTCCATGGAATTCTCCAGGCAAGAATACTGGAGTGGTTAGCCATTCCCTTCTCCAGGGGATCTTCCTGTCTCAGGCATTAAACCCATGTCTCCCACATTGCAGGCAGATTCTTTACCATTTGAACCACCAGGGAAGCCCTTTGCTCTATACTGCTGAGGAAAAAAACTCCTTCTGGAAATCAGCCCTAATATTTTCACCTACTTTTTGTCCATAGGGAAAAATTTTGCAGGAGACTTGTAAAGGACTAGACTAGATATTCATCTTTAAAAAGACATCAGCGGGCAAAAGATGGCCCTGATTGAATGATTGATTGATATTTTTCCACTATGGCTTGATGGCAACAGAATCTTTAGAGCACCATCTGGCATGGAATTTTTAGCTCTGTCTCCAAAAAACTGAGTTGAGACACAAAGAATAGAAAATAATAATTCTCTTGATTCCTGCAACAGCTGAAGAGAAGCCAGCTGGAATTTCCATACTTGCTAGGAAAACTCAGAGCAATCTCATAAAAAGTTGTACTACCAACAGTAAAGGATTTTGTTAGCACAGCAGTGGGACTGGGGGTGGAGGATAGAGTGCTGCTGGGTTTGGCAGATAGAACAGTTGATTTTGTGCTTTTAGTGTTGTTTTTTTCCTTTGGTGTTTAATTTCATGTTCCGGAAGGCAGTTTAAGAAGGGTTAAATTAAAATAATAGATCTTGCTCCTGATAAAATGTTCTTCAAATCTTATTTATCACTAAGTGATTACTTAGTAGAACAATAATTAAGTGACCTTACAGATTTATCACCAATCACTTATTACACCATCAGTTTTGATATGCCCACCACTTCAGTAAACAAAGGATGTTACAGCCATCAAGACTTCAGCCACAGCTTCCCCTCCATGGTGCACCCCGAGGGGAATTCTGGATGTGGAAACACAGGATACTGGTCCTAGATGGCTAAGATACACATCAAAGGAACAATTTCAATGAGCCCAGACTCTTGCATCTTCCAATACTTAGAAAAGCTCTAATGTCATTAGCTGGAGGTGTCTGTTTTGTGATTAGTAGTAATCTTTTGACATTTGACAACATATTTGTTTTCCCAGCAAAACTCTCCTGTATCCTGGTTCCTCTCTTACCTTTTTGGAACAGTTCATCAGAGTTGAGAGGCCGCCTTCCTGGGCTATGTGTATGTTAGTCGCTCAGTCATGTCCAACTCTTTGCAACCCCATGAACTGTAACCCACCAGGCTCCTCCATCCATGGGATTTCCCAGGCAAGAATACTGAAGTGGGTTGCCATTTCCTTTTCCAGGGGATCTTCCCAATCCAGGCATTGAACCTGGGTCTCCCACATTGCAGGCAGACTACCACTGAACTACCAGGGAAGCTCTTCCTGGGCTATAGTTCTCAGTACAGCCCCAAGTAAAACATAAAAGTGAATGTGAAAGTTGCTCAGTCGTGTCCAACTCTTTGCGACCCCATGGACGATGCAGTCCATGGAATTCTCCAGGTCAGAACACTGGAGTGGGTAGTAGCCTTTCCTTTCTCCAGGGGATTGTTCTCGAACCCAGGACTCCCTCATTGCAGGTGGATTCTTTACCGGCTGAATCACAAGGGAGGCCCAAATGAAATATAATTCTCAACTTTTAGATTTTGCATTTTTTTTTCAGTACAAGTGACTTTGTCTAGTTACTCTGGTGCCAGCTCTTCTTATTCCTTATCTGCTGCTGCCTCCTCCCCTCCCAATATTTAAAAGCAGACTTTCTTTCGGACAGATGCCTGCTAATCCCTACTCTTTTCTGACTCTGACCTTTCTATTTAGGAAATCTCATTCTCACCTATGCCTCTAATAAAGTTTATAGGCTTTGATTTATGGGCTTCCTTGGTGGCTCCAATCGTAAAGAATCTGCCTGCAATGCAGGGGACCCAGGTTCGATCCCTGGCTCAGGAAGATCTCTGGAGAAGGGCATGATTATTTCCAGTATTCTTATCCAGAGAATTCCATGGACAGGGGAGCCTGGCGAGCTACAGTCCATGGGGTCACAAACAATCAGACATGACTTAGCATTCACACACACATTCTTGCCTGGAGAATTCCATGGATAGAGGTGTCTTGAGGACTACAGTCCATGAGGCTGCAAAAAGTCAGACACCACTGAGTGACTTACACTTTCACTTTCCCTTATTAAAAAAAAATCAGTGGGAATGACCTGGCAGTCCAGTGGTTAGGACTCTATGCTTTAGTTACTAGTGGCAAGGGTTCAATCCACTGTCAGGGAATTAAGATTCCCGCAAGCCATTTCTTGTGGCAAATATATATATTTGTCTCTCCAGCCCTTGTTGAAAACTCCAGGTGCACATTCAAAGCACCACCTGAATGATTAAAACAAACCTTGGTCTCAACATGTCCCAACAGCACTCGTGATCCTCCCAGGCAAACTGCTCTTCCTCTAGGGTTTCTTGTCTTGGTGAATGACATCATCACACACTCAGGTAAACCAAAACCTGGAAGGCATCTTTGACATCAACCCTGTCTCTCATATCCCCAACCAAACAACCGCAGAAGTGAGTCCTGTGGTTTCTTAATTACAGTGTCATTCATATGTATCCTCTTTTCATCTCCATTCCCAACATCTTGGCTTAAGCTACCAGAATAATCTCTCACCTCTGGCTAAAGCACCTAATTATTTCCCAGAATCTAGTCTTCTGCAGTCCCGCATTCTCCAAGGTGTAGGAGCCAAAGGAAGTACATAAAACTGCAACTTTTATGGTGTCTTCCCTCCACTTTAAACGCTTCAATGGCTTCCAAATGTTACTAAGGTGGAAAACAACATTCTCTCCATGAACAAAGCCATAGTCCCTGCCAGATCTTACCTTTTCTTACCTCACCAGTGTCATTGGCTGGCTCTCTTCCTTCCATTTGAGGCCCTGCTAAATTTGCCTTTTAACTTTTTCTAAATGTTCCATTTTCTTTCTAGCTGCAGGAGCCTCCCACAGGCAGATCTCTGTCCTCTCAGTTCAGTTCAGTCACTCAGTCGTGTCTGACTCTTTGCGACTCCATGGACCACAGCATTGCAGGCCTCCCTGTCCATCACCAACTCCCAGAGTTTACTCAAACTCATGTCCATTGAGTCGGTGATGCCATCCAACCATCTTTTCCTCTGTCGTTCCCTTCTCCTCCCACCTTCAATCTTTCCCAGCATCAGGGTCTTCTCAAATGAGTCAGTTCTTCGCATCAGGTGGCCAAAATATTGGAGCTTTAGCTTCAGCATCAGTCCTTCCAATGAATATTCAAGACTGATTTCCTTTAGGTTGGACTGTTTGGATCTCCTTGCTGTCCAAGGGACTCTCAAAAGTCTTCTCTAACACCACTCCACTTTATAGTCCAACTCTTACATCTATACATGACTACTGGAAAAACCATAACTTTGACTAGACAGACCTTTGTTGGCAAGTAATGTCTCTGCTTTTTAATATGCTGTTTGGGTTGATCATAACTTTCCTTCCAAGGAGCAAGCATCTTTTAATTTCATGGCTACAGTCACCATCTTCAGTGATTTTGGAGCCCCCGCAAAAAAAGTCTGTCACTGTTTCCCTTGTTTCCCCATCTATTTGCCATGAAGTGATGAGACCAGATGCCGTTATCTTAGTTTTCTGAATGTTGAGTTTTAAGCCAACTTTTTCACTCTCCTCTTTCACTTTCATTAAGAGGTTCTTTAGTTCTTCTTGCTTTCTGCCATTAGGGTGGTGTCATCTGCGTATATGAGGTTATCTCTGCCTGTCTCTGTCCTCTGCATATCTCTGTCCTCTGAGTTGCACTAAATATTACTTAAATGCCTCAAAAGTACCAAAGTCCTTCAGAGACTGAAAGCCTTTGAGCCTCAGAGAGGGACTTCCCTGGTGGCTCAGATGGTAAAGAATCTGCCTGCAATGCCAGAGACCTGGGTTTGATCCCGGGGTCTGAAAGATACCCTGGAGAAGGGAATGGCCACCCACTCCAGTATTCTTGCCTGGGGAATTTCATGGACAGAGAAGCCTGGCAGGCTACAGTCCATGGGGTTGCAAAGAGTTGGAAGGGACTGAGCGACTAACATTTTCACACACTGAGCCTCAGAAAGGTGCTGGTCTTAAGAGCCTGGATCCCTAGGTGTCCAGGAATCTTCTTTGTTCCTATGCAGATTTACTCACCCTTCCCCCAGTGGCCTGATCTACATTTGAAGGGATATTAAAAACAGAACTTTGGGTCAGAAGAAAAAGGCCTCCCTTGGGGCAATGGGTACCTGCTTGCTTTATAGTGTTTACACTTACAGAATCATATTTTTTACATTTACAAAATTAAGAAGATTTCTTCAAGAAATTTTTACTGGGGAAAAATAGGACATACTTTGATAATTTGCAGTCTACTAATGTCAAAAAAATTGAATGAAAAGTATATTTACAATTTTTGCTCTCGATCTTTAAAATCATCTTGCCTTTTAATTAAAGAATAAATGGGTAGCAAAGTGGTAAAGCATCCTCCTGCCACTGTGGGAAATGCAACAGACGTGAACCTGATCCTTGAGTTGGGAAGATCCCTGGAGCAGGAAACAGCAACTCACTCCAGTATTGTTGCCTGGAGAATCCCATGGACAGAGCAGCCTGGCAGGCTACAGTCCATGGGGTCGCAAACAGTGGGACATGATTGAGCACGCAGACACACACACACACACACACACACAGAGGTTTTTAAAAAATCGAATAATAAAAAAAGTATGATGAAATGTAAGTCTCCTCACCAACAATCCCTTTCCGAGGTAAGATGGCCTTTATAACTGTTTCTTTATATCCTTCTAGAAATATTCCATATACTCATACTACAAATAGACACACATACACACATTATTTCTAGAAATGAGGATCAATGGCTTCTTTCACAGATCAACAAACAGAGATCTTAGTCTCTTTCCTCAGGTCTTCACTTGAGGTGAAGTGCCCCCCATTTGTAATTTGTTATAATTTATTGAACCCATTTTTCCATTCAACTTATTAATAGCATATTATTTCCAATTTGCCATCATAAAAAATGCACCAAGTTGTATCACTAATTTAGAGCATAATGATTATAGCTAATAATAATGTATCATAGATTTTACAGCCAAGAGACTAAATCTTTAGCATTCTCACTACAGAAAAAAAAAAAAAGGTAACTATGTGATGAAGAAGACAGAGGTAGCAGCTAATATTTAGTAATAATCACTTTGCAATTTATAAATGTATCAAATCAACATGTTGACACAAATGTACACAATGTTATGTGTCAATTATATCTCAATAAGCTGGCGGGGGCGGGGGATGAGGGTGGGGGGAGAACAACAAAAAATTGTGTCAATTTGTATTGCCTCCAACCATGTAGGGAATTGTTGACTTTTCCACATAAGGAAGTCATGAAATGCTATTTTATTTATTTCACGAAATGCTATTTTGTTTTTTCCAATTTGATGGCTAAAAATTAGTATTTAGATTTTTGTAGGTGGGTTGGTTTGCTTGCATTTCTTTTTTGGGAGGCTGAACATCCTTCCATATTACACCTTTTATTTTTCCTTCTGTGAGCTAGCTCTTCTATATTTTTCTTAAGTAATTGAAGGTTTTCTTACTGATTTGCAAGCTTTGTAAATATAATAAAGAAATTATTCCTCTACCATATACGTTGCAAAGCTTTTCAGCAGCTTGACTTTTGATTTTTTTTTAATAGTATTTGTTCAGGCAGAATTTGTAACCTTATGAGACAAAACTTACCAATTCAAGCTTTGTGTCTTGATGTGGTACATATGTACACACACACATATACATCTATATGATCATATATATGCATCTAAAGACAATGTTTAAAACACTTCATGATTATATTTTTATATATTTAAACCTTTGATCTCTGTTGCAGAAGAGAGGAATTTGGTGATAAGCAGTAATAATAGCTGGCAATTTTTAAATAGTAATTATCCTTTGCTGAAGGAATTTAAGGACCTTTACAATAGTAATTAAAGGATTATATATTTGTCCTCCCCATCTGACAACAAATGCCTTGAAGGTTTTACCAAAGGTTTTTTTGCACAATGCAGCAAGCCAGACACTGAGAAGCCAAGGTTTGCCTCAAAGCGAGGATTTATTCAGGAGGCAATCAGTGGAGGAGAAAGAGAATGCCATCTCAAATCTGTCTCCTCAAAGGCAAGGGTCTTGGGGTATTTATAGGATAAAGCTGAGGTGTGGGGAGAGGGGAAAGGTGATTAGAGTTAAGTAAAGGCTGAGCCAAACATTCTGTACAGGCGCAACTAAGCTACCTGCTTCTCCATGAGTTTTTTTTTTCCTACCTTAGTAACATATTTGGAGAGAATTCCCTGGTGATCCAGTGGTTAGGATTCCAAGTGTGGGTTCTATTCCTGGTTGGGGAACTAAGACTCCACAAACCACAGGACACAGCCAAAAGAAAAAAAAAAAAGAAGAAGAAGAAGAATGTATTTGGAGAATTCAGCTGATTCTACACCTGTTTCGGAGGTATGTTTTCAATTCAGACCAGGCAGTCAGAGGACTTCATTGTCCCCACCCCTTCTTCAGGGATGTGTGACACAGACAGGCCAGTTATATCCCTCACTGGGAATCCTGTGTGTGGAGGGGGGATTGTTGTTTTTGTTCTGTTGTTAGTTTTATCTTTTTGCTAGGATTTTACAGTGTGAGGATGATGTAAAGGTGAAGCTGCCTGTGACTCTCCAGTTATGAGTGATTCTTGCCAGAGACCGAAGCCAATAAAGTGCTAAGAAATGAAGAGAGAAAACTGGGGACAACATTTCAGCTCCTTGATCCAGCTATGCCTGAAGCAACATTCTAGCTACATGAACTAATATATTTCTTTTTGTGTATAAACTATTTGGAATGGTGTTTCTGTCACTTTCACCTGAAATGGTTTTGACTAACAGAAGACTAGTTTTGATAGCATTTCATGGTGCTTTGGCAAAGGATCTATGAATGCCTGACTCTTGACTCCCTCCTTTCAGAGTTCCGGTGCAAGAAGGAAAGGAGGGGAATGAATATGCACACAAAACGAAATAAAAGCAGGAAATATTCTTAGCCAACTGAGTAATGAGTAACCCTGAAAGGCTCAAGCACGGTGAGATACAGTATGGAATAGAATCACTCTCTCCCCTGAAGACCCTTTGTGTCTTGCATTACATATGCCCATCAGAAGGGGCTGAGTTTTATATAATGAACATTAGAGAAGCTAATTAAGTGAATTTAGAATTTATATACAAAGCTTTCACAGCCAAATAGGTTTCATACAGATGAACAAGTTTCCTGATGGGGAAAGACTGGAGTCAGACTGTTGGGGTTTTTAACATTTATAATCTATATCATCAAACATTCACTTAAGGAGTAAGTGCAAGTATGAGAAACTTCAATGCAGCCAGTTGAGCCAAGAGATGAGTTCATAAATATAAGTTTTGCTTGACTTACCATATAGCAAATAAGTTATGGTTATTTGGCAGTCGTGAAAAGACAAATTAATAAGTGGAGAAATATTATCTCTTCTTTTGTTCATTCATTCATTATTCATTCAGCAAATACTTATGGAGTGCCTATTGCAAGTGTGGCAGTGTTCAAGGTGCTAGGATACAGTAATAAACAAGGCAAAAGCTTTCCCTTCATGGCAAGTACCTAAAGAAGCATCTTGATTATACTGAACTGAACTTAGAAAATATACATATTAATCTGTATGTGTGTGTGCTTAGTTGCTCTGCTGCTGCTGCTGCTAAGTCGCTTCAGTCGTGTCCGACTCTTAGCAACACCATGGACTGCAGCCCACCAGGCTCCTCCATCCATGGGATCTTCCAGGCAAGAGTACCAGAGTGGGGTGCCATTGCCTTCTCCTAGTTGCTCAGTCATGTTCAATTCTTTGCGACCCTTTGGCCTGTAGCCCTACAGGCTCCTCTGTCCGTGGAATTTTTCAGGCAAGAACACTGGATTGGGTTGCCATTTCCTCCTCCAGGGGACTGAACCCAGTTTCTCAAGTCTCCTGCATTGCAGGCCGATTCCACTGAGCCATCAGCAGCTGCTAAGTCACTTTAGTTGTGTCCGACTCTGTGCGACCCCAGAGACGGCAGCCCACCAGGCTCCCCTGTCCTTGGGATTCTCCAGGCAAGAACACTAGAGTGGGTTGCCATTTCCTTCTCCAATGCATGAAAGGGAAAAGTGAAAGTGAAGTCACTCAGTCGTGTCTGACTCTTAGTGACCCCATGGACTGCAGCCTACCAGGCTCCTCCGTCCATGGGATTTTCCAGGCAAGAATACTGGAGTGGGGTGCCATTAATCTGCACAGTGATGGTTATTCACTTGCAAAGGGATGTGGATGACTGAGGTAATTACTGGACAAATAGAACTGTAAAAGTCGGGTAGAATGAAGAAAGTTGGCTGGCTTCCTCCCGAATTTTCTGTATGATTGTCTCGATTCTCCATTTTATCTTCCTAGTAGAAGCATTGTCTGAGTGTTCACAGCGTTTATTTTGGAGGAATTTAGAGCTCCAGAGATGAAAAGAATTGATACATATATAATTGTAGTGTTATTAAAGATGAAATGCTTTTGTAGCTTATAATGTTTATAATAATATGCTATAATTACATGGCATGTTTTCCCCAGCGATTTCCTTCACACATCACACATCACTTCTTTACATTTCCAGTAATACTGGAATGTGTGTGCGTGGGGGGCAATTATTATTTTCTCAGTTTTGCAGGTAGGGAAATAGATATTAAGCAAATGATGTTTAAATCATAACTCATGACCAGGTTTATAAGAAAGCTTGGATACAGGTTTATAAGGAAAACCAACTACACCTGCAAAATTTTCCCAGCTCTCTGGTTCAGGCTTTCATATGCACAAAGGGTTTGACCTTAAATTCATTTAACCTCCTTAGATTTCAGCTTCATCTGGAATATGAAGCAATGGACTAGATTCAGGATCAGCTAACCTTCAACAAGTACTTACTATGTGCAAGCTGTGTGTTAGGAACTTTCAATGTAATCATAATAATTCATATTAAATTTAAAATTAAACCCTATATCAGGTGAAGAAACCTAGGCCCCAAGAAATTAAGCAGCTTGCTTAAGTCAAATAATTAATTTGTATCAATAATAATTAATTCAAATCAAAATAATTTAAATTAATTTATTTAAATATAAATTAAAACACACTAATTAAACTAATTAAAATTTATTAATTTGGATTAATATATTAATCCTATCTCCTGACTTAAAAAAAATCAATGCTTTTCCCTCTATACTTTCACTTTCCTCTGTATTTTAGCATTATATACAGTTATAGAAAAATGTATGTGAGCTTTCATTTATTTATATATAAACTAAATTATTCCTATTACCCAAAATACACTCGAGTAAAATAAATAATATATCTAAATTGAAATTTTAAGGTTTTGTTGAGTTTATATAATCAAATTGCTTGACTTACTAGTGTTTGAGGTTTCTGAGTGACATGGGAATGTGTTTTAAAACATATTACAGAAATCCAAACAGCAAGATATTCCATGTGTTTTCAACATACAGATTCAGAGATTGAGTCGAAGTAGTGAATTCATTGAGAACTGCATAATTTCAAATATACATTCTCATTCTGTTCAGCTCCATTAATGGGTTTTAATATGTTAACTGACCCTAAGAAGGAAGAAGACTACTGTTTAAAAAAAAATTTTAGATGGAAATTTCATGATTGGTATATTTGCTATTGTGTTTATCATTAATATTACTAGTTGGTTGATAGATTTTAATCATTATATTGGCACATAGGAATACAATTTATAATAGCACAGCTGATATAACAAGACATACATCCTATTTGGGAGATAAATATTCAGGAAGGCAATATACATTTCAGGTGTGGACTCTATTTCTAAATTTCCCCAAGGTCTGCTCTTTCCTCTATTATGTACTGTGTTTTATGTTATGCATTATGTTTTAAATATTTTAAAACATATAATTCTGCTATAAAAATAATAGGCAAAAAGGAAGGAGAGTTGATGACACTAAGTAGAGAAGCAAAGACCATGTGAGACATGGTAGATATAGAAAAAGACAGTTGAGTACATGTGTGATGAGCAGATAAAAATGATGGGACAAAAGAGAAAACCACTTATTTAGAAAAGGATGAAAGGATAAATATTTATGATTCACTAACTGTGCATATGTCATATGAGACACTCAGTATTTATTGGATTGAAAAGCAGCTGCTCATTTGTGACATCAGATTTGGCCCCATGTTCCCTCTGTCCAGGAAGCACAAATAAAGTCCGTAGCTGCTTACTGGGCAAGTTATAATCATGGCCAGGTATAACTGCCCCTGCATCTCTAACAAAGCAGTGAGATGTTGGTTCCAGACATCTTAAATCTGTTAGGTCACCTTGCTTAAACTTCAGCTCTGGTCCTTGGAACTACACCAGCAGTGGGGAAAGTTGATGTCTCTGAGTTGGAAGACAGACAGATGGACTAACTCAGTTCATATGCGCATTGTATATGTTGAGGTGATAGGTGTTTCTTCTGTTTGCATCCTAATCCTTGTGGGTTAACCTAACCCAACTCTTTCCCTGCTTCTCACTGGTCCATGTGTTTTAAATGGATATAATAAACTGTGCGATTTGAGTATCTTAATTTGCACAGTGAGCCTTCCTGATCCACCACCTCTGTGCTAACCTGCCTGGTCATGTACTTGGAGGCTCCTATTACATCAAGGTAATTCCCCACATGGCATTGCTGGCCAATTTTTGCCTCATATTTCTTCTTTATATTTACAACTGATGGTAATTACACTGAAGTGGGTAGAGAATATACCATTTCAGAAAGATATTTGGTCATCTAAAAAGAGCATTTAACTGTCACAAGGATACATTCCAATAATAGTCTGGCTGTAGCAGACAAACAGTAGAAGAATTCATGGTTTAGCAGGATAAAGTCAGAGCACTTTAAAGCTGGTTCCAGTTCAAATTCTCATTTCAGAAAGATGAGATTTAGTGACTTGCTGAAGGTCACTATTTCTAGTAACTAGTAAGCCAGAACAGGAGCCAATGCTGTCTAAAGAGGTTATGGGGTTATTTGAGCTACTGCTGTTTCTAGCTGGGTCCTGGGTAATAACCAAGCATGCATTCCAGCGCATGCTATGTAATGACTAAAAATATAAACTACAGCTGTCACAACTAATAGATTAACATTAAATGATGCAAAAATAAACAGAGAATGTCTGTTTATTAACAGGGTTTATAGAGGTGTCACTGAGACATTTCAAGTGCTAAAAATTGCTATTCTTTCCATGTCAGTTTAATCATGACATTACACATTTCCCTTTGATTCTGGAAGACAGGACATTAGTCAATCTTTTCAACACTCACTAGCTGATATATTTGAAGAACTGTGTTAGACGTTTGCCACATAAAAATGAGTAAGGTATAAACTATGAGAATCAACACTTTAGACTCCCTTCCATGTGCCAGGCACTGTTGTAGGGACTAGAAAACCAACACAATAGTGGCTTAAACCAGAGAACATTCATAATAAAAATAAGTCCAGAGGTTTCAGAGGCAGCTCAACGATGACCTCGGGGATCCAAGTGTTTTCTCTGTCTTTCCATTTCCTCCTATTATTTCAGAATTTTCCTTTGTTCCTTTTGCCTTGTGGTTTCAAAAGGACGTACTTCAGCTCCATGCCTCATGTCCTCACAATACCATTTCCAAAGCAAGAAGGATGAGGGTGGTGAGACAGATCTTCTCTTGTAAGTCTCTGTTTATCATGCACAAAATTTCTATCCTGAAATTTCTTGGCAGACTCCCTCAGATTGGTGTTGAAGAGTAGAACTTTCTGTGAGTTGAAACTCTTCCATAATTTGTGCTACCCAAAATGGTATCCACCAGCCACGTCTGGGTAGTGAGCACTTGAATTATGACTAGTGTGACTAAGGAATAGAATTTTTAGTTTTATTTAATTTTAATTAATTTGAATTTAAATTTAAATACATGTGTCTAATATCTACCATGTTGGACAACACTTTGACTCTTTCTGGGTAGAACTATAATATGGCCACCAGGAGTTCCCATATTGTGTAGCTTTTTCAGCATCCAAAGGAGAAAAAGTTGGGGAATGGCCCTTTGGCAGCAACTAACAGAAGAATCTTTCCTTTTCTCCTTTGCTTTTCACTTCTCTTCTTTTCTCAGACAGCCATTTTGCTTTTTTGCATTACTTTTCCATGGAGATGGTCTTGATCCCTGTCTCCTCTACAATGGCATGAACCTCCGTCCATAGTTCATCAGGCATTCTATCTATCAGATCTAGTCCCTTAAATCTATTTCTCACTTCCACTGTATAATCATAAGGGATTTGATTTAGGTCATACCTGAACGATCTAGTGGTTTTCCCTACTTTCATCAATTTAAGTCTGAATTTGGCAATAAGAGTTCATGATCTGAGCCACAGTCAGCTCCTGGTCTTGTTTTTGTTGACTGTATAGAGCTTCTCCATCTTTGGCTGCAAAGAATATAATCAATCTGATTTCAGTGTTGACCATCTGGTGATGTCCAAGTGTAGAGTCTTCTCTTGTGTTGTTGGAAGAGGGTGTTTGCTATGACCAGTGCATTTTCTTGGCAAAACTCTATTAGTCTTTGCCCTGCTTCATTCCACATTCCAAGGCCAAATTTGCCTATTACTCCAGGTGTTTCTTGACTTCCTACTTTTGCATTCCAGTCCCCTATAATGAAAAGGACATCTTTTCTGGGTGTTAGTTCTAAAAGGTCTTGTAGGTCTTCATAGAACTGTTCAAATTCAGCTTCTTTAGCGTTACTGGTTGGGGCATAGATTTGGATTACCATAATATTGAATGGTTTGCCTTGGAATCGAATGGAGATCATTCTGTCATTTTTGAGATTGCATCCAAGTACTGCATTTCAGACTCTTTTGTTGACCATGATGGCTACTCCATGTCTTCTAAGGGATTCCTGCCTGCAGTAGTAGATATAATGGTCATCTGAGTTAAATTCACCCATTCCAGTCCATTTTAGTTCGCTGATTCCTAGAATGTCGATGTTCACTCTTGCCATCTACTGTTTGACCACTTCCAATTTGCCTTGATTCATGGACCTGACATTCCAGGTTCCTATGCAATACTGCTCTTTACAGCATCGGACCTTGCTTCTATTACCAGTCACATCCACAGCTGGGTATTGTTTTAGCTTTGGCTCCATCCCTTCATTCTTTCTGGAGTTATTTCTCCACTGATCTCCAGTAGCATATTGGGCACCTACTGACCTGGGGAGTTCCTCTTTTGGTATCCTATCATTTTGCCTTTTCATACTGTTCATGGGGTTCTCAAGGCAAGAATACTGAAGTGGTTTGCCATTCCCTTCTCCAGTGGACCACATTCTGTCAGACCTCTCCACCATGTCTGCCCGTCTTGGGTGGCCCCACAGGGCATGGCTTAGTTTCACTGAGTTAGACAAGGCTGTGGTCCTAGTGTGATTAGATTGACTAGTTTTCTGTGATTATGGTTTCAGTGCGTCTGCCCTCTTGCAACACCTACCGTCTTACTTGGGTTTTTCTTACCTTGGACGCGAGGTATCTCTTCACGGCTGCTCCAGCAAAGCGCAGCTCCTGCTCCTTACGTTGGACGAGGGGTATCTCCTCACTGCCCTGCCTCCTGACCTTAAACGTGGAATAGCTCCCCTAGGCCCTCCGGCGCCCGCACAGCCACTGCTCCTTGGACATGGAGTCGCTCCTCCCAGCAGCCGCCCCTGGCCACAGGCGGGGGTAGCTCCTCTCGGCTGCTGCCCCTGATCTCGGACGTGGGGTAGCTCCTCTCTGCCATGCTTTCCACGTCGTCACAGCTAACAAAAGCAGAAGATATTAAGAAGAGGTGGCAAGAATACACAGAAGAACTATACAAAAAAGATCTTCACAACTAAGATAATCATGATGGTGTGATCACTCACCTAGAGCCAGACATCCTGGAATGTGAAGTCAAGTGGGCCTTAGGAAACATCACTACGAGCAAAGCTAGTGGAGGTGATGGAATTCCAGTTGAGCTATTTCAAATCCTGAAATATCATGCTGTGAAAGTGCTCTGCTCAATATGCCAGACAGTGGCCACAGGACTGGAAAAGGTCAGTTTTCATTCCAATCCCAAAGAAAGGCAATGCCAAAGAATGCCCAAACTACTGCACAATTGCACTCATCTCACACGCTAGTAAAGTAATGCTCAAATTTCTCCAAGCCAGGCTTCAGCAATAAGTGAACCGTGAACTTCCAGATGTTCAAGCTGGTTTTAAAAAAGGCAGAGGAAGCAGAGATCAAATTGCCAACATCTGCTAGATCACCAAAAAAGCAAGAGAGTTCCAAAAAAACATCTATTTCTGCTTTATTGATTATGCCAAAGCCTTTGACTATGTGGATCACAATAAACTGTGGAAAATTCTGAAAGAGATGGGAATACCAGAGCACCTGACCTGGCTTTTGAGAAACCTATATGCAGGTCAGGAAGCAACAGTTAGAACTGGACATGGAACAACAGACTGGTTCCAAATAGGAAAAGGAGTACATCAAGGCTGTATATTGTCACCCTGCTTATTTAACTTATATGCAGAATACATCATGAGAAACGCTGGGCTGGAAGAATCACAAGCTGGAATCAAGATTGACGGGAGAAATATCAATAGCCTCAGATATGCAGATGACACCACCCTTATGGCAGAAAGTGAAGAGGAACTAAAAAGCCTCTTGATGAAAGTGAAAGAGGAGAGTGAAAAAGTTGGCTTAAAGCTCAACATTCAGAAAACGAAGATCATGGCATCTGGTCCCATTGCTTCATGGGAAATAGATGGGGAAACAGTGGAAACAGTGTCAGACTTTATTTTTTTTGGCTCCAAAATCACTGCAAATGGTGATTGCAGCCATGAAATTAAAAGATGCTTACTCTTTGGAAGAAAAGGTATGACCAACCTAGAGAGCATATTGAAAAGCAGAGAGATTACTTTGCCAACAAAGGTCTGTCTAGTCAAGGCTATGGTTTTTCCAGTGGTCATGTATGGATGTGAGAGTTGGACTGTGAAGAAGGCTGAGCGCCGAAGAATTGATGCTTTTGAACTGTGATGTTGGAGAAGACTCCTGAGAGTCCCTTGGACTGCAAGGAAATCCAACCAGTCCATTCTGAAGGTGATCAGCCCTGGATATTCTTTGGAAGGAATGATGCTAAAGCTGAAACTCCAGTACTTTGGCCACCTCATGCGAAGAGCTGACTCATTGGAAAAGACTCTGATGCTGGGAGGGATAGGGGGCAGGAGGAGAAGGGGACGACAGAGAATGAGATGGCTGGATGGCATGACTGACTCAATGGATGTGAGTCTGAGTGAACTCCGGGAGTTGATGATGGACAGGAAGGCCTGGAGTGCTGCGACTCATGGGGTCGCAAAGAGTCGGACACAACTCAGTGACTGAACTGAACTGAACTGTACAGAAGAAAGTGAAACGGTTAGTCACTCAGTTGTGTCAAATTCTTTCCCTCCAAGGGACAATGATTGCGTAGCTTTTTGAGCCTCCAAGGGAGAAAAAGTTGAGGAAAGGCTCTCTGGCAGTAACTAACAGAAGAAAGTGAAACTGTTAGTCACTGAGTTGTGTCCCACTCTTTTGGACCCTATGGACTGTAGCCCACCAGGCTCTTCTGTCCATGGAATTCCCCAGGCAAGAATACTGGAGTGAGTTGCCATTCCCTTTGCCTAGGGACCTGCTGGACCCAGGGATCAAACCCAGGTCTACAGCAGTGCAGCCAGATTCTTTACCATCTGAGCCCCTAGGGAAGCCCAGAAACTAACAGAGTCTGCCTTAAAAAGTAAATAAGACAAAGCGTCATAGAGCTGGTATTGTAATGGGGGAGGCTAACATCATAAAACTATAAACAGACTTTTAAAGGTAGCCATCTTCAGGTTGGAACAAGCCATGTTATCTAGATTCAGTCTAGATGACTGGTCTAGATTTTAGAGTGATGTAATAGGGAGTAACTGAAGGTAGGAGGGAGTAATTTAAGAAGGGGTGGGAAAAATCTCAAGAAGCTCATCATCTGGTAGATAAATAGGGTGGTATATATATATATAAATCCATGTATTTATTGCATAGTAAATATATATACATATGTATTTACTCATATACATAGCTAATACAGAGTCTATACTAGGAGGATAAACAAAGCATCTTTGAATGTTTCCCTGGTATCTCCTACAAGCTTTACATAACATAGCAAGACAGGATTCGCAGCATAGAAGCCTTGGAATGTGGTCTATCTACCATCCTTAAAGCAACAGTTGACACAATACAACTTTACAGGACTATGTGTACAGGAATATGGTTAATGAGTGTTTTCTCAAACAGTTCCTACAGGATGTTCTAAAGTGGGATAATCAACAACACAGTGAGGACTTTGAAAGGACCTATTAAGTCCTGTAACTTCAAAAGGTATAATGTTCTTGATGCCTGAGGGGGGATCAGCAGTAGATAGACCTGTCTGACAAGACACTGTCAGGGCTGGGGTATCTTAATTAAAGTGAAGATTTTGGTGTGACTGAGGGTAAATGATGGTAAGTTTCAGACAGTGTCATCCTCAGAGATCTTCGTAACTGGGGAAAGGACCATTTGCCATGTCCTTACGAATCCATGCTGGTACAGAATGATGATAACCCAGGGTTTTGTGCTTTCCAAGGACTACAGGGTTGAAAGATAGACTTTCTAAAGCCTTTTCCAGTTTTAATATACTGCATTATTATTTTGTGATTTGTAGTGATTTTTTTTCAAAGACAGAGTTAGTGATTTCTGTGCCAGAATGTTTGAAATCATCCATGTATTAAAACATGCCCTCCATAGTTTTCCTTGGATTCAGGATATTACTTGAGATATCTCTGTGATAATTCTGTGCTTTCTACAGCTTTCGCAACTACAGTGAGGTAAAAAAGAGGATATGTATCAAATTGGTGTTAATACGGTAAGCAAATTTAAAAACAGACATGCAAATTTATTTCAACCATAGGCTGAAGTAGAGTGTGTGAAGATACTCACAGATTCTGAGTTCACATGACAATTGTGGCTCTCCCAATAGTAATATGGCTAATAAACTTCCATTTAGCTGTGAAGGTTTCATCTTTATAGAGAAAACAAATGACAATGATGATGATTTTGTTAGGGAATAAGAATTCTTTAAATAAATTCAAATGAATTTATTTAATTTCACCACGTAAGCTTATTTGTAGGTTTAAAGCTACTTAATGGTGATGATGATATCCCACTTTTTCTATCCATCAGTGTCAAGAACTGCACTGTTCAACAAGGTAGTCACTAAGCACCTTGGACTTGAAATTTGAATTAAATTAATTAAAGGTAAAGTGAAAAATTCTCTCTGACCTCACACTACATTTCAAGTATTAAATAGCCACCATACTGGACAGTGCAGATCTAGAATATCTTATTTCAGAATGCACTGTTAGCAATAGACACCTTCGGGTTCACATCATTGGTTTTCAAAAAATGTTGATCAAACAAAGCGCTATTCAATTTAATGCAACAGTATCTGTTAAATAGACATCATTTATTTACCAACGAGAAAGTTTTAGTCATATAAAGAGATTCCTAGGAACTGGTGCCTAAGATAAATTCTGTAGGGGACTTAGTAATTACCTTAGATTTGGGGAAGAAAAACCCCTTTCTGGCTCTGCATGTTATTTTATTTTTGCCTTTATTTTTATTTTTTAGCTGTACCTTGCAGCATATGCGATCCTACTTCCCCAACCAGGGATTGAACCTGTGCCTTCTGCAGTGGAAGCCAGGAGTCTTAACTGCTGGACCACCAGGGAAGTCCCTGGGTCTGCGTTTTAGAGGGCACCAACCAAGCTCTCCTCCCCAAAGGGTGAAAAATCTCCAGGGCCACGGGACTTATTCCCTAAGAGCCCGTGTCCCCTTTCTGTCACTAGACCTTGTCCAAGGAGCCCAGGCCCCTGGAATTCAGTGACTGAAAATTCCCATTGCTACTTCCAGGGCCTGTGAGCTGTGCGCTAAATCGCTTCAGTCCAGTCCAACTCTTTGCGATCGTATGGACTATAGCCCATCGTGCTCCTCTATCCATGCCATTCTCCAGGCAAGAATACTGGGTTGGGTTGCCATGCCCTCGTACAGGGGATCTTCTCCATCTTGGGATCGAAGCCGCTTCTCTCACGTCTCCTACATTGCTGGTAGATTCTTTGCAGCTACTGCCACCTGGGAAGCTCTATCAGGGCTTGAGCAGGTCTCTTTCCAGAATTTTCCTCTTAAGGGAGGGCCAAACAACGGGTATTTGCACTCCTAAGCCTGAAGGGCTGCCAATACCACTTGAGGGTGTGTACGCACTGCTTGAGGGTGTGCACGGAGCTTCGTTGAGAGGCTGGGGTGTCCACAAGCGTGCAGAAAGCTCCTCTTGTTCATGAATGGAGCGGGCACAGGAAGTTAAAGTCACCTAAGTGTGTAGACCAAGTGCTGGGGTGTACGTCCTTCTTCCCTACCACTTATGAGGTGTAACTCCAAGGTATTTGAGAGCTCGGTACACACACCTGGCTTTCCAGGTTGTTATTAAGGAGTATTTCTCAAGATGGGAGCACAGAATATATATTTTTTGAAGGTTTGACACACTCCTTGTAAATATTTAAATATAGGGTAGGTGAGCCTGGGTGTTGCAAATGTTAGCGCGGGGTTGGCAGCACTGCCTAGAAGAAAAATAGATTCCGCTTGAGTTTCTTGGCTGGTTTGCTCGCAATTGATCTAACCGGTTATATCTGAGGTATCTTTGGATACCAGAGGGAAATTTCCTTTTCCAAAGGCTGCCGGTCCATCGAGGCCCCAATGCATCCTTTGCAGAGTTTATAAGTGGAATTGCTGAAGGCCAGAAACGGCTTTGGAGGGTCCTTTTCTGGGACAGGACCCTGTTCCCAGCTCGGCTGTATCTGGAACAAATGGGCCTACGGAGTGCCTCGAGGAGGTTCGAGATGTCTGCAGAGGAGGGAAGGCGATTCCTTTGAAGACGTTGGTTTGGGGCACTCTCTTCTTTCTTGGGTACTCCAAAGAAATTGAATCCTGCTCTCCTCCCCTTCCCCAAGCCCAGGACTGGGGCTCGCCGGGCGGAACGCACGGCCCCCAGGGACACACGGGGCGCCTTTGTCTGGAGGGTTGCGGCAGAAGAGTAGCGAAGCGTGCGAAAGTGACCACCGTAGCTGGAGTTTGGACTAGAACTTTCTTCCGCCCTCTCTACGGGTTTCGGTACTCCCGCTGCCCCCAACGCCGGCCCAGAAACCGGGAGAGCCTAGGTACCGGGGGTCCGGCTCCGCGGCGGGCGGCGCACGTCTCCGAGCACGCCCCTCCTTCCCTGAGCGGCGCGCGGCGAGGGGAGCGGAGCGGAGCGGACGAGGTAGAGCAGGAGGAGGAGGCGGAGGGGAAGGGGCGGGGGCGGCGGGCGGGGAGGAGCCGCCGCGGGCAGTGGCCGGGGGAGGCGGCGGCGACTGAGGAGGAGGTGGAGGAAGCGGCGGCGCTCCCTCCCGGCCGTAGAGCGGCGCTGGGACCCACGCGGCCGTGACCCCGCGGCTCCCCGGAGGCCGAGCGCGGCAGCTGCGGACAAAGGAGCATGTCGGCGCCGAGGAGGGCGCGTCCTGCGGCCACCACGAGACTCCGGGCGCCGCCGGGCCCGCGCTGCGCTCCAGTCCGCCGGGGCACCGGGGCGGCCCGCTAGGCCAGCGCTGCGTCGCTCGGCCCTCAGGCCCCGGCCGGCCGCCCGGCCCGCAGCATGGAACGGCCCGGGCGCCCGCGGGGCCGCCCGCCGTCGCCCCTTCTGCTGCTGCCGCTGGCGCTGCTCGCGCTGCTGGGCGGCGGGGCCGTGGCGCTGCCCCCGGGCTGCAAGCACGACGGGCGGCTCCGAGGGGCCGGGAGGGCGGCGGGCGCCGCCGAGGGCAAGGTGGTGTGCAGCAGCCTGGAGCTCGCGCAGGTCCTGCCCCCGGACACGCTGCCGAACCGCACGGTCACCCTGTGAGTAGCCCGCGGGGCGCCCCTCTGTCCTGGCGCCCGGTCTCCTCCGTCCCAGCGCTTTCCGCAGTGCTGCTGCTGCTTTCTCGCAACTTGGAAGAGGGTCCCGCCGCCACCCCCGCGCCTTTGTGTGCACGAGCCTCTGGCGGGGGGTGATGCTGGGGAACGGGGGCGGGGGGGCTCGGCCCGGAGGCGTTTCTGTGGCTGGCAAGCGGATGTGTGCCCTCGTCGCTCCGCTAGTTTACAAAGTAAAAGTTTTAGGGTTCCCCCGCGCGGTCCCGGCGCAGTGCTTGTGAGCTGCGCGGTGCCACGTGAGGATGCGAGTAAACATGCAAGCGGCGGAGTTAAAGCTCATTCATCCTGTGCTTGGGCGGCAGGAAAACAGAGCTGGGCTAGAAGAGCCAGCCCTTCAGCTTGCACGTTAAGTTACTTGGACGCTAGTTTGCAGGGTACTAAAGGCACACAGGGACTTTGAACGCCACTGTATGTGATCTCCAAACTTCCAGACTGTTTCCTTTGCTTTTGCTAGCTGAGTTTTATTACATTAAAGAGCACCTTGTAAAATAAGTTATTTTTAAGGGCCCAGAAATATATTTGAGATGAAATCGTGCACCTTCGACCCCCGGTTTCTTGGGTATGAGAGCTTATCTTTAAAGCCGAGAACTTCAGATTTGCAAACTGGGTTTGTTGAGCCTTCCATCTCAAGGGACTTGATTTTCGGATTGAGTTTCCACCTGGAAAGAAAAATTTTTGGTCTCGTAACTCAGTTTGTTTTACGATTCACTGTCCAGTTTTGCAAGCGTGGTTCTGCCAATTCTGGCTGAACCCTTGGCCCCGGTGACTCTTGATTTTATTTTCTGAACAATGAATTGGTTTGGGAAAGTTTAAAAGTGTTTCTAAAGGGTATTTTGTCGAACTGAAATATGAGTCCCTCGGCGCTGTGTGCCTCTGTGTTGTTTTGGTTGGTTTCCTAAAAAAGAATCAAGGCTGCCACTATAAAAACATGAAGGCAAGAGGAACAGCGTGACCTATGAAAGAACTTAAAATATGGTTTTTAATTTAGCCCAGAAATATGGTTTTTAATTTAACCCAAATTAACCCTAGCAGGATTTATGGGTAAGTACAGATTTCATTACTAACACCTTTGTTCTTCGTTTCCATTTGTTTGAATTAGGAAAGGTTTAATACAGGAAAACTGTGTGTGTTTCTGTTTATGGAGGGCTGAAAAAGGTAAAAGAGTTTTTGTTTTGTTTGATTCTTTTACCAACACTTGACCACTTGGTAGTGGCAGCAGCTGTATTTATTTCTTAGCCAGATTCTTTGAAGTGGAAATCTTGAGTATGGGCCCATAATTACAGTCTGGAGTCAAGTGGAGAAAACCTTTGTTTTGGAGATATCCCTTGTTACTCTGAAGAAATTAGTCATATATTTGGCTTCTGAATCAGTAGCACTTAAGCTGATTCAAGTTTAGGTCGATTTTTCCTGAATTGTTGATTTCACAGGGGGAAAAAAGTTGATATTGTAGAAAATAACTTTTCAGCATATGATCAAGCTATTTCATTGAATGTTAACAAACTGATTAAAATATGTGCCTTTGAAATGTCATTTTAATCCTTTTTTTTTTTGCACCTGAAAGCCCTTTAAAGTAAAAGTAATACAATTTAGTAAATGGGAAGAATTATAATTAAGGATCAGATAAAGTTGATGTTCTGGATGAAGTTGGTTTCAGGTGTATCAGAATGGTGTGTGTGTTGGTGGGGGGGTGTTCTGGGCCAGTTTTCTTGTTTTCCTAGAGAATAAATTGGAGGGTCATAGTAGATAAGTGACCTGCCCAAGTTCCCATGATAAATTTATAGCGAGGGGGTCCGTGCCCTGGATTCTTGCCCTGCAGTTCACATGCTTTTCATCTTCACTCCCTGTCTTCATCTTCCTTAGTTCAACACAGTTTTTTTTTGTTGTTGTTGTTATTATTAAATCGTTTCTAGATCATTGGCAGTATGTTGAGGTTTGGACTAGGGGTTATTTTCCTAGGACTGTGGTAGATTAATCACTAGTTTGATGGTTTAAGACAGCAAATTTCTTCTCTCACCATTCTGGAAGCCAGAAGTCCAAAAGCAAGGGTTTTAGCAGGGCCATGTTCCTGCCAAGGCTCTGGAGAATGCTTGCCTCTTTTCAGCTTCTGACTTTCCTTGGCTTGTGGCAGCTCAATTCCAGTCTGTTTCTGTCTTCCTGTGGTCTTCCCTGTGGTGTCTTTCAAAAACTCTCCTTTCTCTTACGAGACACCAGTCTTTGAATTTAAGGGTCCACTGGAAGTCCATGAGGCTCTTTTCTCAAGATTCATGACTTGGTTCCATCTGCGGAAAAACCCACAAAAACCAACTCTATTTCCTAGCAGGGTTATTTTCAGAAGTACTAGGGGTGAGAATTGGACCTTTGGTTTTGGAGCACAGTCACTTTTCAGTTCATACAGAATATAGACAAAAACATTGTCTTTCTTCTCCAGGAACTCACAGAGATTTGAGGAGAAAGTTTTATGAAGTCTCAGGACAGTATGGTTAACACTCTAATATCAGGGAGCACAGTTAGCAAAAGGAACCCGTTAGAGGGCAGCCGAGGTTGCTCTGGGGCATAGTGGGTGGGGTCGAGGATCTGAGAACCCATAGCCAATTTGAGAAGTATGAGAAAGATACTGTGGAGGAAATGGGATGAGAGGTGGGAGTCCCCAGCAGGCCCAGGGTAGTGTAGATGCTTGAGGAGTTGTGCATTTGAAGTTGCTGGAATGTCAAGGACACTTGTCTAGTGCTTGGAATGGTGGTGGTGGTGGTGGCAGGGGTTAGGGGCGCTCTGGGGACAAGTCAAGAACAGGCAGGCTCTCTAATTCCTTTGGTGTGGCCAAACGTTTACAGCTGAGTTGTGATGTGGCTGCTGAGTGGAAAGTTAGGGGTTGAAAGGATGGCAAGGATTGAAGTTTTCTTTTTCTTTAAGAATGAAAAATAAGATTATTTCTTCTTAGTGGATGAACTGGACTTCAGTGTAGCGTAAAGCTCAGATCCTTCTGCTGCCGCTAAGTCTCTTCAGTCGTGTCTGACCCTATGCGACCCCACAGACGGCAGCCCACCAGGCTCCCCCGTCCCTGGGATTCTTCAGGAACACTGGAGTGGGTTTACATTTCCTTCTCCAATGCATGCATGCATGCTAAGTTGCTTCAGTCGTGTCTGACTCTGTGTGACCCCATGGACAGCAGCCCACCAGGCTCCTCTATCGGTTTCTCTAGGCAAGAATACAGGAGTGGGTTGCCATTTCCTTCTCCGTCAGATCCTTCTACGATCTTAGTGAACACCGGTTATTTTCATAGCCGTGTTTCTAGAGAGGTTTGGCGGAAATCCTCAGCTTGACCACTGTTGTTCTTGTATAGCCTTCTGCATTAAAGGATTACGTTTCATTTATTATTTTTATGTACAAACTGAATACAAATTTAACTGCATTAATGCTTTTGTTGGAAGTCTGTTTATTCCTATGTTTCGTGTGAAATGCTCAATATTAAGTTTTTAAAATTCTGAAGACATCAGTGGTAGAAAGTTTCACAGTTTTAGTCTTGGTCTTCCAATAGTTAGTGTTTTCCTGGTGATGCTACATGGTGATGGTAGATAAAGGTTTCTTTTTTTAAAAATTTATGATATGTTAAGTAACTTTGGAACAAAATCCAGATGTTTTTCAGACTGTTTAACAGACTAAAATAATGCTTGGGTTTGGTTTTTACTTTTATAAAATGTTACATTCTTTTGCTATCAGAGGACTGATAATTGGACATCACCAGTGTATGCAGCTCAGCGCCAGGTACACAAAAAGAAGTGCTGGTGGTGTTTGGAAACTTCAGTCTGGTTGGAGAGGGACGATTTGCATCGAAGCAAAGCAGACATCTAGGGAACAATCTCAGAATATCTGTAATTAAGTAATAAATTCTGTACTGCTGATTGTTTAAATGCTTTAGGAAGCCTGTTAAGAGGAGAGAACTGTGGGTCCGTGGAGGCCTGGGAAGGTATTAAAATTTTCCTGGAGAGGTTAAGACTTGAGCACAGCCTGAGGGAAGGGAAGGGTTTGGGTTTTGAGCTAGGGGAGAGAGGGCGTGCTGCAGTTGCAATGAGGCGTGGTGATGAACTGGCCCTGCTGAAGAGCAGAGAGGGTTTCAGAACCATTGGTCTGTCTGTGGTATTTCAAGCACCAGTCTGGTCGAGGTCAGTTTGGGGGAGTGTGTCCAAATGGGAAGGAGGAGGGGCCCAGGCTGAAGTCCCCTGGAGCAGTGGAGGGGCCTGAGAAGGAAGGAGCAGCTGGTGAGGTTGAGGGGGCAGCAACTGGGGAGTATTTGGTCATAGAAGCGAAGGGGAGTTCAGGTTTGAAGACAGGAATGGGGGTGCCCCAGTGGAGAGATGCTGCGAGGTCGGGAGCAGTAAGAACAAGCTGGACTTGACAGCTTTGGTGCCCTCCGTGGGCCAGAGGCTGCAGGAGGCAGGTTTGGGTGGATTAAAGGGAGATCTGTGTGAGGATGGTGGTGCTAGTACCTTGATGAGGAAGAAGTTTGGTGTGAGGAAAGAGAAACTTTGCATCCTGCTGAGTATGGTTGGGAATAGTTGGGGAGAGGGAGGAATGGATGGTGGAAGGTGAGATGTGATGGGAGCTGGAGCCCAGGTTGGGTGTTAGGCTTTTAGATGGAGGGGGGTTGTTCCATCCCCAAGTGGTGATTAGAGGGAGCTCGGGCAAAATGGTGGGTGAGAGGCCCCCGAGGAGGGCATGTGGGATGAAGAGGGCTTTGCTGCCCCCCTGGCATTTATTTTCTCAAAGACCTCGAAGCAGGGTGCGGGAAGAGGGTGAGGAGATGGTGTGAAGAGGAAGTGAATGAAGAGTGGAGTGGCCCTTTTGGAAAGAACCTGGGGGTTGGAGAAATGTCACCCCGGTGGAGTGGTGTCCGTTTTTGCCTTGTGATCCAATTCAGAGGCAGATGGTCAGCATGTTTTTTTTTTTTTCTTCTCTCCAGCTGCTTTCAGCTTAGAGATGAGAACAGTGGATATTAGCCAGGCTGCTTCACCAGGTGAGGACAACAGAGGACGAGAAGGAAGAGGGAGATTTTAATGAACATCACGGACAGCTGCTGTGGTTTGAATTCATGTGGATTAAGGTTTTTATCTATGAATGAAAGGTCTTCTCTGTAGCCATATTTTCCCATTCTCAGCCAGCCTTTTCCCCCCATCCCCATCTTTTGAGACACTATTAATATTGTACGCACAACTGAGTGCTAGGGATGGCTAGAATAAGCCATAATTCTTTCATCCGAGGATCAATAATATACCCACATTCTCTGCTTCACCACAGCATGCGTCTGATTGTCCCCTGAGCAGATTTTTATGTATTTTGCCTCCTGTATGCCTCGGCTAAGTTTGCCACTCTTGCCTGATGCCCCTTTCCTGGTAAAAATCTGGGTCCTCATTAATCTAGCCCAATTGCTGTGGACTCTTGTGTGCCTCTTCCAACGCTCTGAACCTTCTCTTCTCTAAACTTGGGAAGTGCTTCTTATCTGTGCTCTTGTGTCACTTTATGGGATACTTGATGAGTTCCTAAAGCATTTCCTGTCAAAGGAAGGGCTCTGAGACCTCAGTGGGTGGGAATGTAATCACTCTTTATTGATAAGAGTAATGCTAGCAATGATAGGACTATATAGTGGGAGGTTAGGACAAGTGGAGCGATGTGAATTCAAAATTTTACCCTTTTATGGCCAGTGAGAACATTTAGGTCAGCATTTCATAGCTGTTGGGTCCCCGATTCAAGAACAGATATAAATATGGGCAGTTACATTTGACCTACATGATCTTATGTGTATGGTAAGCACACATTGCCAACATCCATTGGATCACAGAAAAACCAAGAGAGTTCCAGAAAAGCATCTACTTCTGCTTTACTGAGTACGCCAAAGCCTTTGACTGTGGATCACAACAAACTGTGGAAAATTCTTAAAAGAGATGGGAATACCAGACCACCTTACCTTCCTCCTGAGAAATCTGTATGCAGGTCAGAAAGCAATAGTTAGAACCAGACATGGAAAAACAGACTGGTTCTAAATTGGAAAAGGAGTATGTCAAGTATATTGTCACCCTGCTTATTTAACTTCTATGCCGAGTACATCATGAGAAATGCTGGGCTGGATGAAGCACAAGATGGAATCAGGATTGCTGGAGAAGTATTAATAACCTCAGATATGCAGATAACACCACCCTGATGGCAGAAAACGAAGAAGAACTAAAGAGCCTCTTGATAAAAGTGAAAGAGAAGAATGAAAAAGCTGGCTTAAACTCAACATTCAAAAAACGAAGATCATGGCATTCAGTCCCATCACTTCATGGCAAATAAATGGGGAAACAATGGAAACAGTGAGAGACTTTATTGTCTTGGGCTCCAAAATCACTACAGATGGTGACTTCAGCCATGAAATTAAAAGACTTTTGCTCCTTGGAAGAAAATTATGACCAACCTAGACAGACAGCATATTCAAAAGCAGAAACATTACTTTTCAGACTAAGGTCCATATAGTCAAAGCTATGATTTTTCCAGTAGTCATGTATGGATGTGAGAGTTGGACTGTAAAGAAAGCTGAGCAACAAAGAATGGATACTTCTGAACTGTGGTGTTGGAGAAGACTCTTGAGAGTCCCTTGGACTGCAAGGAGATCAAACCATTCAGTCCTAAAGGAAATCAGTTCTGAATATTCATTGGAAGGACTGATGCGAAAGCTCCAATACTTTGGCCACCTGATGTGAAGAACTAACTCATTTGAAGAGACTCTGATGCTGGGAAAGATTGAAGGAGGAGAAGGGGACAACAGAGGATGAGATGGTTGGATGGCATCACCACATTGATGGACATGTGTTTGAGTCAATGGACATGTGTTTGAGCAGGCTCTGGGAGTTGGTGATGGACAGGGAAGCCTGGTGTGCTGCCGTCCATGGGGTCGCAAAGAGTCAGACACCGACTGCATGACTGAACTGAACTGAAACACACATGTAAAACAGTGTTTTGGCAGGTTGATCAGAAATACTGGAGAATTTGGGGCAGACTTAGGCATTTGGTCTATGAATGCAAGTCTTGGTGGTGGTGGTTTAGTCGCTGAGTTGTGTCTGACTCTTGCGACCCCATGGACAGTAGCCTGCCAGGCTCCTCTGTCCATGGGGTTCTCCAGGCAAGAATACTGGAGTGGATTGCCATTTCCTTCTCCAGGGGATCTTCCCAACCCAGAAATTGAACCCTGGTCTCCTGCATTTCAGGCAGATTCTTTTCCAACTGAGCTACAAGGGAAGTGTTTTTCCAATCTGGTGAAGTTTTGCATGACCCAGCCCCTGAATCCTGTTGCTTCTTACCTGCTTTGGAGTCCTCCAGCATCGGGAGTATTTGATGAGAAGATGGTGGATTTGGCAATAAATCAGAAATAAAATACTAGAAAGAGACATAGGAACTTTCCAAACCTATAAAGGTGTTTTTTTTTTTTTTTTTTAATAGGCAGAAACAACAAAGTAAAATCTCCTGAAAGTACTCAGAAAACAACACAGGGTGAAGTTTCTTAGAGTTGCGTTTAGGACTTCTTTTCCCTTCCTATTTAGTTGTGTCTCTGAAAATGGTTGTTTTCTCTATTGGCTCTCCTCCTATGGAGGATTTTTTTTTTTTTTTAATTATAACAGCTCTATTCAGCTGTGTCGAGACTTAATTGTGGCACACAGGATCTTCATTGCATCAGGCAGATCTTCTGTTACAGAGCACTGGCTTCAGTAGTTAAGGGCTCTGCTGCCTGAGGGATCTTAGTTCCCCTGCCAAGGATCAAACCCGAGTCCCCCGCATTGCAGGGAGCATTGTTAACCACTGGACCACCATGCAAGGCCATTGCATGGAGAAATCTTAAGTTCAGAGAACATAACTAATTCATTGTTGTCAACATTTTTCTCAAAAACAGATGAAAATATAGAATACAGAATTCTTAAAATTTTAGTAACTTATTAAGTCAGTTTTTTTTTTTTTGCCAGAATTAGGAAGCTGTAGATGCAGACTTGCTCAATGAGTTTTTAATAGTTGCCTGACTGAATTTGTTTTAATAAAATTTTTAATGCTTTATGGATGGTTTAGCTTGTTTTTATGTTCACACGCAGATAATTTTAGTCTAAAGAGGGAGTTTTAAATTAAGCAGTCTCTCCCAAGCTTTTTTGTTTTTTTTTAATTTTGCATGTGTGGTGAGGGAAACTCCTGCATGTTGGGGCAGAACAGAGCTGTAGCGGTCACCCCACAGAGGGGACAGGTCTGTCCTGGCCTCTTGTAGTGCCATGCTGATATTTACCTTGCAAATATCGGGCATTTCACTCAGGTAACCTTTTCTTGTCCTCAGAGCCTGAAGGGAGTAAACGGAAGGGGTTGGTATAAGAATCATCTAGGACTTCCCCCATCCCCCTGTGCCCACCCAGCTTCCCCCCAGCACCCTTCGTCTGCAGGCTGCAAGCCCAGGTTTAAATCTGCTTTCCCACACACAGCAGGGGCCTTCCAAAGGCCAAGCTTTTGGTAATCACTCTTCTCTAGTGGCTGTCTTCATAATTCCTATCCTAGTTTTTCAAACTGCTTGCTTTTGTGTTCGCTCAGCAAATAGTTATTCACTGCCTCCTCTGCCTCTTGTCGACGTAATTTTAGGTGGGCTTGTGTGATTGTTTTTGGACATTAGACCAGTTTTATCCTAGTCTCGTGTGCTTGTATTCCTTGCTGGAACTCCACCTCTTGCCTTCCAGAAACACAACATCTCCCTGGTCTGCCTCTTTGTGACACGGTTTAACCTGCATCCTCTTCCTTTGCCACACTCTGCTATGAGAGCTGGAGATAACGGGGGTGGGGGTGGGAGGGGGAACTGGTGGACTTTTCAAAAATTATTATAGGCGTTGAGGTTTCTAAAGAGATATCTGCAAGACTGGTTTAGGAACAACATAACCAATGGGACTGATAGACCATGGTGGGCAGTGACCATCTTTGCTTTCCCCTGACATCTGTCTGCTGGGCACAGAATCTTTCCTTCATCTCATATGTCTCTGATCTCCTGTAGCACCTAATCACCTCCAGTACTCAGAGCAGTTCTTTATGAGGATTTTCATGTTGTGACACACACACACAGTGGTAAGGTTTGTGTGGAGGGTGCTGCAGGCGGGAACCCCACTGAGCCAGACCCTGTGTCCCAGCCTAGCTTGGGGAGGGGTTTGGGGGAGCAGTTATTTCCACCTTCCTGTAACCTGGCTGCTGAGTTTGCTGTTGAGACTGTTCACCTTGCTTTGAATCACCTGGGAGCATTAAAAGCTCAGATGTCTGGCCCACAGGTGTCATGATCTGATCTGACTGTTCCAGGATGGGGCCTGGAAGCTGGTATTTTTCACAGCTCTGCGGGTGATTCTCTTATCACCTGGGCTAAGAACCTGTTTTCTAGGTGCTTTCTTCATCACTTGTCATCTGCCACAACAAAAGAAGGTAGAAAAAAGAGCAGTGGGCAGACTGAGGACAGCTGCCTCAAGGGGAAGGGGGCTGTTCCAAGTAGAGCAAGGATGAACAGAAATCAGGAGATGTTTTTAGGACACAAAACTGAGAGCTTTAGGTTGGGGCCTTATTCATAAGAGAGGAGAAAAGTGACTATATGTAAAGTGGGGAATAATATGCTGAACTAGGATTTAATATCAAGTCGTGAGGTTAACGACTTCCCAGAGGGCTCAGCGGTAAAGAATCCGCCTGCGGTGCAGAAGATGCAGGTTTGATCCCTGGATTGGGAAGACCCCCTGGAGAAGGAAATGGCAACCCACTCCAGTATTCTTGCCTGGAAAATCCCATGGACGGAGGAGCCTGGCGGGTGACAGTCCGTGGGGTTGCTAAGAGTTGGACACGACTGAGCAACTGAACAACAGCAACAGCAGCAGCAGCATGGGGCTAAGGACAGTAAGGTTGTGGGGACGCGTTGTGGCACTGAAAAGATGCACGGAGAGAGTCTCAGCGCAGCAAGCCAGTATTTGAGGGCCTGATACTCAGGTGGAGCAGACAACGAAACACATAACAGCCCCGCCTTGGTCTGCCTTAATCCTTTATTGTATATTTAAAATAGAGATTTATTTCTGATAATAAACCATTATTAATATAAAATAGTAAAAAAGCGTAGAGAATCCATGAGAGACCCAATTCCCCATGTATCTACCTACTGAGAATTTTTTGTTTGGTCTTGTCTAAGTTATTAAAAAAAATAAAAGAGCTTATTTTAATTTACATCCTCATTATAAGTGAAGTTTCGTATATTTTTGATACGTCTGCAAAAGGATCATTTGTATTACTAGTTGTTTTTACCACCCAGCTGACACTTAGATTTTTTGACCGACCACTCATCATCTGAAAATGTAGTACTTTCGTTATTTTCTTGCTGCTTTGGCTGGGACTGAGGAGGCAGGATTGTGGACACCTTGGTCATGTTCTTGACTTGATAATGGACAGGCATGTTGGGCAAATGAGGACAAGAGATATTTCCTGGCAGGACACTTGATTTTGTTGAGAGGATAAATCCACTCATATAACAGGCATTTGCTAGTTGCTTTTAGCTCTTTATCAATTCACATGACTGACATTCTTGGTTCTTAGGTTAAATAAAAGATATCTTTTGCCCTTCTTTCCCTTCCCATATTTTGCCTTGTTATGTTTAAATTATGTAATGGTTGAATTGTACATATTTGAAATCTTTTCTTCCTGAATAATCAGTATGGGGGGGGAAGGGCATGCCTGTGGAATGCAGTCTTAGACAAAGAAGGCTCAATTGACAGTCATCCTCACTCTCTACTTCTTAGGCTATTTTTATTAAATTCTTTTGGATGACAGTGGCATGAGCATGAAGAAAATCTTTTGGCAGGATTGCTAGCTCTACAAGCAAAAGCAGTGCTTCCAACTAGTCAAGAATTGTACAGTAATCTTCCTTTACACCCAGTTTCAGTTACTTGTGGTGAACCATGGGCTACAACTATTAGATGGAAAATTCCAGAAATAAACAGTTCATAAGTTTTGAATTGTGCACCGTTCTGAGTAGTATGATGAAGTCTCGCTCTCTCCTGCCTGGGATGGGAATCATCCTTCTGTCCAGCGTATCCGCCTGTTAGACACTTGGTGGCTATCTGGGTCATGTGTCCTCAGATCGACTGTCCTGGAAGCTCAGTGCCTTCTGTTCCAGCCACCCTTGTTTTACTTTGTAACGACCCCTCAAGTATAGGAGTATTGATGCTGGCAATGCAAAGGTGCCAAAGAGAAATCTGTAAAATGCTTAAGTGAAAAAGTGAAAGTTCTAGATTTAACACAGAAAGAAAAATAATCATATATAATGAGGTTGCTAAGATCTACAGTAAGAACAAATCTTTAGCCATGAAATAGTGAAGAAAAAAGAATCCGTGCTCATTTTACTGTTGTACCGCAGACTGCAAAAATTATGGCCACAGTGTGTGATAAATGCTTAGTTAGATGGAAAAGACCTTTTTCATTTGTGCAATGAGATATTTTGAGAGGGAGACCGCCTGCATAGAACTTTGATTACAATATGTTGTCATAATTGTCTTAGTTTATTGCTGATAATCTCTTACTGTGCCTTCTTTAAAGACTAAACTTTATCAGAGAATGTATATATAGGAAAAAAAATAGTACATAACAGATACTGAAGTTGGAGGCATCCGCTGGGGGCCTTGAAGCTTATCCCCTGTGGATAGGAGGGACTCCTGCACTTGCAGGCCAAGATGTTTCCCCGGAATAGGAACAAGCATGTCCGCCACCCAGGCTGGGGAGAAATAAAGACCCCTGTGGGTAATCTAAGCTCCCCAAGCTGCGCCCCTACTCCTCTCCCCTGCATCCTCCCAGTATGGGACATAATATACAGTAGGTGATTGTGAGTTAAATTCACTCCCTATATGAAGACATTGTGAGTTAGAATAAATAGTTCCATCTATGTGATCTTTGTCGTCCCCTCCTGCCACTCTTGCCCCTAGAAGAGTGGTAGGCTTTTCATTGGCCTTTCTGTGATCTCCTCCTATCGTGAGCTGGATAGAAAGCAGGTTGTAAATTGTGTTGGGGATGACACTTCAGTCTAAACCCTCCTGAGATTTAATTGAAAGAAACTTAAAGCGGGCTTTGGAGATGCAGCTGTAACACAGACTCTGTAATGCAGTTGTTAAACTTCTCTTCTTCAAGGCTGCTTGAATCTAAGTCTAATTAAATTGATTCATTTCCCATCAAGATAAGACTTAAAAGCATTCTTTGTTTTATTGTGCAATTCTTCCCAACTCTTTTCTCGTGAAAAGGCAAAGAGTAATTGACTAGGGGTGTGTTCATCTCTAGTACCATGTTTAAGGCAGATGGGCTTTCTGTTAGATTAAAAATTTTTTTTTAACCTTCCTTTTGTTTGTTTGAAACAAGACCAAGTGTAAACTCTCCCTTGCTGGTGAAGATTTGATTAGATTTCTAAACTCTTTCCAATACCATGGAATTTGCAGTCCTCCTTGGCGATCAGTGCTAGGCTGGCTCCTCCATTCCTGGTACCTGCATCCTGCCTCACCTTTGCTTGTATTACTGCAGCTGTCATAATCTTTGGAATTATTTATTTACAATCCTTTCTGTCTTACCAGATTGTGAACTTAAAAAAAAATTGATTTATGTATAGTTGGTTTAGTTTCAAAATGTCCAAATAGTGATTCAGTATTTTTGTAACTTTAAATGGACTATGCCTGTGTATATACTAAGTCACTTCAGTCATGTCTGACTCTTTGCAAACTTATGGACTGTAGGCCGCCAGTTTCCTCTATGGGTTTCTCCAGGCAAGAATACTGGAGTGAATAGCCATGCCCTCCTCCATGGGATCTTCCCAACCCAGGGATCGATCCTGTATCTCTTACATCTCCTGCACGGGTTCTTTACCACTAGCATCACCTGAGAAGCCCTTAAATGGAGTATAATCTATAACAAAATAATGGCCATATTTCTCTGTGCTGTACAATATATCCTTGTGGCTTATTTACTTTATACATAGTAGGTTGTATCTCTTAATTTCCTACCCCTATTGTGCCCCTCACCCCATTCCTTCTCCCCATTGGTGATCACTAGTTTGTTCTCTGAATCTTAAAGTCTGTTTTTTATTTTGTTACATCCATCCCTTTGGAAATCAAACCTGTCAATCCTAACGGAAATCAACCCTGACTATCCACAGGAAGGACTCATGCCGAAGCTCCTATACTTTGGGCACCTGATGCGAAGAGCTGACTCATTGGAAAAGCCCCTGATGCTTGGGAAGATTGAGGGCAGGAGGAGAAGGGGACGACAGAGGAAGAGATGGGTGGATGGCATCACTGACCCAGTGGACATGAGTTTGAGCAAACTCCAGGAGATGGTGAAGGACAGGGAAGCCTGGCCTGCTAGTCCATGGGGTCTCACAGAGTGGGACTCGACTTAGGGACGGAGCGACAGTGAATGATAACATAGGGTGTTTGTCTTTCTGTGTCTGACTTACTTGTCTTAGCGTGATGCTCCCTAAGTCCATCAACTTTGTTGAGTTTCCTTCTATTTTGTGGCCTAGTAATGTTCTTGTGTATATGTACCACATCTTCTTTGATCAACTGTCGTTGAACACTTAAGTTGCCCCTCTATCTTGGCAATTGTAAATAATGCCTCTATGAACATCAGGTGCATGTATTTTTTAAAATTAGCGTCTTTGTTTTCTTCAGATGTATACCCAGCTGTGAAATTTCTGGATCATGTGGTTCTGTTTTTTAGTTTTAAGGAACCTCCGTAGTGTTTTCATAGTGGCTGCACCAGATTGTAAACTCTTGATGGTGATATTTACCTCTGTATCCTCAGTGTCTATCACATAAACACTTAATAAGTCTTTGTATAAATAAGGTCCATGTTCCCCATTGTTTTTCTTTTTTTCCTCAAGTAGAGCTGGAAGAAGAATCTTGCATTATTTTTAAAACAGGATGATGAATCGATCACTGATAAGCTTGAGAGTCTTCAAAGCGGAGTACCCAACCTACAAGGTCGAGGCTTGAACTCCCACTCCGTATTTGATAGTGAAAAGCCTTTCTCTCTTACACATATTACTTTGTTTTTTTTTTTTTTCCCTCCCCTTTTCTTGATCTACTTCCCTTCTACTTTTTCAGAGACTGTCACTTACCTTTTCTGTGTTTTGAGCTTCTCCCCTTGTTTGTGATGTTTCTCCTTGGCATACATAGCCTCTGTTAAACAACAAAAAGCTCACCTCCCTCATACCGTCCTTACCGCAGCACCATGTAGTTACTGTTCTTATTTCACAATTAAGCTTCTTAAAAAGCAAGATGAATTCAGCCCGGCATTTCCTTCAGTTCAGTTCAGTTCAGTCGCTCAATCGTGTCCGACTCTTTGCAACCCCATGAGTCGCAGCACGCCAGGCCTCCCTGTCCATCACCATCTCCCGGAATTCACTCAGACTCACGTTCATCGAGTCAGTGATGCCATCCAGCCATCTCATCCTCTGCCATCCCCTTCTCCTGCCCCCAATCCCTCCCAGCATCAGAGTCTTTTCCGATGAGGCATTTCCTTACCTTATTTCAGTTTCAGTCTGTTGTCTAGTTTCTACACTGTGCCTTGCCTGAAATCAGCTAAACTCAGAGCTCTTTCATTCCTCCATTACCATGTTACCATGTTGACTTAATTATTAAATTTCAGCAATGTGACATGGTTTGGGCTCAGCAGCTCCTATGAGGAAGTGGCTAGCTTGGCTGCATGGTTTCCTGCCAAGATGACCACAGACAGCAGTACCTCCTTAGGGGATGGTGTTTTTTTTGAAGGCAGAGCCCTACGGAATGCATATTGTCCACCCTGAACCACCATAAACAGAGATTGTCTACTTGAGATTATTGCCAACTTAGAGAAACGTAGTTAACTGTCTGCCTTGGCTTGATTTTTTTTTCAGGGATCCTTACTAGGGGCGGGAAGGGAACTGTCTTGGAGTTCTTCCCCCAGGGATAAAGTTGAAAAACTTGTCCATCAGCTTAACTAGAACAGCTTAGCAACTACAGACTGGGGCCATGATGTAAGGACTGTGTCAGATTTCCCATTTTAAGCTTTGTTAGTGTTTCCATTGTTTTTCCTTTTAGTGTTTTATAGAACTTTAAAAATTGCAGATGTTTTGTTGTCATCGCCTGGAGCAGAGATGAGGGGGGATTTTGGAGACCTCCTACACTAAGTCTTAACTTAAGTCTTACACCATCTTAGAGTAGATGGTGACAGTTTATAAATGGAAAGAAACTATTTATTTTTCTATTGGGAGGTTGATAGTAGAGCCAATGCGAAGAACCTTCTTGTAATAGGAGAAATAGGGTTTCAGAAAACCTCTTAGCTTTCTGTTGAGATTAATTTGGTAAACCTGCTGTTTCTACTTCTGATGTAACTGTAAAGAATCCATGACTGAGTTGGCTAATGTAGGTGGTTAAAAACTTTTGTTTTAATGCTAGTTCAACTTTCTCCCAAAACCAGCTCAATAATTGGCCTTAAACTACCATGAATAGCACAAACTAAGGTGTAGAACTCTGTAGAATTCCTTGGCCTGCAGAACTTTATATAGTTGACCCTTGAACAACAAAAATTTGAACTTTGTGGTTACACTTATGAGTGGAAGTTTTTTCAGTTAAGTGCTATAGTACAATGTAGCACTTAACATTCAAAACACTTAAGATCATGCCATCTGGTCCCATCACTTCATGGCAGATAGATGGGGGAAAAAGTGGAAGCAGTGACATTTTATTTTTTGGAGGGCTCCAAAACCACTGTGGACAGTGACTGCAGCCATGAAATTAAAAGACGCTTGCTCCTTGGGAGAAAAGCTATGACAAACCTAGACAGCGTATTAGAAAGCAGACTAGAAGGTTCATCTAGTCAAAGGTATGGTTTTTCCAGTAGTCATGTATGGATGTGAGAGTTGGACCATAAAGAAGACTGAGCTCCAAAGAATTGAGGCTTTTGAATTGTAGTGCTGGAGAAGACTCTTGGGAGTCCCTTGGACAGGAAGGAAATTGAACTGATCAATCCTAAAGGAAATCAACCCTAAATATTCATTGGAAGGACTGATGCTGAAGCTCCAATACTTTGGCCACCTGATGCGAAAAGCCAACTCATTGGAAAAGACCCTGATGCTTGGAAAGATTGAGGGCATGAGAAGGGGTGACAGAGGATGAGATGGTTGGATGGCATCACTGACCCAATGGACTTGAGTTTTAGCAAACTCCGGGAGATACTGAAGAACAGGGAAGCCTGGTGTGCTGCGGTCCATGGGTTGCAAAGAGTTGGATACCACTGAGTGACTGAACAAAAACCATAGAACTATATGATTTGAAGTGGGTTGAATTCATAGATGTGGAGGAACCATGTATACTGAGAGCTGACTGTAAGTTGGATTTTCCACTGAGTGGAGGGTTGGTGCCCTAACTGCCATGTTTTTCAAGGCTCAGTTGGGTATAAGTGCCCTTAACTGATTTTGAGTTCAGTTCAGTTCAGTTGCTCAGTCGTGTCCAACTCTTTGAGACCCCATGGGCTGCAGCACTCCGTGACTTATTTAGAGCTGGCTGACTGATGGGGAAATAGAATAACTGAGACTTTAAGTACTTACTGTGTCCTAGTAACTCAGGTTCTAATTGCGGTGTTTATCATGTGCTGGGTACAGTGCCGAATGTTCCACATACACATCTTAGTTGTTAAAATAACTTCATAAGCTTGGCATTGTCCCCATTTTTCAGGTGTGCCATCTGAGCGTGGACAGGTAAATTGATCCTCTCAGGTTACATGCTGTGTAGGCTCTGGCCCAGGAATGTGGCCATTAAGCTTGTAATTCTCACTATTGTTCTGTTCATAAATGCTCATAATGGCAGTAGGGGTTGAGGGTAAGCCTTTGCAGAACAAAAGAAATGGGGAACTTCTTTACTTTGAACCGTTTCTTTAGAGTTGGCTGACATGGGAAAATGGAATAATTGAGACTTCTCCTTCAGTACTTACTGTGTCCTAGTAACTCAAGGACAAATGTAGTGTCTTGTTTTGCTATCAGCAAGTGGTTATGGGAATGATCAGAGCATCATACTTAGGATTGCATTGTAGTATTATTAATTATTAAATAGTCCTCTTACCTGTGTTCCTGAGATCAAAAATTTTATCCTAGAGTGACATCTTCAAGTAATAAATGACCTACCTCAGGCGTTGCTGCTCTGTTAAGATGAAAGGAATAATGACATCATAAGGGGTAGTTGCATTTTTGATAGGTCTCCATGGGACGAGACTCCATCTCACACACACTTGTCAGGGAGCACTCACATCTACCTGTCAGAGTTGTGCCTGAGTAAGCAGGGAGCTGGCGTGCCTATTCCATGTTTGACAAAAATGCCCAGAAAGCAGGATACAGAGGAATTAGCAACAAGACTCAAAGTGTTTGGGGCCTCTGTTAGCTTTGCTGCTGAGTAGAATGTGACCCTTTACACATCATAATTTTTCTGGCTATCACTTTCCTGAAGAGTAAAATAAGATTTTGAACTAGGTTATCTTTAAGTCTTTTTAACTGCTGAAATTCAGGATTACTGAGATATTTTTAAAAATCCTCAGCGTTAATATGCTCATTTGATGAAGGTCAAATTGTGTATTAGAAGGAGTTTGTTGCATTATAATAGCAGGGCTGTTTTCTTGGCAGATGTTGGGGCTGTGCAGTCCTTAGTATCTGGCCACATGCCTTTTCTCACCATTCTTAGGCTGATTGCCCCTCAGTTGCGGGCTGAGACCTGCCCTCGTTCCTTCCCTAGGGCTAAACCAACATGGAACTTTGTGCTTTCATCCTGTTAGCTGATTTTTTTTTTTTCTTTTGTCCCTGAGTTAGATCTGAATCCTTGAGCTCTAGCACTGAACTCTGGCTATCTCTTTGCAGATCCTCATTCTTTTCCTCTGTTAAAGAAATATAGATTATTAAGTCCCAGCCCAGTTGGTCTACCAGTCTGCTTATCTGAGTTTCTGAGTATCACAGGAATGTACAAGGTGTCCATAAAGTTCAGAAGCATATTTTTTTTAAAGCAACATGAAAATGCTTTTTTTGACTTTATACATACATAGACACATAGATATTTTCCCCTTTATTTCCAGACTGTATGGATATGCTGCAGACTTTATATCACGTGATTATTTTTCTTGCCTGCATGCTCCCCCCACCCCCTTACTGCTTTGCCCAATTGCCACAAGTTTGTTTATGCATCCTCTGATGCCAGTGTTCTGCCTGATTCTACTTCACAGCACTTCCCTGTTGACTCTCTCTCTATACACAGTTCACCTTCATTGGGCAGGTCAGTTCCTGGTCACGATGCCTCCACCAGTTATAAAAAGTACATTGAGGTCATAATTGCTGTGATAGTTTCTGTTGTAGAACCAGTATGGTAAATAGATTGCTTGAATGATAACATCTGTGAATTGGGAGCAGCCATCAGGAGTGTTGCCTGAGCTTATCAGGAGAGTGCCAGTTCAGATGCCCGCTCTGGCACAGGATGGGGAGGTCGTGGCACACATGCCCTTATTTGCCAATGGTCCTGGAACCCCAAAACTCTGTTAATGACTGGATTGTTTGGTTTTATAATCTTGGGGTCATATGGGTTTTTGTACATATCCAAGTTCTTTCCTGTTTGATACAGTTCCAGTAGCTACATGGAAAGAGTGTCTCTGAATTTTACGAAAGTCTCAGGAGATTTCTTTTTTTTTTTTTTTTTGAGGCATGTGGGATCTTTGTTCCCCAAAGTACGAAAGTCTTAGTTGCTTGGTGGTGTTCAGCTCTTTGCGACACCATGGATAGGAGCCTGCCAGGCTCTTCTGCCTATGGGGATTCTCCAGGCAAGAATACTGGAGTGGGTAGATACTCCCTTCTCCGGGGATCCTCTGACCGAGGAGGAGTTGAACCCAGGTCTCCTGCATTGCTGGCGTATTCTTTACCATTTGAGCCACAAGGGACACCCCCTGCCCCAGGTATCAAACCCATACCCCCTGGAGTAAAAGTGCAGATTCTTAACCATTGAACTCCCAGGGAAGTCCCAGGAGATTACTTCCTGAAAGAATTGGACAATTCTTTGCTTAGCGGTGAGCACTATGCTTGTCAGAAATAATAATTTCACTCCTTGGTAATAGTTTCTGAACTCTTAAGTATCTTCTAACAGAGACTGGCACACAGCGTTTGGGC
The DNA here is from genome assembly GCF_014754425.2 of Oryx dammah. Taxonomy (NCBI): domain Eukaryota; kingdom Metazoa; phylum Chordata; class Mammalia; order Artiodactyla; family Bovidae; genus Oryx; species Oryx dammah. The sequence goes on along the minus strand of NW_024070187.1, from coordinate 41,509,504 downwards.
CAGCTGCCTAAGAATTTTGGAAGATCTATTGGAAATTGCTGGTTCCCATGTATTAAGAATCTTCTACAAATTAGTGAGAAGAGATAGATAATCCATTCGAAATATGGGCCAGTAATAATTGGTAATGTTTGTTGAGTGTGCCAGGTCCTGCCGTAAGTGTTTTTAAGGGTTGTGTTGTATTAGTTGATTCTCATAATTCCCTCATGAGGTCATTATTATTATGATCCCTCTTCTGTGCCTGAACAAGGGAGACATAGAAGCTCATTAATTTTCCCCAAGGTCACCCGGGCAGTAAGAGGTGGAGCCAGGCTGTGAGCTGATGCAGTCTGACTTGAGAGTTCACACTTAACAACCCATATGTTATAATGGTCAAAAGACATTTGCACACCTTCACAGGAAGGGAACACAGATTCACAATGGGAAGTGTAAATTACAAGGTATCACTTTTTTTTTTTTTTTTTTTCCCTGCTCAGATTGAAGCATGACTGGCAAGAATATTTCACAGGTGATACGTGCACTCATTTCCCTCCTTCCCTTCACCCCATTCATTAACTTAGGAGCATCCCTTCTATCGGTACCCAGGTGCTGTGCAGCCAGCTCCCACCCTGAGCAGAAGATCCACATGCTCTGGGCCTGGGCTTCTGACCTGCAGAGCTATGTGCTAAGTAATAGGTATTGATTTAAAGCATTAAGTTTGTGGTAATTTGTTATGCAGCAAAAGAAAATAATACAGAGTTTATCTCTGTTTAAAAGCATTTTCCCCTTCCTGTCTGCACTTGGAATTCTTCCTCATTTAACAACAAAGTTCAGAAATATCTCCCTTATTCATTTGCATTTCTGCAACGTTTAAACTCTGTATTTTCTTTGAATCATACAGTCCTCTTGTAGCACTTTATACCAAGATTCATGTATTATATTAGTCCTTGAGACCAATTATTGTGTTCTTTAATGTAACTCCCAGCACACAATAGATGTGGAAATACACTCAATTAATGCGTAGTAGGTTCACTGTGAATTTCAGCTTAAAAATCAGGCTCAAAATCCTGGAAGAAACTCATTCTGTTCCCAGGAGAGAGCTCTCTATTTGATTAAAATGCCAAATAAGCATGCTTTTATTGTATTCATAAATATTAAGTGTCCAGTGTTCTTTATGATGTTAAAGACACCTTGAAAAATAGGCTTCCTTTTCTCATTGAGCTAATGTGTTCCTAAGATAAAATGAAGTGTTATTTAATAAGCAGTTTTTCATTTTTAGGCATTTTGGAAATAATCAGTTCAGTTCAGTCGCTCAGTCATGTCTGACTCTTTGCAACCCCATGGATTGCAGCACTCCAGGCCTCCTTGTCCATCACCAACTCCCGGAATTTACTCAAACTCATGTCCATTGAGTTGGTGATGCTGTCCAATCATCTATCCTCTCTCTTTCCCTTCTCCTCACACCTTCAATCTTTCCCAGCATCAGGGTCTTTTCAAATGACTCAGTTCTTCGCATCAGGTGGCCAGAGTATTGGAGTTTCAGCTTCAACATTGGAGAAGGCAATGGTAACCCCCTCCAGTACTGTTGCCTGGAAAATCCCATGGACGGAGAGCCTCGTAGGCTGCAATCCATGGGGTCGCTAAGAGTTGGACACAACTGAACGACTTCACTTTCACTTTTCACTTTCATGTATTGGAGAAGGACATGGCAACCCACTCCAGTGTTCTTGCCTGGAGAATCCCAGGGACAGAGGAGCCTAGTGGGCTGCCGTCTATGGGGTCGCACAGAGTTGGACACGACTGAAGCGACTTAGCAGCAGCAGCTTCAACATCAGTCCTTCCAATGAATATTCAGGACTGATTTCCTTTAGGATGGACTGGTTGGATCTCCTTGCAGTCCAAGGGACTCTCAAGAGTCGTCTCCAACATCACAGTTCAAAAGCATCAATTCTTTGGCACTCAGCTTTCTTTATAGTCCAACTCTCACATCCATACATGACTACTGGAAAAAACATAGCTTTGACTAGACTGACCTTTGTTGGCAAAGTAATGTCTTTGCTTTTTAATATGCTGTCTAGGTTGGTCATAACTTTCCTTCCAAGGAGTAAGTGTCTTTTAATTTCATGGCTGCAATCACCATCTGCAGTGATTTTGGAGACCCCCCAAAATAAGTCTCTCACTCCAGTGTTTCCCCATCTATTTGCCATGAAGTGATGGGACCAGATGCCATGATCTTAGTCTTCTGAATGTTGAGCTTTAAGCCAACTTTTTCAGTCTCTTTCATGTTCTTCAAGAGGCTCTTTAGTTCTTCTTTGCTTTCTGCCATAAGGATCGTGTCATCTGCATATCTGAGGTTATTGATTATTTCTCCTTGCAATCTTGATTCCAGCCTGTGCTTCATCCAGCCCAGGTTTTCTCATGATGTACTCTGATATAAGTTAAATAAGCAGAGTGACAATATACAGCCTTGACCTACTCCTTTTCCTATTTGGAACCAGTCTGTTGTTCCATGTCCAGTTCTAATTGTTGCTTCTTGGCCTGCATACAGATTTCTCAAGAGGCAGGTCAGGTGGTCTGGTATTCCCATCTCTTTCAGAATTTTCCCCAGTTTATTGTGATACATGCAGTCAAAGGCTTTGGCATAGTCAATAAAGCAGAAATAGATGTTTTTCTGGAACTCTCTTGCTTTTTCCATGATCCAGCAGATGTTGGCAATTTGATTTCTGGTTCCTCTGCCTTTTCTAAAACCACCTTGAACATCTGGAAGTTCACGGTTCTATTGTTGAAGCCTGGCTTGGAGAAATTTGAGCATTACTTTACTAGCGTGTGAGATGAGTGCAATTGTGTAGTAGTTTGAGCATTCTTTGGCATTGCCTTTCTTTGGGATTGGAATGAAAACTGACCTTTTCCAGTCCTGTGGCCACTTCAGAGTTTTCCATATTTGCTGGCATATTCAGCAGAGCACTTTCACAGCATCATCTTTCAGGATTTGAAATAGCTCAACTGGAATTCCACCTCCACTAGCTTTGTTCGTAGTAATGCTTCCTAAGGCCCACTTGACTTCACATTCCAGGATGTCTGGCTCTAGGTGAGTGATCATACCATTGTGATTATCTGGGTCATGAAGATCTTTTTTGTACAGTTTTTCTGTGTATTCTTGCCACCTCTTCTTAATATCTTCTGCTTCTGTTAGGTCTATACCATTTCTGTCCTTTACTGAGCTCATCTTTGCATGAAATGTTCCCTTGATATCTCTGATTTTCTTGAAGAGATCTCTAGTCTTTCCCATTCTATTGTTTTCCTGTATTTCTTTGCACTGGTCACTGAGGAAGGCTTTCTTATCTCTCCTTGCTATTCTTTGGAACTCTGCATTCAAATGGGTATATCTTTCCTTTTCTCCTTTGCTTTCCGCTTCTCTTCTTTTCACAGCTATTTGTAAGGCCTCCTCAGAGAGCCATTTTGCTTTTTTGCATTTCTTTTTCTTGGAGGTGGTCTTGATCCCTGTCTCCTGTACAATGTCACGAACCTCCGTTCGTAGCTCATCAGTAGTATGGCATAAAAACAAACAAAAAAAAACCCCTTTAGTTTTTTTTAATTAACCAAATGCTATTTGATTACCGGAGAAGGCAATGGCACCCCACTCCAGTACTGGAAAATCCCATGGACAGAGGAGCCTGGTTGGCTGCAGTCCATCGGGTTGCTAAGAGTCGACACGACTGAGTGACTTCACTTTCACTTTTCACCTTCATGCTTTGGAGAAGAAAATGGCAACCCACTCCAGTGTTCTTGCCTGGAGAATCCCAGGGACGAGGGAGCCTGGTGGGCTGCTGTCTATGGGATCCCACAGAGTCGGACATGACTGAAGCAACTTAGCAGCAGTAGCAGCAGCATTTGATTACATGTGAACTTACAGCTTAATGCAAAAACAGAAAAATAGATTTCCTTCCTGTTGATAAAACTACTGAATAAAGTGGGAAAAAATGGAAGTGTTAAGTTGCTCAGTCTGCTCGTGGCAGCCCCAGGGACTGTAACCCGCCAGCCTCCTCCATCCATGGAATTCTCTAGGCGAAAATACTGGAGTGGGTAGAATTCTCTTCCCCAGGGCATCTTGCTGACCCAGTGGTCAAACTCAGGTCTCCTGCTTTGCAGGCAGATTCTTTACCATCTGAACCACCAGATCAGCTCTTTTATTTATAAAACTACTGAATAAAAATTCTGAAATAATTATAAGAAAAAGCAGGCCTTAAAATGTCAATCTTTGATAGAAATGCCTGGAAACTTGAAAGGTTATTTAATGAACCATTTGAGTATTAAGGATGACCATATGCCCAGGTTAACACCTGTTGTCTTGCTGTAATTATTAATGTGTCTGGTGATAAATTATATTGTGACCCTATAATAATATGTTAGTTGGTGATATCTTTGACTTGCTGTCTAATTTTTAAAAATTATTCAGGGACTTCCCTGCCAGTCCAGTGGTTAAGAATTCATGCTTCCATTGCAGAGGGCGCAAGTTTGATCCCTGGTCAGGGAATCAGATCTTGGTCTCCTGCACTGCAGGGGCTTGCCTATAGCTCAACTGGTAAAGAATCCACCTGTAATGCAGGAGACCCCGGTTTGATTCCTGGGTTGGGAGGATCCCTTGGAAGAGGGCATGGCAACCCACTCGAGTAATTTTGCCTGGAGAATCCCCATGGGCAGAGAAGATTGGCAGGCTACAGTCCATGGGGTCCCAAAGAGTTTTACAAGACTGAGTGCCTAAGCACAGCACCTGCACTGCAGGCAGATTCTTTACCATCTGAGCCACCAGAGAAGCCCTAATAAAGCCAGTAAGAGCTTTTAAAGTTGTTCAGTTGAGCTTTGTGCTTTAATAGTGGCCAGGTGAGGGAACAGAACTACAGTTTCCCTCTTGCATCTCCTCCCCCACATATGACTCCACACCCTTGTTTAGCCTGTGGCGGTTGGATACTGCACCAGATGCCCGTGGCACTCACAAATGGGTTTACTCAGTGACACCTGATTGTTTTACAGGGCACCTGGAGCTTTACCTTTGGTGGACCTATGAGGCATTGTTTTAAGCAGGTACCCTTGTGATTAAACGTCATCTTTCTTCCAAGTGAAAGGTGGTTGAGATTTTTCTATGGGTTTGGCAACGCAAAGGGAAAGGCTAGCCTCCCTGTGTGCAGGGCTGCGATGGGCCAGACAGGAAGCCTGACCCCAGTCATGTAGTATCCAGAGAGGATGCAGCAGAGGGAGGGAGCCCTCCACTCTTAGGAAATGACTCTTTTACAACCCCCTCAGTGGATATACATTGAACCACACTTGTTTACTTTTTCTTCTTTGCTTCCAAAATTCTGTTGAAAATGACAGAAGAAACATGAAAATATGAACAGACCCGTAACTAATGGGGCTGAAAACTGAGAAAGGTGCTGCAGTGCTCCAGGCGCACTGAGGATGCAGTGGAATAAATAAAACAGATGGGATCAGATTGATGGTGAAACTGCGCGGTGCGGGAACTTACAACCCAATAGAGACAGAAGAGGGAGTAACTGCACAAATGAAGTTTTCTTCACAGGATCCTGGAAGATTTCCCAAGAATTGAAACTCCAGGGAGTGGCAGCAGAAGTGGTGAGGAGAGTGATGGCCAGGAATGAATAGCTCGGAACCAGGTCTCGTTGCGTTTGACTCAGCGGGCTTGGTGGTAGGGTTCGCCTCTGCAGCAAAGCCCTTTAGCGGAGTTCTTAATAAGCTGGGAGATGTGTCCAGGCAGAATACCGGTAGCTTACTATAGCCAGAAGTTGAAGTTTTCGTCACTGGGGACCCCAGGTTTGTGTCCCTGCTTTCCAAGGATGATTAGACTTTGTGCCTTGAGATGAATGCTTTTTGCTCACCTCCCTTTCCTGCTTATTCCCCATTATTTTCATCTGTGCTCAAGAAACCACCTTCAGCGGGGAATCTGCATTGATCCAGACCTCCGTTTGTAAAGATGAGCAAGCAGCCATGAGTCATCAGGCATGCGAGAGGAAATCAGCAGGATGATCAAGAAGTTAATACAGGAAACTTTTAATTCCTAGTCTCAGATGCAAGAGAAGGACACATCCAGAAAGCAACAGCTGTTGCAGGAAGGGAGTTATGGAGAAAAGGAGGCAATTGGAGGAGACATTAACCCTGAGGTTGTAATGTTAGACTGTGGCGGCTGGGGGCAGCACCGGGGCTCGAGATTAAAATAGGAACCGCGTCAGACTGAGAAAATTAGTGGTCGGGAAAACCGAGCCGAGGATTTCTTCTAAAAGTCAAAGCAGAAGGTTTAAGAATTATGAAGAAGAATTGAGAGATGTGAAGGATGGGTCTACGAGCGCCTGTATCCAACCAACTTGAGGAACAGATGGAGAAGAAAAAAGCAGCCGATATTTGCTGCTAAGATGCCATCAACAGTCAGATGCCTGTTTCCAAACAGCTTTTTTTCTAAGGGAGCTAATTTCTTTAAAAATGTCAGTGTTTTTTCCCCACACCGTGAAATACCACTTCTTCAGTACTGAAGAGGACACCCAGCCATCTCATTTAGAAATCTTCTGAAGCACTTCACCGTTCTTGTCATGCAAAGTGTCATTTTAATACAAAACTTTTTATACTGTTCTTTGAAAATAATTTCAAACATGAAAGTTGAAAGAGTATGAATAATGGGCAGAACCCTCATTTTATACCCAGATTTGCCAGTTTTGACTATTAATAACATTTTACCCCTTTATCAGTCCCCTTTTCTTTTCTATGTATAAATGATAAATGTATTTTAAGATATTGGACAGCATGGTGCATGTATTGTAAACTACTGAGCTTTTTTTTTTTTTTTTTTTTACTACTGAGCTTTTTATAAGTGATCTTGACTTTTTCTTTTGCATCTTTAGAGTTGGCAGTATAATTTGGCTGTTTGTAAGGAATATTAGGGTTTTATTTGTACTTTTTATTTGGTTAATTTAACAAACTTCCTCCAACTCCATTGAATCATGTTTCATTGAAATGTAACTGCTTTGCTTATAAATTAGCTGGCAGCTTATGAGAGATGTGAGCTGCTTGAATGATAGTTCTCCATGACACATGAATGAATCCCACCAGCCTCTCCTAAATGTTAAATTCTGGGAGATTTAACATTTCTGCTGCCTTTAATTATGCTGACTGTCATATAATATGCAGTCTCCCATTACATGACTTTTTATTTCAGTGCTGTATCATGGTGAAACCTTAATGTATCAACATTAAGCCATCGTTAAGGATTCAGACTTCACATTCAGCCACAGTTTGTGTATTTGCCAGTAGGAACAGCTACTGATAACTTATTCCTTTTTCTAGCAGCTGGACATTTTTTTTTTTTTCTATTTTAAGATGGTCCTTATTTTAGGAGCGTTAAAATGTGGGGGAAAGTATATTAAGACAACTTTTACTGCAGTATTAAAAGAGGAAAGGGCTTCCCAGGTGGCTCAGTGGTGAAGAATCCACTTGACACGCAGGAGATGTGGTTTTCCATCCCTGTGTTGGCAAGTTCCCCTGGAGGAGGGCATCGTAACCCACTCCAGTATTTTTGCCTGGGAAATCCCATGAGCAGAGGAGTCTGTGTTGGGTTGCAAAGAGTCAGACACAACTGAACACACATGCACATAAAAGAAATCTAGGCATTTTCTGGTAGATATTGTTTTTATTCCTGCCCCTGTCCCCTCCAAACTTTTTTCAGTAGGTCTCAGAGAAGAAATGAGCATGGGACTGAAATTTAGATATTGTAGATGTATGACTAGGTGCTTGGATATTGTAGATGTTGTATGACTAGGTGCTTGGATATTGTATATGTTGTATCATTAATCCCTTATAGAGGGATCTTTGAACACAGAACCTTAAACCCAGCCATAATTTTATTTCACTCATTTACCGAACAGATACTGTAGGTGTCTTATCAGTTGGATCCTCTGGGAAGCACATGCCGGAGTGGGGTTAGAAGAATAACTCTGGAAACTAACTTGGGGGGTAAGGGAAGAAGGAGATGAAGCAAAAGTTATGGAAAGCCTCTGGATTGGGATGCAAGTCTAGCTCCTGTGAAAGGAGAGAGAAGGAAGGAAGATTGGGTGGTGCAGACTACCTGCAGCTATGAGAGGGTTTTGGCCGCCTGGCAGGAAGCTCTGGTGCAGAGCAGGACTACTGGGGAGTCTGTACTGACCAGGGATGGAGAACCTGCTTATCACTGTGGAGCTCAGTCCTGGACTGGCATTGCCGGCAAAGTGGGTGGCCTCTGCTTGGAACTGAGGCAGATCTTCTGGACATTCGCAGCTGGAAGTGGTCAGTTGCCTGCTATTCTGCACAGGCTCTGTCCAGAAGGGAGATCTTAGTCCTGCACCTCCCCTAGCCCCATGAGTCTCTCATGTATCAGGCACTGTTAGACTCTTCACTCTGCTACTTGGTCTGAATATGAATCTGCGCAAGTTGCCCAGCTTGCAAATTTTCTGTTGTTACTGTCTTTGAAAAAACAATAGTGCCTGTTCCATGGTGTTCTTGTGAGGAGTGAATGAGTGTGTATCCACATAAAAAAGAATGGCTGCAAGATAGACTCTCTCCAGTGTTCACCATTATGACCTTTTTTTGTGGGGATGTGGTGACAGTCACGAAAAAGATCCCCACGCTTTATGGATTTTACCTTGTCATGGGAGACATGTAAACAGACCAATATCTGAGCGGAGTAATTTCAGATAATGAGAAGTGCTGTTATAACAAGAGGATGTGACAGAGCGAGGACAAAACATTTTTTGACCCACAGAGACAGAGCATACCACCCAGAATTCTTTCTGCAGGAATGAATGAGTGCATCTAGTTAACAGAAGGATGCACTGATGAACAGGTAGCATGTGGGGCAAAATGTGTGTAATTGCTGATGCCTTGCAGAATTAAATGTGACTTTAAAATAAAGATTATTCAAATCAATGGAGAGTTTTGAAATGCAGTAGATACTCTTATTCTTACTTGGTAGGAAGAATTAATTTAGAAATTAGCATTTGATTTTCATTTGCCTGAAAACAGAGAATAAGCTGAGACAGAGTACACTAAGACAAGAGTTGGCAAACTTTTTCTGTAACGGGCCAGACAGTAAATATTTTAGACTTTCCTGGCCGGTCTCCTTCACTCCTCAAATCTGCTGTCATGGCATCAAAGCCGCCACAGACAATATGTGAATAAATGGGCATTGTCGTGTCGCAATAAAACTTTAAGAACACTGAAATTTGGATTTCATAGATTTTTTCATGTATCATAAAGTATCATTCTTTTGGTTTTCTTTCAGCCATTAAAAAAACATAAAAAACCATTCTTAGAGCCCATGGGTTGTCAAGAAAACAGGTGGCGGGTTGTATTTGGCTGCCCACAAGAGAACATGGGAAATAACCAGTTTTCATTAATGGGATAAATGAAGCAAAGTACTAAACATTCACTTTCGAGGAGTTAACATTTCTGATTTTAGCTTATCACAGGTGGCCCTAAAGGTTTAGGCAGTGTGCCCATTGTGTAAGTTAGCAGCTCAGAAGCATAGCCTAGCCATATTGTCTATTTTTCTTGCACTTGATAAAGATGTAGCAATAACAGGTGCTCTTCTACATGATAAATCTAGTAGAAAATCAATTTGTATTATTATTTTAGCAAATCAAAAATGTCAAGGGATGGAACCATTTAAAATGTAAATATATGCCCTCAGTCTTCAGTGTGTCTGATCTGTATGAATAGCTAAAAGCTTCCTCTCCACCACCTCCGCGCCCCCAGCCCCCATTATGCATGGTATCCATTTAATGGATGACTTAAACCTCAATTCCATATTCCTGGGGCCAATGTACATATTCAGTAATTAGCTTTTATAAACAATAGAGCAATGCATAATTTTGTTATCTAAATATATAATTATATAATGTTTAACATGTACTATATTTCATACATGTGCAGGTATGTCTTTTGGAGAAGGAAATAGCAATCCACTCTAGTATTCTTGCTTGGGAAATCCCATGGGCAGAGGTGCCTGGCGGGTGGGCTACAGTCTCAAAAGTGTCAGTCATGACTTACTGACTAAACAACAGCAACAAAGTGTGTCTTTTGGGTAAATTTCCAGAAGGGGAATTAATGGGTCACATATTATATATGCATTTGTACTTTTGCCCTCTGTAGTGATTATACTAATTTATAGCTAAATGTGAGTGGCTATTCCTGTCTGAATCCAAATGTGTAACCACATTTTCCCCCATTCTGATAAGTGACTTACGGCATCCTGTTGTAGTAAGTTGCATTTCTTTTGTAATTAAGGCTGTATATCCCTTCATGTGGTTGTGATCCACTAGTGTTTACTTTCAATGAACTGTCTGTTGGCCTTTGCTAGATTTTCTATTGGGGATTTTTTTAAAAAGAGCTCTTCATATATTTGGGAAATCAGTCCTTTGCCTTTGATAGTGGTTGTAAATATTATGTATCTTTTAACATTGCTATGGATTTTTAAAAGTAAAAAAAATAAGCTTTAAAAATACACTACATTTAAGAACATAGTTTTGTTTTCCTTAGATCTGTAAAATCTTTGGTTATTATGCCTGTATATTAGGTATATCTGCCTATCTTTCATTTTCTCTTTTTCCTCTTTTTAAGGTTGCCCTTGTTTTCACATGTGCCTCTGAGTCCTCTTTTCTTTCTGGGGCACCCGTCACTGTGTTTAGAGCCCAGCCTAATCCAGGATGGGTTTTATCTTGAAACCCTTAACTTCATTGCAGATAGCTTTTTTCTAATTAAGGTAGCATTCACAAGTTCTTGGTTTACCTTTTGGAGTCTTCCCTGCTGGCTCAGTATGTAAAGAGTCTGCCTGCAATGCAGGAGACCCAAATTTGATCCCTGGGTTGGGAAGATCTCCTGGAGAAGGGAATGGGCAACCCACTCCAGTATTCTTACCTTGAGAATTCCCTGGACAGAGAAGCCTGGTGGGCTACAGACCATGGAGTGACAAAGAGACAGACATGACTGAATGACTAACACTTTCACTTTCATACATTTTTGAGGAACACCATTCAACCCACTCTAATGACCCTATTTATCTTTTTTTTTTCTTATTTATCTTTTTTGACTATCTTCTTTTCTTTCAGGAAATTATATTGATTTTAAGAGTTACATTCCTAACGTTTGCTCTGAATGCTCTTGAAATATATTTGCAGCTCCTCTCAAAAGGAAAATGATTCTGTGTCTTCTGCCATACAGAATGTGATGCTATGAACAGCATTCCATTCTGGGAGTTGAAATAGCATGCAACTGAGAAATTGTAATGCTGAATTTTTATTTCTTTCTGCTCCATAACCTTTTGATTTAAAAAAAAAAATGTCTACATTTTGTCGTATTCCTTTTTTTTCATGTTTCAGGCATAGATTACACACCGAACTAACTTGTTTCTGGGGGGTAGGAGTGGACATCCAACTCTTGTGTTTGAATTCCAGAGGCATGAACCCATAAAAGCATTCCTGAGTGTTGCCTGTAGATTGTGCGGTGGTAACATCATCAGTATAGAACAGAAATGAGTATATATAAGCTTTATAACTGGTCAAGTTTTACATTTTTCATTTAGTTACCTCCTAGAAAGTTTGAAATTTCAAAGGTGTCAGCAAAAATATTGATTATGAATAGGTTTTAGGTTTATAATGATACATGATATTATGCACTTCCTAGTTCCACAGTCCCTCTATCTCAAAATTGAGTATAAAAACTGCAGAGTAGATTTATTCATACCGATGCTGTTTTCTTGCAAAAATCCTTAAACACATCAAGTAATGTGTAGATTGAATATATTAACATGAGGTTGTAAACTATATTTTTAAGGATACAGTTATAAACTTTTTGAGTGTGATAAAATATCTTCCTTTTACTCTCGTCAATAAAGTCTGTCATTTATTGTACTAAAGCCTTTATGACTGAGCAAATGACAGGCCTTTTGCTGAAGCAATACCAAATCTCACTGACTGTAATTCAGTCCCCATCCTGGCAGTTTTTCCCAAGCTACTTCTGTGTGTAGGTTTCATTCTTCATTCTGAAACAGCATAGTGGTTGGCAGTGAGTTTGGTAGCTTTGTGTAGTTTTCCTTTATTTCCTTACTTTTGGTTCATTGCTTGTAAATTCTCAGTCACCATCAGTTTCTTCAGCTTTGCTCATTACAACATGAATAATTATAAAAAATTAAAAGAAGTTGGAAGGTGCTTCTTTTAAGAATGGAGATCATTCTTGCCTAATCTCTTCTGTCTTAAAAGTGATGAAACAGAAGTCTACGTAGAAAAGTGAAGTGATTTGTCAGAGACTGAGTCATTTATTACTGGTGAGGTCTCAAAAGCTTGAGATAGCTACCACATTGTTCTTTGCACTACTTTTAACTGCCTTTTAAGTTGCAGTCACTACATAAATCTTTTTTGAATGTAAATATTGAAATGTGAGCTTTTAATCTCAGCAGAAATAAAGTATTCCTTACTTCAATGTTTATTTCTAAGATATACTCAAAATTAGCTCAATTTCAAGCTGTACTTGGTAGTTAAGATTCTTATGTTTATCATCAAAGTCTATTTCAAAGAGAAGAGTCATTCTAGATATTTCAAAATACTGCAAGATTATAAAGACTAAGAGAAGTAGGAGCCTCATCACCAAGATAGTGATCATTGTGATGTATTTCTTCCAAAGCTTTTTGTCTCTGCATTATATTCATTCCAGTCAATGGTGTCAGTTTTGTTCTTTACTTTTGAACTGATTATAAGCATTCTCCTTTTTATCAAGTTTCCTTTAAAAGGATCATTTTTTAATGGATGTGCACAATTTTGTTGTTTGGAATACCATCATTTGTTTACCTCCCCCTCTTACAAAAGCTGAACTCTTTGGTATAAGTCATGCTTAAATTAGATCATTGAATATATTTCTTGTTAGATTCGGTGGCTTCTTAGCTTAGGACCCCTGCCTGTTTAGGAAGGCAAGGTTGATAGCTCTTGGGTGTGGACTGCCGGAGAAATGCTGTTACAGTGACCTTTGTGGCCTTGTCCAAGTCCAAGTTTGCTTTTGCCCATGCCTGCTACTTTACTTAAAGTCCTTTGGCAGCTTTGATTAGAGAAAATGATGTTTTAATTGGCACGTTCTTGATTACCATGTTTTTCTTGGTTCCAGTGGTTCAGGCCTTATCCTTGCTTTAGTAACAGGTTGGAGGAGAGGGAAAATGCTGCATAGTGATATGCTTTGATTGCCAGATACATTTTGACTTCAGAAACATTAAAATGAGGGAAGATGTGTGTCTTAGAACCAAGGAAACAGAATTTGAAACATTATACTCATTGAGTGTGATAGGTGTTTGCTGCTTTCTTTCTAGAATTATATGAGGTATCAATAGATACAGTCCTTCCCATTTATAAATGAGGAATTGTATTACAGAGAAATGGAGTGACTTGCTCATGACCAGTGTAATTGAACATGATAGAGCTGGGCTTCAAGCACATGTAAGCTTGACTTTATCACAGAAATGCTGTGAAATGTTAATTTGCATTAGTTTTTTTTTTAACTTCAAACTAAAGAAAATCAGTCAAATGGCTATTGTTTTTTGCTTGCTTTCATACACATAATGGACTCTTGTTTTAAAGAAAGATGAGAGTAAACAAAATGAAAATGAGTGCCTGAAACCTTATGACCCAGGGGTATTCTGTTAACATTTGTATGTACAGTGTTGCCCATTCTGGATTGGGGGCAGCCCTCAGCCTGTACCCAGTGTGAAGAGTCTGCCCCTGAAGTTGTACAGCACCTTGTGGGATGGAGAGTTTTCAGCCTAAAATGCCAGTAAGGGTATCTCTTGACCAGCATTGGTGTATATACATTGAAGAACAGGGGGTTTGGAGTGAGGTGTACCAGGATTCCTATTCCAGCTCTGCCATTTCCTAGTATGGTCTTGAGCCATTAATTTAACTCTTCTAAGGCTGTTTTTTTCATTTATCTCGTTATTTCCACTCTCCCAAGTTCAGTTCAGTTCAGTCGCTCAGTCATGTCCGACTCTTTGCGACCCCATGAATCACAGCACGCCAGGCCTCTCTGTCCATCACCATCTCCCGGAGTTCACTCAGACTCACGTCCATCGAGTCCGTGATGCCATCCAGCCATCTCCTCCTCTGTCGTCCCCTTCTCCTCCTGCCCCCAATCCCTCCCAGTATCAGAGTCTTTTCCAATGAGTCAACTCTTCGCATGAGGTGGCCAAAGTACTGGAGTTTCAGCTTTAGCATTATTCCTTCCAAAGAACACCCAGGGCTGATCTCCTTCAGAATAGACTGGTGGATCTCCTTGCAGTCCAAGGGACTCTCAAGAGTCTTCTCCAACACCACAGTTCAAAAGCATCAATTCTTCGGCGCTCAGCCTTCTTCACAGTCCAACTCTCACATCCATTCCATACATGACCACTGGAAAAACCATAGCCTTGACTAGACAGACCTTTCTTGGCAAAGTCATGTCTCTGCTTTTGAATATGCTATCTAGGTTGGTCATAACTTTTCTTCCAAGGAGTAAGTGTCTTTTAGTTTCATGGCTGCAGTCACCATCTCTCCCAAGTAAGGTAGCTTTTTCCCCTTCTGTGGAAATTCCTTATTGGCATCCAAGATGCAAAAGGAGCATAGTTACAAAGCCTAGAGAGGAAGCACGACCATTTGCGCATTGTCTGCTCTTAGGCAAGTTCTGCCACGGTGGTGGCTCGACCAGGACTTCTTTTAAATCATTTTTTTGTTTCCAGTTTTTTAAAGAACATCATCCTAGTCCATGAGTTGTAGTATTGCAATACAGCTACCTGTGTCTGCCTGTGAATGTTTGCAAAAAGTACAATATTTTCACACATACAGATTTGTATACAGTTAAGTTGCAAATAATATTCAGTATTATTGAAATGGCATCTAGAAGATACTGTATTTCTCTTTTTGAGATCGTTTCATTTATTTATCCGTTATTGGCTGTGCCGGCTCTTTGTTTCTGTGTGGGCTCTCTGGTTGCAGTGAGCAGGGGCTGCGCCAGATGCGGTGTGTGGGCTGCTCACTGCGGCAGCTTCTCTTGCTGTGCAGCACGGGCTCTAGGGCACGTGTAGGCTAAGTAGTTGTGGCTCACAGGCTTAGTTGCTCTATGGCATGTGGGCATCTCCTGGATTAGGGAACAAGCCCGTGAGTGTCCCCTGCGTTGGCAGGCCGATTCTTTACCAGTGAGCCACCAGGGAAGCCCTGTATTTCTTTTCAAGTCAGTACTTGGTAGAGCTCTTTTTGTATTAAGTTTTCAGTTTTTAAGTAGATATTCAGTTTATATAAATTAATTTTGTAAATGTATATGACATTCTTTATTCTTAAACTTATAGCTATTTTATGTTGACTTTTTATTTCAAATATCTTGGTTTAGGGTGACAAGAACAATTTAAGATGTGACAAGATGTGCAAATTAGCTATTTGGGGTTGTTTCTCAAAGAGAAGGAAGCTCGCATTGTTTCAAGCATCTCAAAAATTTTTTGGATAATAAGTGACTTCTTAGAGTTCCTATAGTTTAAATGTAACAAGCTAAATTACTTTGATATTGATGATGTACATATATTAGGCAACTTACCTTTTTTTTTTTGTTGTCATTTTTAGGATTCTGAGTAACAATAAAATATCCGAGCTGAAGAATGGCTCATTTTCTGGGTTAAGTCTCCTTGAAAGATTGTGAGTATTCTTTTATTATCATCTCTTGCTGGTATTTTGTTTAATACATTTCCAATGTAAGTCTGTTACTAAGCTATCAACTTTTCAAAATAAAATTGTTTTCCCAATTATGAAACATCTCAGAATTTATTTTTTTTCAGAGTTGAATTTTAAAAAGCAATACATTAAAGCAGAGGAGGGCAAGCTTTTGGTAAGGGCCAGATAGTAAATAGTTTAGGCTTTGTGGGCTGCATGGTCTCTGTCACTGTGACCCAGCTGTGCCACTGCCTGGAGAAAGCAGCCGTAGACAGAACATGCACGAATCAGTGTGGATGTAACTTTGCTTACAAAACAGGCTGTGCAGCATAGTTTGATGACCTGTGGCTTTTAAAGCCTCAATGCTGTTTTGAAATTCTGTCATGAAATGTGTGTACTTTCTAAGTTAGTTCAGTAGAATTAAAAGAAACCTCATCCAAGGGGAAGTACTTTTGTATAAACTTAATATTTTATTCAGTCGTCTTTGAATGTGATCCTTTTGTTTTGCTTAACAGTTAGGTCTCATTTTGCTTCTGACCAGATGTGTGACAAGTATCACTTATTTTTTGCCTTGGTGAATTTTGCATAGTGGATTTTTAATTTGCTTGTATGCTGAATGCTACTCTAGGATCATGTTTCCAATTCCCATGTTACTCATACGCTTCATATAACGTTTCAGATACAGGAGGGAGCCGGTCACACGGTGGGCATCTCCGTGTCTGTTGGATAACAGACTTTCCTCATTTTCTTAGTTCTCATTTCTTCCTTTTCTCTACTTCTGTGTGGCCTTTCCTTGACCGTTTCCCTTGGTGTCTTCTACAACTGATTCCTATGGGACTTTATTGCTTTGATCTCAGATGTGTTATTTAACCACATAGCATCTAAAATTCTTTGACTTTTTCTTTCATTGAGATCAAATGTCTTTGAATTAGGTTATATTGGGGCCTTCCAGCTCCCCTCTACTCATTTACATATACATATATAGCAGTGCGTTTACATTTACCTGTGTAATATATGCATTTACATATATATATGGCACTGGCGACCCACTCCAGTACTCTTGCCTGGAAAATCCCATGGACGGAGGAGTCTAGTAGGCTGCAGTCCATGGGGTCGCTAAGAGTCAGACACGACTGAGTGACTTCACTTTCCCTTTTCCGTTTCATGCATTGGAGAAGGAAATGGCAACCCACTTCAGTGTTCTTGCCTGGAGAATCCCAGGGACGGGGGAGCCTGGTGGGCTGCCGTCTCTGGGGTCGCACAGAGTCGGACACGACTGAAGTGACTTAGCAGCAGCAGCAGCAGTGCACTCGTGTGCATGTGTACATATAATCGTGTATACACACATATGTATACACATACACACCTATAAAATGATCTGTACACAGTGGTGCTTAATGCTCAGATTTTTTTTTTTCTGTTTTCATTCAAGGCTTCCTGTCTTGTTCCACATTGTCCTTTTGCTTCCGAGGATGCTAGCCGCACCTCGTGTCCAGGCCTTTCCTTGAGAGACCCGTCCACACACATTCCATGGTCACTGGTCCAGTAATGGGTATCTGACCCAGTTGAATCCAGTTGAGATTTGCTTGGGGCTTTGGGGAGAGGAGTTTCCTCCCTGTCATCAGAAAGATGCTTGGACTTCTGGTACAGAAGCCGCCATGCTGCGGGCTTGGGCCAGAGCTGATGCACAGAGGAGAGTGGGGTAGGCCCGTTGGGTGAGTGGAGGGGAGCTGGCACGACCTCCCTGAAGCAGGACTCCCTCTGGACTGTTAGAGTCGTAAGAGGTGGCATGATCCTGTTTAGTTTTCTGTTCCTTGTAATAAAAGCCATCGTGCCTGACAGATACTCTGTCACACACAGCACAGTATCAGGCCCTGCATGTAGGTGCCCAGTGATGCAGGATCAGCGAGGTTTGCCCTTTCCAAGGGAAGGGTAATGGGCACTCCAGGGTGCTGTGGTGTCTCTTATGTTCAGAAACACAAGTTACTTTTGGCAGCAGGATTGCTCTGGTGGTTCATGCACATCAGAAGTGTGGACAGCATTGTGGTACTGGGATTTTGACGTCAACATAGGAAATCTAGGGGTACACAGTTCAGCCTGTGGCAGTGATGTAGTGTTTTAATAGATTAACCCATGTATATTTTCCTTACCCGTTTCCTAATTGCTCTGCCTCCGGAGAATGGATAACAAAACAGAAAAAAGGACTCTTTGACCAGTGAGTGCCTGAAGTCCTAGTCCAAGTGTAGAAAAGAGGTTTCAATAGATGTGAAAAATTATTCCTTACCTTGATACATACTCTGTGGGCTATTTGGAGAGTTAGAGGGAGTGTAGATAGAGCTTACATTCTGGTGGGTCCCCAGGAAAGGGCTCTGTCTTTGCTTTCCTCCCTGTTCCTACCTGGGATGAGGGGAAGACAGGGAAAAAGACAGGGAAAAAGATCATGTGAAGTCAATATAAGGTTCTGGATCCAAAGGGGCATCTGAGGCCTCTTTCCTGGGGAAGCAAAATCCCAGATTTCCCAGGACCCAGCATGGCGTGGGAGCGGGAGAGCTGATCGTGTAGCCACTGAAGTGTGTGGGCTAGGACCGGCTATCGAAGGGTTTCCCCAGGGAGCAGCAGGATAGGCTTGGGGCTTGTTAGCAGAGAGAGGGCGCTCTCTCTGCAGAATCCTGCTGGTTGCCAGGAAGTACTTTAGAAGCGTCCTGGGCTGCTTCTGGGAACCCAACTTAAGACCGAGCTAGCCGGATAAATGACTTCTTGTTTGTATAAATGACATCATTTTCAAATCTTTCAAAAATTACCTGAAAACAGTATAGCAGACTTATTCCTTTAACACTTCCCAGAATGGGATGTGGTATAAAAAGCAAGTGGTAGGTCAAGGAATTATTCAGACTAGGGCCAAAACTGTAAAAGTCTGGCCTTAAAGTTCCTGTAGCCAAGCCATGCAGAATAAGAGATGGGCTTAGTAGTGCTGGGTAGGGTGCTTGGAGTAGAGTAGTAGGGGCTGGCTGGGTTAACTAGCTAGCATGTGTGCCCCAGAGATGGAGTAAAACCTGCAAGGCAAGCCGTCTTGGCAGTTCTTTTGGGTTGAAGAGTGGATTTCTTAAGAGGATTAATTTTCTCTTTTTTTTCCACAAAGTAAAACTGGTGTGGGTGGACACACTCCTTCTTACAAACTCCATCTAGAATGGAACCTTTTTCTTTAGGCTTACCAAATTGTTCTTCCAAATGTTTAGTTTTCATTTGGGAGCTTTCTTGTTTTCCATCATTTGTATTTGCTTTTGTCCCTCATAAGAAAGTAGCAGAGTGTGCGGTGTGTGTGCTTGTCTTTAAAAATTTTTATTTGAGTATAGTTGATTTTCATTGTTGCGTTACTTTCAGGTGTACAGCAAAGTGAATCAGTTATACATATACATGCTCTTTTACTTTTTTAGATTCTTTTGAGTTTTTCTTTAGGGTTTGGGGTTTTTATTTTTAGGACATAATACCTCTTTCTGACATCTTGGACACTAGTTTTCTAGTGATGATCTACTTTTTTTAAAGACTGACATTCTTTTAAAAGTGTGTGCCATGGATAACTGATGTAGATTTATTGTATCATGTCAATTAAAACCATTAAAAAGGTAAACGGTCTAATATCAAGGCTTGGTACAAGTATTGTCTCAATCATTATTGTCTTTCCTGAGTAGCTAATCTAAATTTGTTCAGGAGATATTTATTAATTGCCCACACTGTCAAAGGACCGGCTCTTTGTTGTCAAAGGTCCTGTCTTTAAAGAGTTTATGTTGTGATGGGGAGAAATTGAATAAACATAGCAAGCAAATTGATGGCATAAGTACAAGTTCCCCTGCTCCAGGTTCCATCCTGCATGGTATGGAGGACTGACTCTACCATTTTACATAAAGGACTTGAATGTCTGGATATTGGTGTTTGTGGGGGTCCTGGAACTAAAGGAATGACTGTACGATGGGTAAAGAAACATACAGCAGGGAGTGGCGTTTGCACACCTATGCACTATGTATGAGTTTCGTATGGTGATAGTGTGAAGGCTTAGAGCAAGTCATCGAGCCTTGAGGAAAGAATATTATAGGCAACCGGACCTATAGGTGCAAAAGCTGTGCTGTGAAATGTGTAGCTTGTGTTTGAGGAGCAGCAAGGAGACCAGAGTGAGGCCAAAGAGGTATTGGTGGGACAGATTCTAGAGGGTTATTGTAAGGACCTTGGCTTTTACTGTGAGCTACTGTGAGCAGTGGTCATGTATGGATGTGAGTTGGACTATCAAAAAAGCTGAGCGCCGAAGAATTGATGCTTTTGAACTGTGATGTTGGAGAAGACTCTTGAGAGTCCCTTGGACTGTAAGGAGATCCAACCAGTCCATTCTAAAGGAAATCAGTACTGAATGTTCATTGGAAGGACTGATGCTGAAGCTAAAGCTCCAATACTTTGGCCACCTGATGGGAAGAACTGACTCACTGGAAGAGACCCTGCTGCTGGGAAAGATTGACGCCAGGAGGAGAAGGGGATGACAGAGAATGAGATGGTTGGATGGCATCACTGGCTTGATGGACATGAGTCTGAGTAAGCCCCGAGGGTTGATGATGGACAGGGAGGCCTGGTGTGTTGCAGTCTGTGGGGTCGCAAAGAGTCAGACATGACTGAGCGACTGAACTGACTGACTGGCTGACTGTGAGCAGAGGGGCTTCCCAGGTGGCGCTAGTGGTAAACAACTCATCTGCCAGTGCAGGAGACAAAAGAGATGCATATTTGATTCCTGCGTCTGGACAGGCCCTTGGAGAAGGGCAATAGCAGCCCACCCCAGCATTCCTGCCTGGAGAATCCCTTGGGCGGAGGCCAAGGGATTGGGTCTCAAAGAGTCAGACACGACTGAAGTGACTTAACATGCACGTACTGAAGCAGATGCTCTGGCTGCTGGAATGAGGGGTGGGGATAAGCAGGAAGTAGGGAAGTGAAACAAAAGTCGCTCAGTTGTGTCCGACTTTTCGCGACCGCATGAACTATACAGTCCATGGAATTCTACAGGCCATAATACTGGAGTGGGTAGCCATTCCCTTCTCCAGGGTATCTTCCCAACCCAGAGATCGAAGCCAGGTCTCCTGCATTACAGGCAGATTCTTTACCAGCTGGGCCACAAGGGCAGCCCAAGAATACTGGGGTGGGTAGCCTATCCCTTCTCCAGCAGATCTTCCCCACCCAGGAATCAAAACGGGGTCTCCTGTGTTGCAGGCAGATTCTTCACCAACTGAGCTATCAGTTCAGTTCAGTCACTATCCAACTCTGCAACCCCACGAACCGCAGCACACCAGGCCTCCCTGTCCATCACCAACTCCCGGAGTTTACCCCAAACTCATGTCCATTGCGTCGGTGATGCCATCCAACCATCTCATCCTCTGTCGTCCCCTTCTCCACGTGCCCTCAATCTTTCCCAGCATCAGGGTCTTTCAAATGAGTCAGCTCTTTGCATCAGGTGGCCAAAGTATTGGACTTTCAGCTTCAACATCAGTCCTTCCAATGAACACCTAGGACTGATCTCCTTCAGAATGGACTGGTTGGATCTCCTTGCAGTCCAAGGGACTCTCAAGAGTCTTTTCCAACACCACAGTTCAAAAGCATCAATTCTTCGGCGCTCAGCTTTCTTCATAGTCCAACTCTCACATCTATACATGACTACTGGAAAAGCGATAGCCTTTACTAGACAGACAGACCTTTTTGTTTTTGAGCCTTCAGGGAAATGTTAACTCTAAGGTAATTTAAAGACCATCATCTCTGTTTAGAGACTAGTGCCCTCACCTGGACTGGTGGTTGTCCAACCTTGTGTGCGATAGAATCACTTGGGAGGACTTGATAAAGCACAAACTAGAGCTCCTGACACTGTGTTGGTTTCTGACGCGGCTGCGAGATGTCTCGATGTAGGTGTTGAGTCAGACAGCTGTGTATGCAGTAGGGAACTCAAGGGAATGGTGAGGGTGGGCTACAGATATATCTGTGAGCCTAGAGAGGGCTGGTGATGATTGCCTCAGAGAAAGTAGTTGTGGCACACAGGCTTTAGTGGCCCACGGGGTGTAGCATCTTCCCAACCTAGGGATCGAACTCATGTCCCCTGCATTAGTATGCAGATTCTTATCCACTCTCCCACGGGGGAGAGTTAAAGATATTCCTTTAGTTTTGTTTATGTAATTCTTGTGTGCCTTTTCATTTATATTTTAATCATGCCACATTCAGATTTAGCTGTATATCCTCAACTTAGACTTGCGTTCACCAGGGAAGTTGTGAGTTGGTAAAGGCAAGGAGGGAGGGCAATGTTAAATGAAAGAATTTGACTATAAATATCTTCTGGCAATGCCTGATTAATATGGCTGTTATTAAATATTATATAATATGTCAAGGATTTTTTATTATTGAAGAAAAAGTGCATCTTTAAATCATATTATTGTCCTCGGTTATTCATGAGAAGTATTTTGTAGAAACACATGCAGTACATCATTGACCACAAATTTATGTACTGCTTTAGCTAAATCACTTCCTATTGTAGATACTCTTTAAAATCTGATCAATGAAACATGTTTTAAAAAAATAGAACTGACATTGTATATTTCTTTTTGCAGAACTTTTTTGCTTATATAGGTCAAAAACATTGATTCAGTTTTTTCCTAAAATCATATCTTTGCAATAAAGAATTGGGGTCGGTTGTGGCAGGGGAGGGGGGCGGGGAGATGAGAACTAATAAATTGAGCCTGAGGACAAGTTGTAATTCATGGGACTGAAAATAGTGGAAACAAAATTTGTATTAAAATTTTCAACATACAGAAAATTGAAAGAATGATGTAGTAATCTCCCACATTACCAATTTACCTACTCAGTCATTAATAACACCACGTCATTATTGTTTTCCTTTATATTGGAGTGTGCCTGCATATACATGTTTGCTGAATTACTTGAAAGTCAATTGCAGACATCATGACCTTCTGCTTTTATTGAGAAATATTAGTGCTTATGAGTGAGATGCAGCAGTTTCTACACTGTCTGACTGTGAATTTCCTAATGATTTTGTGGCTAGCTCTAATTGACTAAAAAGGCTTTCATGGCGAAGGTCAGGTAGTGTAATCCTCTCAGCCATGGTTTACTTTTCCATCCATTTATCATCTGTCTCAGCCCGTTCTGGCTGCTGTAACAAGATGCCATGAGCTGGGTGGCTTATGAACAGCAGACATGTATATCTCTCAGTTCTGGAGGCTGAGAAGTCCAAGATCAAGGCTCTGGCAGGTTTGGTGTCTGGTGAGGGCCCACTTCCTACTTGGCCGTCTTTTTGCTGCAGTCTTTCTCATGTAGTGGAAGGGGAAGCGGGAGCTCTCTGGGTCTCTTTTACAAAGGCATTAACCTCATTCATGAAGTCTCTACTCTTATAACCTATTCACCTCCCAAAGGCCCCATCTTTGTGGAACGTAAAATCTGAGTTCTGATTAATAAAATACTTATTTAGTAATGGTAACCAGAATAGACTCTATACTATGTTAAAAGAATGTTTCCTATGTTTATAGAATTGCAAGGTACTTGGGGGTTCAGTTTTATTTAGAAGAACTTGGCTCTGATTTGTAGCGGGGGTGGAGTGGGATTGCAGTTTTGCTACTAGCTTACAGAAGGCTTAATGCATAAGGTTGGGAGTGAGATATGGAGAAGGCAGAACAGGGTTTGTTGGTGGATGTTTATGTGCACAGGATTCACTGATTGTGCCTCCAGAGAAGAGTTCTTGAGAATTTCTGGTCAACCTCTATCGCCGAGTATGAAACAGCATTGAGAGGACAGGAGGCCAGTGTGGATGGCACGTGGAGAGTGCTGGGTTTTCAACAGGGACTGACCTGTGCTGTGAGGAGCAGAGAGCCAGTTTCATCAGACTGCTTTTGTGAAATTGCCAGGAAACCTGCCTATAAACCAGTCTTAGTGGTGCAGCTTTGTCTATATTGATAGTTAGAATGAGCCATTAAGGAAAGAGCATGTTATGAAGCAGGCCATACAACAGTTAGTTTTCATCAGCTGATGTCAGTAAAGTTGCACGTGCCTCCCTCACTGGATGACAGGAAGCACGTGGATCTGAGTCCACTGCAGTGAGACTTCCTCAGTGTCCTTTTCTTAAGCACCAGTAGACCAAACAGGTCAGATGCTTGAGGAGTGAACTGAGTGTTTTTCTGTTGAGTAGTTTAGGCTGCTTCTCACAGGCTAGACTGCCCACGATAGGGCAGTAGTAACAAGTGATCCCAGAGACATGTCACCTCAGTGTTGTGATAACAGGCAGCACCAGTGGTCCAGGACCTGCTTTCAGGAAAGCCTTTTATTTCTCAAATAAGTGAGGTACTAAAGGACCTGAGAGGTACATGCTACCCTGGGTTTGTATTGCCCTTTGCTCTGCATTTTTGCATTGTTTCACCAACTCAGTGTGTGTGTATAGGGGGGGATAGAGGCTGTAAGTCACTTTAGTCTTGTCCAACTCTTTGAGAGCCTATGGACTGTAGCCCATCAAGTTCCTGGGTCCATGGGATTCTCCAGGCAAGAATACTGGGGTGGATTGCTATGCCCTTCCCCAGGGACCTTCCTGACTCAGGGATCAATCCTGTATCTCTTACGTTTGCTGCATTGGCAGGCAGGTTCTTTACCACTAGCGCTACCTCGGAAGTCCAGTTATGAGAATCAGTTCAGTTCAGTCGCTCAGTCGTGTCCGACTCCTTGCAACCCCATGAATTGCAGCACGCCAGGCCTCCCTGTCCATCAGCATCTCCCGGACTTCACTCAGACTCAGGTTCATTGAGTGCGTGATGCCATCCAGCCATCTCATCCTCTGTCGTCCCCTTCTCCTCCTGCCCCCAATCCTTCCCAGCATCAGATGCTTTTCCAGTGAGTCAGCTTTTCACATGAGGTGGCCAAAGTACTGGAGTTTCAGCTTTAGTATCATTCCTTCCAAAGACATTCCAGGGCTGATCTCCTTCAGAACAGACTGGTTGGATCTCCTTGCAGTCCGAGGGACTCTCAAGAGGCTTCTCCAACACCATAGTTCAAAAGCATCAATTCTTCGGCGCTCAGCCTTCTTCACAGTCCAACTCACATCCATACATGACCACAGGAAAAACCATAGCCTTGACCAGACGAACTTTAGTCGGCAAAGTAATGTCTTTGCTTTTGAATATGCTATCTAGGTTGGTCATAACTTTTCTTCCAAGGAGTAAGAGTCTTTTAATTTCATGGCTGCAGTCACCATCTGCAGTGATTTTGGAGTCCAAAAAAATAAAGTCTGACACTGTTTCTACTGTTTCCCCATCTATTTCCCATGAAGTGATGGGACCATGCCATGATCTTTGTTTTCTGAATGTTGAGCTTTAAGCCAACTTTTTCACTCTCCTCTTTTACTTTCATCAAGAGGCTTTTTAGTTCCTCTTCACTTTCTGCCATAAGGGTGGTGTCATCTGCATATCTGAGGTTATTGATATTTCTCCCAACAATCTTGATTCCAGCTTGTGTTTCTTCCAGTCCAGCGTTTCTCATGATGTACTCTGCATATAAGTTAAATACGCAGGGCGACAATATACAGCCTTGACGTACTCCTTTTCCTATTTGGAACCAGTCTGTTGTTCCATGTCCAGTTCTAACTGTTGCTTCCTGACCTGCATACAGATTTCTCAAGAGGCAGGTTAGGAGGGTTAATTAGAAGGGTTGATGTCAGAAGGTCACACATACGTGGAAGGGGCAATGTTGCCTTTGTTTGGGAAAGACTCCCAGGTGAAGAGAAGTTGGGAAGGGTTTCTGTTCGCAGTCTGACCTGAGGTGCTCTGAGAGATGACCAGAGGCCACTCAGGCCTCCAGTGGGCAATGTTATGAGTGAGTCCTGATGAATGGGCCCACTTTGGGTGTCTAGTAGAGTTGAACTGTGGGCCAGCCATTGGCTGGCCTGTGGGAAGCGGGCCACTGTTCTCCTTCTCAGTGCTCCTGTGGCTGAAAATTGCTTTCTACAGATGTTAGCTGGATGCTTGTGTGGGGTGACTGGAGAGTTTCAGCTGAGCCCAAGCAGAACCTTTGAAAGTAAAAGTTGCTCAGGTGTGTCTGACTCTTTGCAACCCCATGGACTATAGAGTACATGGAATTCTCCAGGCCAGAATACTGGAGTGGGTAGCTTTTCCCTTCTCCAGATCTTCCCAAGCCAGGGATTGAACCCAGGTTTTCTGCATTGCAGGTGGATTCTTTACCTGCTGAGCCCAAGCAGAACCTTTAGTTTTGGGCCAAATCTGCCCTGGAGGAAGGATCTGGCTGTGATGCTCATTGCTGCCCCCAGTGGTGGCGTGCTGGCATGGAAGGGCCAAGCACCGGAGGAGAACAGGGATACAGTAGCTCCCCGTGCCATCTGAGGTTTTGGTTTTCACAGTTTTATTTACTCATGGTCAACTACAGGTGGAAAATATTAAATGGAAACTTCCAGAAATAAACAATTCCTGTGTTTTAGATTACACACCATTCTGAATAGTGTGATGAAATGTCACACTACCCCACCCAGGGTGTGAATCAACCCTTTGTCCTGCACAGCCTGCTCCTCAGTCCCTTAGTAGCCATTCCAGTTATCGGATCCACTGTCCAGGTATCTCAGTTTGTTTTCAGGTCACCCTCATTTTACTCAGTAACAGCCCCAAAGCACGAGAGTACTGATGCTGACTGTTTGGTTGTGCTGAAGAGAAGCTTACAGCTTAATTTCCTTTAAGTTAAATGGTGAAAGTTCTTGACTTAATGAGAGAAAAAAACTGTATGCTGAGGTTGCTAAGATCCATGGTAGGAATGAATCTTTCTGAAATTGTGACCAAAAAAAATTGCACTAGTTTTGCTGTCATCTCACATTGCAAAAGTTATGGCCACAGTGTGTGGTAAGTGCTGAGGGAAAAGCATTGTGCGCATGTGAAGTCACTTGGTTGTGTCTGACTCTGTACAGCCCTAGGGACTGTAGCCTGCCAGGTTCCTCTGTCTGTGGGATTTCCCAGGCAGGAATACTGGAGTGGGTTGTCGTGCCCTCCTCCTGGGGATCTTCCTGACCCAGGGATCCAACCCTTGTCTCTTATATCTCCTGTATTGGCCGGCGGGTTCTATACCACTGGGAAAAATGGAAAAGGCATTGCATTTGTACAGTAAGATATTTTGAGAGAGAAAGACCGATTTTATAAACTTTTATCATTTTGGTATAAGTCTGTTTAATTCTTGTTGATCTCTTACTGTGCCTAATTTACAAATTTTGTCATAGATACGTATATATAGAAAAAAGACATAGTATATGAAGAATTTGGCACTATTTTCAGTTTCAGGCGTCCACTGGGAATCTTGGAACGTATTCCACATGATAAAGGGGGGACTGCTGTCACTGGTGATTGCTATCAGATGCCATTGCATAGAGGACTGGTGGATCTTGGTTTTGAGCTATATACTGTGAAATAACACATGGTTTTATAGAAAGCCTAGCCTTAGTAGTCCTGGGAGGAAAAAATACTAACAACCAAATGACATGAATTTTAGAGAGTATAGTTTTGAAAACAATTAAAAAAATTTTAATTTAATTATGCTTGTCACCAGTACAGTTTGATTTATTTTGATAATTAAAGTGTAACATACTAAGGAAGAGACTGTAAAAATAATGTATGATTGTCATTTAGTCATAACTTTGAATTGGAGTAATACTAAGATGCATATCTTTTTGACATATACCTTTATTCTATATTGCCCGACACAAATGGCTTCAGAACCAGATTTCTTGATTTTGAATTCTTGCTCTGCCACTTACTACTGGGCTGATTTTAGCTTAGCATGTTTGGCCTCAGTTTCCTCCCATTCCTATTACTAACATTGCTGTTTACTGTATAGCAGGTAAGTGCAGTATGCCTAAATAGTTCTTACAGTGTTGAGATGTAAGTAACTTTTATTTTGTCTTTAACAGGGACCTCCGAAACAATCTTATTAGTAGTATAGACCCAGGTGCCTTTTGGGGACTGTCATCGCTAAAAAGATTGTAAGTGTTTGAACTGCTGGCTTATGAATTTGAACCATTCCTTTTTAAGTAACTGTTAACGTACTTCAAAATTTAGCACGATAAAAAAGTGGCTTTGTAATAATTTTTAGAAGTTCATCTAGCCGGGTCTAAGACAGAAAAGCAGACTGTTTAATGTAAGTAGCTCAGAAGGCAGTTTATTTATACAGCAGTTTGATTTGTTGGTGGTAGATGGTTACATCCCTCTTTTGGTAATAAAATCATGATGGTTGGCTTTGCCAGTGGGCATAATCTGTAGATGAGTTTCAACTTACGAATGCATTTAAACAATCTATTGTAAATGCCCTAAAAATTGAGGCCTCTTTCTATTAATGATTTCAAAATCTTGCCAATTTCCTATATATTTTATCCATATGTTATTTTAAAATCTAAAGACCAGTTTTTATTACTTCCGAGACTAAGCACTCTTGCTTTCCTTATCGTGTTCTTGTCACAACTACTTTGTGAGAGTGCTCATATTTTAGAGGTCACCTGGTGCTTAAGCCAGGTGGACTGTGCCACTACCCTTCATTCCTTCTGAATGCATTTATTGAGTGCTGACTGCTTACTATGCTTGGACTTTCCTGGAAGAACTCACAGACTCGTAGGGGCAAATCGATAGTGAAAATGCATCCTAAATAAGAATAATGTTGCTAATCTGCCGGGGAAAGGAGGGACCACCTGAGATGGGAATGACCTGCCGTGAGAGCAGCCAGCCTTTAGACTTGACCTTGCTCCTGAGGGGTGAATATGTGTTGAAGAATAACAGAAAGAGCACTGTAAGCAGAGTGGACGCAGGTGTGAAAAGAACATGCTCTTTGACCAAAGCGTTAAGTAGAAAGGGGAAAAGAACATTGGAATGTAAGGTTAGTCAGAAAGAGACCAGGCTTTTGATGACCTCCTGCCATGTTGAAGAATTTCAAATCTATTATTTAGACAGTGGGGGGCTGGCAAAACTTTTTCAGTATGGAGTTGATGTGATCAGATTAGTGACCTCAGGGCTGCAGTGGATCAAGCTGGGTTTAGACTTCAGTGAAAGTATTATCAACATATAAAAATGTAATTGAAGTGGAAAGACAGATTAGCATCAATTCAGTTAAACAAAAATTTATCAAGTCTGTCCTCTGTGCACAGTAGTCAGCCAGTCTCCGGAGATACAAAGGTAACTAACTCAGGAACCCCTTGGAAGGTTTGCAGTCTAGTGGAATTATGTATACCAACCAAGATCTTGGATATGGGTTTGGAATATACTTCCAGAGAGATGGAGCCCTAGCTGGTGTTCAGCTGTTAAGGGTCTTTGAAGCTGTTGGGACTTGCCAGACTGACACAAGCAAGGGCATGAAACATAGCCATCAACAGGTTACGTGCATCTCCAGAAACAGTCCTCAGGGAGTGGAGGGGCAGCAGCTAACTGAGCTTGATTTATAACAATGAGTCATTTTCTCTGTGCTTCTTACTTGTTTGGATGGAATGTGAGTCTTCACGTAGGGAGAAGGAGAAGGAATGTAGCTGCTAGAGGGGCTGAGGCTAAAGCATTTTGTTTCAACTGTCTCTCCTGGTGGTTCTGATGCTAAAGCTGGAGAATTACTAGAACTGGTTGTTCCAAGAGGAGGGAGGAGGGTGATGGTATATGGCCAGACAAGTCCACTTATTCTCTCCTTCTCTGATCACATGACCGTCCGTATTCTGTTTTCTGATAATAGGGAACTTAATATGATAATATTTGCATGTTGAAGTAGAGATTGAAGGAAACTTAACTCTTTTTTTGATGGTTTAGTATGGTTTATTAAGCTGTGCCTTAGTACAGATGCTGGTGCTTGCCCATGGTACTCTAAATGTACAAGGCCCTGATGTTCTGACAGTTTTTCTGAGCAATGACACCAGGAGGTTGACAGCTAAGTGGATGTTGTACACAGGCTCATCACCTGTCATCTTCACGTGGCCAACAGCCGCTGCCAGACCCAGCACCTTCTTCATCTGGAACTTGATCGTGGACTTCACTTCGTCAGCTTTGGCCACCATGTTCTCATTGTGGGTCAGCAAGGAAGGGAACTTGCCAGCCTTATTCAGGCCTGGGCCCAGGAATCGGGAGATCTGCTTGATCAGAGACTCTGAAGCCAAAAAAGCACCATATTTCTTGGCCAGCTTCTTGACCAGTTTCTTATTCTTGTTGAGTTTTTTCAGCGCCTCGACGTCCATGTGGGGGCTATCCACCGCCTTGGCCTCATCACAGTGCTGCTGGTCCCCCAAGACACACACGGAGAACTTGGGGCGGGGAGTGGACTTAAGCCTGACGGTGCCCGAGAAACGTTTGTCCTTCTGAGGGTCATAGTTCTTCAGGCTGATCTGAAGCTCCACTGTCTTCAAAACTTTCTGCGCTTGCGCTGGTTCCCGTGCAAGACTTCCCGCACCACCTCGTAGAGGGTGTCGCGGAAGACTTTGCTGCTCATAGTTCCCTACGCCGCGATAACTGGAAAAGAGCAGAAACTCAACTTCTTAATAAAAAGCAGCTTCATCAGGCTCTTTCAAGCATACTGCAAAATATCCTATGTTCTCCATCAGTTCATTATCCTTCAGTAAATAATTTTTCACATATTGCTATCCAAAATAAATTAAAATTTTTCTTGTTCGGT
Organism: Oryx dammah; assembly: GCF_014754425.2. Lineage (NCBI taxonomy): Eukaryota > Metazoa > Chordata > Mammalia > Artiodactyla > Bovidae > Oryx > Oryx dammah. Next base: position 41,479,091 of record NW_024070187.1, on the reverse strand, counting down.
AGCACTTAATTTAATTACCATGATTGTCCCAGATGTTGCCTTACCATTTTTTCATTGCATTACACATTAAGTAGTCTCTAGTGCTCATGTCTAGGAAGGTAATTGTCATTTATAATCTTCCCACTAGTAAATTCGTTCTTAATTCCAAACAGCTAACTTGGTGTACAGTTTGCAAGCTGAGAGAGTTCTGTATGAAAACTCAGTGAGATAGAAAGGTATTCTGCTAGTCACTTCTTGACTACAGGCACTTTTTCTTATGAGGCCTTAAATCATTCAGTTGTGCATCTCACTTAGCAACTACATATAAAGTGTTTTTGTAAGTGTCCTGTGCCTTTGCCTTTATTTTATAGATAATTTGGATCAGGAAGATTAAGTTAGTGGCTTTCTGAAGAATAATTCCAGAAGTAGGTAAAACCTAGACCCATTCAGTTTCCCTTTTGCTTTATCAACAAAATTCAAGCTGATTCTCAATTCAAATGAAAACTCATTATCAGTACCTAAACTCCATTTTAAATAGGTATGGCTATAATGAAATTGTTTCCCAAAGAATCAATGGTAATTATACCATTTAAAACTCAGAACTGAGACAAGATAATGAATAGAACTCAGAAGTGCTTGTTTAAGCAACACTTCACAAGATGATGCCTCATTTTCTTAAATAATAAAGCCCAGAAATAGAAGGAAAATCAGCCGGAATAAAGAAAAGTCCCACACGATTAAATACTTAGCTTAAATATTCTGAGGAGCTAGAGCATAATGAATGTAGACAAAAACTTGTATTGCTTAACATTTTTTTAAAGTCAAAAGTTGCCATAAGAAAGGGAAAACAGAGCTATGAAATTTTTGAATACTAGGGATTACCTAAACTAGCTTTTAAAATATCTAAAGGAAAAAATTAATGAGTAGGTACTGAATTCGAATATGAAGTCTTTGTAATTTCCATCAGACTAATACCTTTTTTCCCCCCAATTACCAAGTGTATAATTTAGAATCTGACAGTTTTAGTTTAGAAATGGTTGGTATAAGTCTCTAAAGAGTAACTCAGTGAAATTCAAAGAATATGTCCTTCTCTATTGTAGAGAATAATACAGACAGTGAAGAAAATATGATAAAAATATTTCTTTAAAGTTTGGCTTAGAAAGCTTGTTTTACTTCTTTTATTGAAATTAAAAATAACCAATAATCCCAAATCTTAACAACTGAGAAAAACAAAGATTCATTGTTTTAGGGCTTTCATACTAAATCCACTGATGGGAAATGATGAAAGCTATGCTCTCGTATTTGAAGAAATAGTCAATTACCTCCTAATTAAAATAAATCTAATTGAAGTATAAAATTGTGTTCACTGTGCTTGGTATGAAGAAAAATAGTGTAGAAAGAACAAAATACTAAACTTACTACAGATAAAAGGGAAAAAGTTAGGTACATTGAGGAGGAGAAGAAAAAATGGTTTCAAGTCACATTTCATAGGAACTATAAGAAGTTTAGGAGTGACTGAAAAAATATGGATATTGTTATAAAGTAATTTGGCTTGGAGCCTAAATGACAGATCTGTAAAGTAAAAGCTAACTCAGTTGTTTTTTCATTACAGTCAGAACTTCTGAGTATTTAAGGCATGAAGTTAGTATTAAGTTTCACTTGTTCTTGAGGAAATAAAAGTTTTGGCATTGTGATAATGTACCGTTTTAGCCGTTGTCTCTTGGATGTTGCCTTAGATCAGCTCTGATCCCTAATTTACCCGGCGTGATTAGCCGTGTATATCATCATAGGCAGTAAGATAGATTGAGTCTCATTTTTACTACTTTAGTTTTATCTTGAGTCATTTTACAGGAGTAAATGCTTTAAATATCAAGGGCACTGTAATTAAAAAGCGTTTAGTTTGTACATGCCAGAAGTAAGAGAACGCAAGGATTATTTCTTCTCTCAGTGCTATACTTGAGATAGGTGAATATTTCAGAGATGCTTAAAAGAAAAGTCTTGTGTGATACCTGGGTGCTATTCTTGAATATCAAATATATGAAACCTTCATTAACCAGGAGAACTAATTGAAGATACTTTTTCCCTTTCTCCTTAGGGATCTGACAAACAACCGAATAGGGTGTCTAAATGCAGATATATTTCGAGGACTCACCAATCTGGTTAGGCTGTAAGTACCCCTGTCTTTCGTATTATAATACAAGGAAGCATTTGAACCAGTACCCACATTTTTATGACCACTTATATGTTTAACATTAAAATAGCAACTGTAGAGGTTATAGAACTGGTAGGGGGATAGTTCAGTTCTCAGTCATGTCCAACTCTTTGCGACCCCGTGGACTGTAGCATGCCAGGCCTCCCTGTCCATTACCAGCTCCCAAAGCTTGCTCAAACTCATGTCATCAAGTCGGTGATACCATCCTACCAGCTCATCCTCTGTCATCGTGTTCTCCTGCCTTCAACCTTTCCCTGGGAAAGGTTGAAAGTAGGGGATAAAGAACTGGAAATTTAATCATGGAGATATAATGTCATTAGAATATAATACTGCATTACATCCACTGATCCACACGTACATGCACACATGCGATGTAGTATATACCCTAGAGAATGGGTCCATATTGAGACACATGATCAAAAGCTTTGATGGTTTGGGAAAATTTCTTGGAAGAGGTGAATCTTGAGCTAATGGTCCAGATCCTTAGAAGAGAAAAGAAGTCAAGCAAATGATACAGGGAGGTAGCAATCAGAGCGAGGCCAGTTTGTCAAGGTGAAGGCTAATAGTCGTATGCATAGATTGACCGTTGAAGTCACTCCTCTGACCTTGTGGTTATAGGTGACCTCTCGAGCTTTTCTGTTTTTCATCTGTACAGTAGGATTCATAGTACCTTGAAGTTATTATAAGGATGGATTAGCATTTTAATTATCTATACCTGTTATAATTTATATCTAATATAAATGGAGAACTTTGTATATACCATCAAATATATTTTAGTTTTATTGTTAAAGTAAAGAATCTGAGAGTAACTAGCAGTAAGGACAGTTACCTGTAATAGAGCTTTATACAAGAGTGTATGAAAGGCAGACTGAAGCTCAGAACTGATTCAGTCCTAGGAGGCCGCTGGAAGACATTGATGTGGGGAAATGGCATAAATCATGATTTAGAGAAGAGCAATCTAGAAATAGGGTGCAGCCTGCAAGGCAGGATTTTGAGGTAGGAGTTCTAGTTCTAAGATTGCCTATGCTTGGCTCTTTCTCTTTGTAGCTTTTTAGGATGTTTCATCTGTTTTGTTCAAGTTAACTTTGAAAAAGCCGTATGGGCTTAAGTACTGAGATTATTTCATCTCTACAGTAAGCAACGGGTCTCACTTGTCAGAAGAGAACAAAGCACTCCTGCTTCTCAGTCAGCAAATTTGTGTTTTTCAGTGTGTCCTTTAGCTCTGGGGGAAAGATAGGTGGCCCAAGTATATGTTTTTAAATAAAAGATTGATTTGGTATACAGCTTTACTCATTGCTAGAAATCAGTTAAATCTATTATGGTTTTCTTTTTTTGTAACTGGATTACAAACAGTTTTGTTTCAGTGCCTTTATTATTTCGAGAGTTTTTAATTTTTGGTTTTGAGGAAAGTGTAAGAATTGGCAACCTGAGGCATTTATGGAGAAAAATTGGTTATGTTTTTGAGTAGTTATGAATCAAATAGTGAAAGAGGGAGTCTGAAGTTTACCATTTTCTTGACTTTAGTTCCAGATGGATTTATAGCTTTGGTCTAGGGATTTTTGACCCAACAGGAAAAGTTCTTTAGGCAAAAGTGTTGTTTTGGACAGTGCTTACATTAAGGCAGGTTACTATACACTTACTTTTTTGTTTTTGCCTCCTGCCTTAAAATCTAATATTTGTTTCAAATTTTAAAGCTTGGATTGTCTCTTACATTTTTATCAATTCTCTGATACCTGTTGTGAGAATTTACAGGAGATAGAACATAATGGACATATATCCCCGGGTGAATCATTAAAACATAGAAATAACACTACCAAGTTTCCTACTTTGTGATTGATTGAGATAATTTCGTAGTCTGTGTAATAGTAGATGATAGCCCTCTTAAATGCAACAGTATGGCACATATGAATTATACCTGACATATCCTTTAAATACTGTTCTAAGAAAAATTAAGGCTTCCCACATGGCTCTTTGGGTAAAGAATCCGCCTGCAGTGCAGGAGACCCAGGAGACATGGGTTCAATCCCTGAGTCAGGAAGATCCCCTGAAGAAGAAAATGGCAACCCACTCCAGTATTCTTGCCTGGAAAAGTCCATGGACAGAGGAGCCTGGCGGGCTACAGTCCATGGGTTGCAAAGAGTCAGATACGACTGAGTGACTGAACTGGACTGAAGAAAAATTATCAGTACTAAACACATAAACATAAACACATAGGAAAAATTATCAGTTGTGGTAGCTTCTTAACGTTCAGGAATGCATTGCAGTGGAGTTGCTTGTGATCATTTGGGTTGACATAGTCCTCGAGCATTGGATCAGGAACCTTTGGATGGGTGTTATGTGTGGGCTGCACAGCTTTCTGGGCTCTCTAAGCCAGGTTGTATGTTGCTTGTAAAGGCTGTAGCACTTGGTATTTCAGATGTGGAGAATAGCATTTTCATTCTAGCAGGTGGAGAAGAGAGTCTGATTAGTTAAGGGACATGTAGTACATTTTTAGGTTAAGAGTCAGAGAAGCTCTCTATTACTAATATTTCCCACCCAATAGAGTAAATGTGTGAAAGAAATCAGTTTAGAGTAGATTACTGTTCTAGCTCTTTCCTCTGTTACCTCTTCAGCTTAACTCCTTGGGTTACCCTGGAACTTTGGACCCTTAGACTCACTTGGCCTCTTAGCCAGGGAGCCTGGAAACCTTGGCAGAAGGCCTGTAGCATTCCCACCCAGACTTCTCATTGGCGATTTAGTGTAGAAATTGAAAAATGACATACGTCAGAGTGTTCAGTGGACTTGGGTGTGGTAGGTAAATTGATTGAATCTGTGTATTGATCTCTGCCTTTATTGATGGAGAAGTTCTGGGAAGTGAAGCCATCCTCCCAGAGGTTCCCACTCTAACCCTAGGAGTAACTGGCAGAAAAAAGATGAAACTAATAATGGACTCCAGTGAAGTCTCTGTCCTTCACTTATGAAGTTAGCTTACAGAGTAATAAAAACTTTTCTTTTAATTTTCTTTATGGATTTTGATCAATTTAAAACCTGTGTTTTTCCCCTAAGAATTATACCTTTAATATCTTTCTGTCAATTGAGTGATATTTATAAGAACTTCCTTTCTACAATTTAAAAATTATTGATGTTGTTAAGTAATAAAACCATATAGAAAGATATGCAGGAAGAGTTGAATTTCCCCTTCGTCTCTTCAAACACACCCTTCTGAGATAGCATATACTGTCCAGTGTATATATTCTCAGATTTTTCTATTGCCCCTGCAAATGTATAGGCATCCACACAGGGCTTTAAAAATGTGCTCTACTCTGGACTTCCCTGGTGATCCAGTGGTTAAGACTTCACTTCCAGTTCAGGGGGAAAGCGTTTGATCCCTGGTTGGGAAGCTAAGATCCCACATGCCTTGTGACCAAAACCCCAAACATAAAATAGAAGCAGTATTGTAACAAATTCAGTAAAGACTTTAAAAATGATCTACATTAAAAAAAAAAAAAATCTTTAAAAGTGTGTTCTCCTTGACAACTTACTTAAAAAATTTTTTACCAAGGTACCGTTACCTTTTTAGGAGAATACTATTATCTTTTCAGGAGGATGTTTTTGTTCATGCTTCTGACTAGCTAACAGAATATTCAACAAGTATAGAACAGTATGCTGTGCTTAGTCGCTCAGTTGTGTCCAACTCTTTGCGACCCCATGGACTGTGGCCCTCCAGGCTCCTCTGTCCATGGGGATTCTCTAAGCAAGAATACTGGAGTGGATTCCCATGCCCTCCTCTGGGGGATCTTCCCAACTCAGAGACTGAACCCAGGTCTCCCACACTGCAGGTGTATGCTTTACTGGCTGAGCTGTGAGGTAAAAGAACAGTATGATTTAGTCAGTTATTCCTGAGTTAAAGGAGGTACCATTTGATTCATTACCTCTTCCTTTAAGAAGTCTGCCCTGGTAAACATGCCTGTACATACACAGATGCTGTATCGTACCCATTTAACTTACAGGAATGCAAATATCTATTTAACAAAAAGTAAGTAAATATTAAGTGAGAGAGTAAGAAACAGCATGAGTGGGAGTGGATGGATAATTCACCTGTCACTCCATTCAGCGAGCTGTATTTGGACACGAGAGAGTGACTTTGCTGTGAACACTGTCATTCTAAGTCCCATGATGCTTTTTTTAGTATAAGCATCTCAGAGTTGGAATGTGCTTTTAATGTATTAAGGGCTTCCCTGGTGGCTCAGAGGGTAAAGCGTCTGCCTGCAATATAGGAGACCCAGGTTCGATCCCTGGGTTGGGAATATCCCTTGGAGAAGGAAATGGCAACCCACTCCAATACTCTTGCCTGGAAAATCCCATGGACAGAGGAGCCTGGTGGGCTGCAGTCCACGGGGTTGCAGAGTCGGACACGACTGAGCGACATCACGCTCACTTTAATGTATTAAGGTATGTGTGAATTTTTATGGTCATCAGCCAGTTACTTCACTTGGTGTCTAGCCAATCAAATAGCAGTTTGTTCCAACACTGGAGGAAAAATTGCTTTGTGTTGGGAATTACTGGGAAGATCGCATGTCTTTCTCCAATGTGATTCTTTCCTCAGTGATTTCCAAGGAGAAACAAATTAATAGTACCTAATAATTACCATAAAGTTACCTAGCAATTAGAATCTAATGGTTCCTGTAAGATACAGTCATTTTGTTTATACTTAAATCCTATACTTGTAGTATATATTTTTATTTCCAACTACTACACTCTTTCAAACATCTAAAAATTACAAATAATTGTACAAGGAATCTCCATGTACCCATCAGTCAGTTTCAACACTTAGCAACTCATAACCTATCTTGTTTTAGTTCCACGTCACATCTCTTATCTTCCCACCTACATTATTTACAGTAAACCCCCATAATCTTATAATTTCACATAGGATACCTTGATAAAAGTACAGTTGTTCATTTTAATTACATCCAGGTTACTTTCTTAAAATGTTACAAGTTGCATCCCGTCAGCCGTAATACCCTTTTCAAAATCCACATTTGGTGTTCAGTCTGATAGGCCAAAAAAGAAAAAGGCATTGCTTTCATGATTCTTTTAATGTGAAAGTATTCTTTTTATTTTTTAAGTTCCCTGGCAATTCTTTTATGAAGATCAAAATTGTTTTACCCAGCCTCTTTTCTATTAAAAAAAAATCCTAAGATATATGTAAAATGAATTCAATAATGTTTTTACTGAAGTCCATTTTAGGTTACTTTTGAGGGATTGGTGTTTGTGCAATGTTACGTCTTCCCATTCAGAAATACGTCATTGCAGGTGTCGTGGAAACAGCTGACCTCTGCCTCCTTCAAGTCTCTTCCCTCTCCCCACTGGGGAACCCTTCTACCCAGCTGTCACCTTTTTCCATGCTTAAAGGATTTAACTCAGCCTCTGGAGGCGAGGCAGGCCTCCCTGCGGGTCTCAGGACTTCTTCCGTGAGAATTCTGGGTCCAGACTGTAGCATTCTTGATGCAGCAACAGGCACTGAACAGATCATGTGGCGGTTGGGTCATGCTGCCATTTTCCTGGAGCCCTTGGTAGCAGCTCCTGAAGCTGGGGTCTGTATTCTGAAAGCCAGCCACTGCAATTGAGCACCTTCTGTATACTCTGGCTTCTTTCTGGCTGCCAGAGGTACCCAAGTAAATAAGACACACAAGTCCTTTCTGTCCTGGAGCTTATGAAAGTCGAGCATGGAAGAAATCACAAAAAAATGATCTGTACAAACTACTCATATAGTAGCATAAGGTGTTCTACAATTTATAGCAAACTCTGCAAGTGTTTATATATTTATTAAAGCCATGGTTACAAGGGGAAACCAGAGAGGTTAAATAATCTGCCCAAGGGCAACACTGAATTCTATCCCAAGTCTTTGATTAAACCCTGGACCCATTTCACTCTTCCAGTATTTTAGTAGGTGACTGTCAGCTGCTGCTGCTTATTTGTACCATCCTTTCCTTTCTTTTTTAATTTTTGTTTCCTTAAATGAAACTGAGTGACCTCCTGAAGAGCAGTTTTAGTTGCAATGAGAGCATGATTAAAAATCAGGTTCAGGAACGTAACTTGGAGGTTCTACATGTTATTTAACAGAAAAATCCTTATCTAGCAGTAATTTTAAGTAATTTTATTTATTGCTTTATATAAGATTAATTTTCTTCAACTTTGGAGAAAATATTTACTAGAGACTTCTTTCTATGAGATTTAAGACAACTTTCATAACTTCTTAATAACAGTATTTAATGATAGGATGTTTTAGGAAATATAAAATGATATATAATTGTTCGCCTTTCTTACAGTGAAGTTATTTCCTTTTTTCCAGAAACCTTTCAGGGAACTTGTTTTCTTCATTATCTCAAGGAACTTTTGATTATCTTGGCTCATTACGATCTTTGTAAGTAAGAATTTTTTCTTCCTGTTTTTGTAAATGTATCTTGGTGTCTGAAAATTAAAAACAGCTATTATATGGCTTAAGAGACTTCATGGGAAAATCTTGTGATTTTGCAATAATTAGAATCTCACTTGAGAGTTTGCATTCACATTGAAAAACATACCATAAACCGTAATAATGTGTGTCAGGCTAGAGCAACCATTTTCTTCTTAGAATACTCTTATCTCTCTAATTTATGTTTAAATAGGTTGGTAATTTTTTTCTTTGTGTTTCCAAATTAGAAAATATTTTGTTTACTGAATTAAATCCCCAAAGTATAAAATAAGCCTCCCTTCTTATGAAGCGTTTATAGTTAGGACTTATGTTGTGCTTTGAGAGCTTTCCTGGTGGCTTACACGGTAAAGACTCTGCCTGCAATGCAGGAGACCTGGGTTCGATCCCTGGGTTGGGAAGATCTTCTGGAGAAGGAAATGGCAACCTGCTCCAGTATTTTTTCCAGGAGAATCCCATGGACAGAAGAGCCTGGAGAGTCTCAGTCCATGGGGTCACAAGGAGTCACAACTGAGCGACTAACACTTCACTTCATTTTATGCTTTAGAGATTAATTTTATCCTGTGACTCCATCCCCAAACTGAATTCACAGCTTATTACTGATATTTTTAGGCATGCTTACGTAGAATGTCTGCTTTAGGAAGTCAGTGTATGGTCATATTTACACAGTTCTCTGTAGCTTTAAAATTGGCTGAGTTTTTTTTTTTTACACCCAAAACCAGTTCTGTTAAGTGAGAGATTAGATTGTCTAGGAGTTACTTTCGAAGCTTACTGTATTTTCAGTAAACTTTAATATGTCTCAAAGCATAACTTTTACTGATTCCTATTGGAATTACAGTTAAATACAATGGTTTTTCAAATTTTTATTGCATGTGACATACAGACTTGAGTCTCTTTTTCCAGTGAAAGATGTCTTCTCTGCCAGATGCCTGTTTGATGTATGCTCACTTCTTACCTTTCCCCTCTTCCCCTCCACTTTCTTTTTCCTTTCCCTGCCCTCCTCTTCATCTTTAGTTTTATAAATTTATCATTTCAGTCTCATTTAGCAGCTTTCATTGGAATAAAGCCAATGGGTTAGGTGCTCAAGGGGCTCCTCACCATCATGGCAGACATATGTATGTACTTCTAGAATCCCTACATCAAACTTATTTTTTCTTTTTTTTTTTAAATTTAATTTTAATTTTATAATACCCAAAGTATTTTTTAATTGAGGTATAGCTGATTAACAATGTTGTGATAGTTTCAGCTGAACAGTGAAGGGACTCAGGCATACATATGTATGCATCCATTCTCCCCAAACTCCCCTCCCATCCAGGCTGGCACATAACATTGAACAGAGTTCCATATGCTATACAATAGGTCTCTGTTGATTATCCATTTAAAGTATAGTAGTTTGTACATGACCTTCCCAAAGTCCTTAACTATTCCTTCCCCCCAGCAACCATGAGTTCTGTTTTCTAAGTCTGAGTCTCTTTGTGTTTTGAGAGTAAGTTCATTTGTATCATTTCTTTTTAGATTTCACAATAAGGGATGTCGTGATATTTCTCTTTCTCTGAGACAGATAATAATAATTATCTCATAATTATAAGAAATTTTTTTTGACAGGTAATATTTTCATATGCTTAAAAACCTGCAATCATTTTTCAGATCAAAGTAAAAGCCACTAACTTGCCATAGTGAACAGGCTTTGGATCATCTCGTTCCCTCACTCTTCCCTGATCTCAAGTCCAGTCAAGTCCCCCTTTTCCACTGTAATCCTCCAAGATGCCAGGCAGGCATGCTTCTGCCTCAGGGCCTTTGCATTTGTGGGGCCCTTTGCCTGGAAAACTCTTCCACCAAGTATCACCCATGGCTCTGGGACTTCCCTGGTGGTCCAGTGGCTGAGTCTGTGTTCCCATTGCATGGGGCCTGGATTCAATCCCTGGTCGGGAAACCAGATCCCACATGCCACAACTAAGGGTTGTGGCTCCTACACCCTGCATCAAACTCTTATCTGGTCTTTTTGGTACTATTAACATTCTTACCCAGAAAACTGCTTTTTAGTGAAAACATCTCCTTTTAGTAGGCTTATGTCAGCCATTTCTGTGAAGTTTAGGAAAACAGAGTGCAAAAATGATCTGACTTTTGAAACCCTAGATAGCAGGAATGTAGGAAGTATTTTCATGCAAAAATTGAGCAAAATTGTCAGTGTTTATAAAAGATAATGCTGTAAACTCACCAGAAAGTGGTTCGTAGGAATTAGAAGTTAGTCATACTAGTCAGACAAACAGAATATAACCATGTGAAGCAGTCATATGTTGCTTTATGCTGTCAGAATTAACAGAGTTTGCAGACATTTAAGCCAAGAACATGGCAATGATGCTGGAAGAAATGGGGAAAGCTTCAGTTTCCAGTAATAGTGCCACGGACTTGATGACATATCCATAGAAGTTTGATAGACAAAAGAAATGCGGATGTGATATTCCAGTACCCTGGGCTTCAGAAGTGTGTTTCATAGATGATGAATCGATTTTGTTCACATACCATCTTTGATTGAAAGCAGAGTCAGTCCAGGATCAGGTGGGAAGGGGTTTTGGGGGTCAGACATTCGACATCATCTCACTGGGAAGGAGACCATAACCAGCTGATGGTACAGTATGTGCCCTAGGTGAGATTGAGCAGCTGTGTGCTTGCCACGCAAAGACTAAGCCAGTGTAAAGCAGAAGCGCAATTTAATTCATTTACCGTACTGTCTAAATTGCATTTTGTGTGCTACAGAGAATTTCAGACTGAGTATCTGCTGTGTGATTGTAACATATTGTGGATGCATCGCTGGGTAAAGGAGAGAAACATCACGGTTCGGGACACACGGTGTGCTTATCCCAAGTCTCTTCAAGCCCAGCCAGTCACAGGTGTGAAGCAGGAGTTGTTGACATGCGGTAAGGAAGAGCAACTGAGAAAGGGTTAACTGTGTTTTACTTGCTGCCACGTGTTTCCTGACAAACTTCAGGATTCTTTTTATACGTTGGAACCGACTGTAGCCATCACTCTTCATGAATTTGATAATATTTAGTTTTTGTCAACAGTTAAGTCAGTTGGATTAAAAAATGTTTTTTTCAAATGTTTTTTCAATTTAAAGTTCTTAGGTTCTGAACAGCTTTCTTAATGAAATTCAATTTCAATAAACAGTATAGATCTTCACATTTTCTAATAGCAAGCCAGTAATTTGTTGATAGTACTAAAATCTCAGGATGCAATCATGCATTTTATTGATAGGGTATGAATTGATACAGCCTTTTTGAAGGGTAGCTTGGCAGTGTGTATCAGTGTTCTAAAAGAATTGGCACAACTTGATATAGCTAATTCTGCATGTAGGGCTTAATTCTTGAGAGATCATCAGATTTTATATATGAACATATCTTAAATTCTGAAAAATAGGGCCTTGGCTTACTTATGACAGTCCATTCAATGAAATAGCATAAAGCTGTTGAAAATCATGGTTTTCCAGAATACCTGAAGACTTGAGGGAAATAATACATTTACCAAGTGTTTAATGAAAAACAAAAGCCAGAAAAAATAAGAAACAGTCCTTAAAATGATAGAGGGAGGTTCTAGTTTAAGTCTCTGTGCTTGGAAATAAACAACCCTATCAGTTTTTTCCTTTTATTTTCATCATTATTACTGTTTCATGTGTGAAGTGTGCTCATTGGATTAAAGATTTATGAAAAGAAATAATGTATACACATAAGAAATCACCTTGGTATACACTTTAAATGTCTTATAATTTTGTTAATTATACCTCCATAAAGCTAGGGGGGAAAAATGAAAAAACTGAAAGAAGGAAAAAAAAAAACCTAAAACCCATACTTCCATTCTTACCACTCATAGGTAGCTAACATCAAAGATATCTTGGTATACATACCAATTTTCTACCTTTTTATTATGTTGTATCCAAAATACCATACTCTGGTGTTACTTTGTGTCATTTTTAAACTTCCTAAATAATGTAAACTTGTTTCCTCATCATACTGATATAAAAGATGCATACCAATTCATTTATAGATATATAGCCATGACTTTTATTTTTACATTATAGGGATATAGCCACAATAATTTCCTTACTACTGCATATTTAGGTTGTTAACTTCTCACTCCATAAACATTAACAAGATTAATTTCCTTACGTACGTCTTTATGTATTAGCTATTTAGGATAGCTTGCTACTGAAAGTAGAATTATTGTGTTAGAGACTGAATATTTTCAAGGTTTTTAATGAGCCATGATATTTGTGTACGTTTTTGCATATGTAGTTTAAGATTTCCTTCTTTTATTTTTCTGATTGGAAAGAAATATATCAGCTTTGTAAAAGTGACATGAAATGGTTTAATTTTAATTTTATTTAATGGTGTTTTCTTCTTGGATCCTCTTAATTCAGCAACATCTTTGTTGATGGTAAAACTAGAATGCTGATTACTGAGGAATCTGTTTTTCCATTTTTAAGATTTCAGTTAGAACTTCTATAATTTTAAGTTCTATAGTGTGAATATAGTATTTGTTTACTGAGTCTTTATTCTGCTGTCTCTAGATCCTCCCCTTGAATTACCATCTTTCTACATGACTCCGTCTCATCGTCAAGTTGTATTTGAAGGAGACAGCCTTCCTTTCCAGTGCATGGCTTCCTATATCGATCAAGACATGCAGGTGCTATGGTATCAGGATGGGCGAATAGTCGAAACTGATGAATCCCAAGGTATCTTTGTGGAAAAGAACATGGTTCACAACTGCTCATTGATTGCAAGGTAAACGTTTTTTAGATGAGGAATTGTTTCTGTAGATTTTATTTATCATCTCAGAAATTATACTGTTTAGTTGGTATTTGAATTAATATTTTACCTTCTTGCATTTAAAAAGCAAATGTCTGACATTTTTCTGATTGTTATTTATCTTCGAAAGTTATCTTTTCTTTATCTTTTCCATCTAGTTTTGGAGGTAAAAAAAGCATAAGGTAGAAGGGAAATACTTTAAAAGTTGGAGACTTTTTGTTTAAAATTTCAAGAGGAAAAAATGTAAACTTTTTTTTTTTTTTACCAAACTTAATTTCCAACTATTTCCTGCTGCTATTAATAAGCTCAGAATTTCACTTTTAGGAATCACCTAATTTTCACTCTCAGGATTAATGTTGCATTTTAAGATACTGCCTTTTTTCATCCTGTTAGTATAAAACAGTATACTACCTGTTAACCTCATGTTTGGTGCAAGTGCCACAATAGTTCGAATGAAGTTAAAGTACAAAAAAACAGGGTAAAAATAAATAGGTTATCATTCATTGTATTTTATTTTGGTGGTGTGGTAATCTGTATTTTTGAATTTTCTCTTTATTGCTCTCTGCCTCTGTTTCTGAGTATCTCTCCAAGCCTTTTCTATGTTTCTCTCTTTCCTTTTTATCAATTTTATGAAGCTAGACCTCAACTTGAATATTTAAGGATAGAGCTATAACTCTCTACTGAGGCACTTTATGTAGTATTACAAAAGTACCATGAAAAAACTACCAAGAAACCAATAGTTCTCTGAGTTCAGACACAGGTCTGGGAATTTTGAGGTTTGAATATTCTATTTCATAATTTCTCTTTCTCTTCTGTGATTTCCTTAGAGGCATATTTTCATTTATGTCTTTGAACTTTTATAGTAGAAACCCTTAAATCCTTGCCTCTTATTTTAGTATCTGGGTTATATGGGGGTCATCACCCTGCTTATTTTTTATGAATATGGTTTATATTTTCTACTTTAAAAAGTGTTATTTATATGTTTGGTAATATGGGATTGTATCCTAGATATTGTGAATGATTTGCTGTGGAGAAGCTAACAAGTTACAGCTTATGGGACAAATCTGGCCTATGAATTTTTTTTATAGTTTTAAATGGTTACTTTTCAAATGGTTATACAGGTACCTTCAGAATAGTATTACTTCTCGGTCAGCAAAACCTAAAGTATTTACTGTGTGGCCTTCAAAGAAAATATTTGCTGACCCCTGACTCTGGATTTTTTGTATTCTTCTCAAAGACAGCTGATTTTGTTTCATTTAGCAATTCACTGTTGGTTAAGCTAAAACTCCTGGATCTGGCTTTTGTGTAGTAGGCAACCACTGAAATGTGCTTGGTGTTTGCCGTGTCCGCATGTAGGTCAGAGATCAGTTAAAGAACTGGGTGAATTATATATGCACAAGTTTGGGCTTCTAGCCAGGCTCCTTTCACCTCTGTCTTTGATTTTTCAACCCCTCAGATTTTGAGTTTCTTCTTGAATAATGCCTGCCCTTGGGCAAAAGTCATTAAAAAAATTTCCTGGTTACTCCCCAGTGTCAATCTCTTCTTCCTAAAATCAGTTCCTCTTTGGCTTCTGCTGGCTTTGGATCACTCACCATGTGTTCAGATAGTTGTCCTACTGTAGTTTGTCTACAGCTTATAGCTGTTAAATGTAGGGAGTGTGGTTTGATAGGAGCCAAGGAAGGAATGGCAATCCACTCCAGTATTCTTGCCTAAAGAATTCCATGGACAGTCCATGGAGGGCTACAGTCCATGGGGTCGCAAGGAGTTGGATACGATTGAGCAAATCACACTTTCTTTCACTCTGCTATTACCAGAAGCAGAGTTCGCTTACTAGGGGTTAAGACTGTTAGGAAAGTTTTTTGTGTTCTTTGCATTAGTGTATTAAGTCCCAGTGGGAAGAGTTTGTTACATTGTTTTTACTGTGGTGATAATTTCACAAGTGTATACATACATCAGAAGTTAGCAAATTGTATACTTGAAGTAGTTTATTGTCTGAGTAGACAATAATGGACATACAGTACAACAGTAAAGCTTTAAACATGTAATAGAACTCTTGTCTGAATAAAAGCTTTATTTTTAAAAATTTTACTGAAGTTTGGTTAATTTATAGTGCTGTGTTAAGTTCTGCTATACAGCAAAGTGCCTCAGTTATATGTATACATACTTATATATATATATATACACACACACATACTTTTTCAGATTCTTTTCCATTATAGTTCACAGGATATTGAATATATTTCCAAGAGCTTCAATTTAGGCTTCTTAAATTTTGTAACAAGTAACTAGATTTACTTTATAAATTCATTTCTGTAAGTCATGTTTAACTTAATCTAAATTCCTTTAGCATTAAAAAAAATTAATTCAAAGGATAGCGACTTCACATAATGGTTTTTTGTTGGTAGGAATACTTACCAAGTGAAAGTCTTTCATATGAAGACTGGGAAGTCCTTTACCTGGAGTTAGCTCCAGAATAATAGAAAATTGTAGGAGAAGGAAATATGTGGTTATTGGATTGGTTAACCTCACAGACCTCTTGATTCTTCATTGGTCTTTGCATGTCATTGAGCCTTCATTAATAAGAATTGGAGTTTGTATTTTTCCTGGACATTGAAATTGAAGCTACCCCCTTCTCCTTAAATCTCCTAACGTATTGTGTTGAGGATTCTTGAAAAATTTATTCTGATAATTGGTTTTAGACATTGAAGGTATTGCTGAAAGTTATCTTTAAAAACTGTTAGGACCATTTTCCCCAGAGAGTGTGCTAACATGCTCTGGGCTGCTACCGTGAGTGGACAGAGGTGCTGTGGGGTATTCTGAGTGTTTGAGCCTAGTGATGCTGGACACTTCTGGACATCTCACAGCTACCAGCTCTGGGCAGTTAGGGTGTTGACATTACATCATGCTGCCTCCCTTTTGTTTGTGTCATATCTTAGATACTGGTATTTTGACAATAACTGGGGTACAAAGCAAGTGCTGTATAAAAATCGTTTTGGAATAAGAAATAGAGATACCATTGTTTGTCTGATCCGTATCTGATTAATTTTGGAGTGCCCAGTAAACATGCATAACCCATTAGGAAGAGGCTGTGGTTATGTAAGAATGAAATATTTATTTTAAATTGATTTTTTTTTTCAAATGGCTCTAAGGTATTAGGACATATATACACAGTTTTAGGATTTTGTGTAGTCATTGCAACCACCGTAGGTGTTTCTTTTAGGCTAGGGGCACTGTGAAAGTTATCTAGTCAGTGAAGGTACCATGAACTGAGAAAATACGGGGACTTCTGGATTTGAGAATGCTTTTTATTGCCCAGAATTTTTATATAATTCTTCCTGGTTCAGTAGAGTCATATAAAGTAGAATTCTAGTTGGCAAAGTTTTCATTATTTAAATTTAATGTCAAACACTTCTGTGTCATTTTACCTTGAGTATATTTATTTTAATATGTTAATTTGTTTAACTTTGTAAAGATGATAAACATTTTCTTTGGTTCAGAATCACAGTCCCTCAAAGTATTTATTAGAGCATTTGTTGTTGAGTAGCCATTAATGATTTAGGAAGCTACAAAAATGGGTATTAACTTCAAGACATTCTTTAGGGAGTTAATTAAAATGATACATGCTTTATGTCTAATGATTTATCTGTATCTACATAAAAGCAAAGTATAGTAGATCATGTGGGGGGAATAAAGGTTAATTGAAGATTCTGCCGTTTGCTCTTTAAATTAATAGGTTTTATATTAGAGAATTATGATGTCATCTTGAAAGTTGAATTTTCTGACAGCTGTTCAGAAATATAGCTGTTATTAGAAGTTGAAGTATAGTTTTAAATGAAAAGCTACTTTTTTAAAAGCCTTAATTGGTAATTTATTAAATCTTTTTAGAGACTTAGTAGGTTTTACCCCCTTTTCCATAAGATATTTCATTTTAAATATTAACTACGCACTTTATATTAGTCTCCTTCATGCTTGAATATTTTCCCTAGAATCTGAATATTTTCCCTAGAATTCCCAAGATGTAACCTGGTAACTTCTCTGTTAGTTTTTTTAATGATTAGGCTTTTGATTTTTTTTCCTTTTTTTTTTTTTTTTATTGCAGTGTACTTGATTTACAACGTTGTGTTAGTTTCAGGTATACAAGATGATTCATATATATATTCATTCATATGTATACCTGTGTGTATATATACATTTTCCAGATTCTTTTCTCTTATAGGTTATTACAAAATATTGAGTATAGTTCCCTGTGCTATACACTAGGTTGGTTACCTGTTTCATGTATAGTAGTAGCATGTATATGTTAATCCCAGACTCAACTTATCCCTCTTCCCTCCTTTCCCTTTGAGAACCGTAAGTTTGTTTTCTGTGTCTGTGGGTCTGTTTCTGTTTTTATCCCTATATGTGAAATCTCAAGAAAAAGATACGAATGAACTTAGATACAAAATGGAGAACACACAGCGTCTCCGTTAGTTTTGCTGAAGGCAGGGCCATGAGGTTTCTGTGCTGGCGCGTGGTCTCCCTCCGTGGCATGCCCTGCTCTCCCTTTTCCTGGAGTCTCAGTGCCACTGCCCTCCATTCATTCTTGCATTACAGCTCTTGACTTGCTGCTGAAGTACTTAAACAGAGGGATCATTTTTTAAATTCTTTTTTATCTAGCAAGCGCTTAGCCTCCAGCGCACAGTCATATTTGCTAAATGCGTGATCGAAGCAGATATTGTCTCCCTTCTTGCCTAACCATATTTTCTCTCTTTAAACTCTTTCTTCATGCAGTGCCCTAACCATTTCTAATATTCAGGCTGGATCGACTGGAAATTGGGGCTGCCACGTCCAGACCAAACGTGGGAACAATACAAGAACTGTGGATATTGTGGTCTTAGAAAGCTCTGCGCAATACTGTCCTCCTGAGAGGGTGGTGAACAATAAGGGAGATTTCAGGTCAGTGACTTGGAGAGTGCGGAAAGGGGCTGATTTGCCTCAATTCTTTCTATTCTCAAAGGCATAGATGTATGTAATTGGTCTCCTGTCTTCAGTAAGAATTTGAGAAATGTATTCACATATATATCCTTGTATTTCTAAGGACTACCCTTTAGAATGGTGATTTCAGAATCATTTATGGAAACTAAAAGTAAAAACAGGTGCCTGAACTTTATCTCAGATCTGTTGATTGATGAGTCCCTGAAGGTTGAGCCAGAAGTGTTTTTATTTTTTAGTTTTGTTGTAGTAGTTAAGAACCACTACGTTAGGAAACATTTTGGAAATTCCACTCAAATAGTGTGAAATTCAGACAGGTTAACAGCATTTCCTGTTTCTAAGGGGCTTTTTTTGGATGGCCTTTGGAAGGTTTTGTTGTGTTAATTCAGTTTTAACTGCAGACAGTTGGTAGACATTGTACTTAGCAAAAACACACACCCAATTTCCCTCCCCTGTGTAGTTCTTCTAGCAATTAAACAAGGGGACTTTGAGAAATGAAAGCAGTTTGGTGGCCTGAAAGCTGGGAAGCCAGTAGTGTTGGACTAGGATAAGCAGGTTGAGTTAAATGCTGTGGTTTTGTTTTTGCTTTTTAATAGAAAGTTTAGAATTTGTGAGTAGTAACAACTTTTACTTTAGACTCCCCTTACTTTCAAAGTTGCTTTAAAACATTATCTTTAAACTTATTATTTATCTAAAATGCTTTATGTTCAGGATTTTAATAATCACCGTTTATAGTTAATATAAATGAAGGGAAATATGTAGCTCTTTAAAGCAGCATAGAGATTTTTGAATACACGGTTTAATTTACACTGTCTGTGATTGGTATTTTTGCTGCCTTGTGGCTATAAGTCTGATTTTTAAGGATGAACTGTTCTTTCAAGTCCAAGGTGAAGAAGCAATAACAACTTAAGCTCAGCTAGTTCTTCATTGATTTTTTTTTTTTAATTGCCTTTTGACATTACTTTCTCCTCCCCCATTTAAAATTTTTCTGGATATGAATGTGTGGAAATCATAATTTATTGTTGCCAACAGATAAGTCTTTTATGTGGATTAACTGTTAACTTGTAATGTTTATACAGTATACTTTGAAGTGAAATAGATACCATTTGTTAATTTTGTTACATTCAATGCCTTTATTAAATAATCATAGTATATTTTCTATTTATGGTGTATTATCTGTCTTTACAGATAGTCTTTACAGTAGTTTTGGAGTGTTTTCATTTTTAAAAATAGAAGAATCTGTTTAACTGATTAATGAATTATTTATCTTTTGACACTCCTTAAGATATAATACAGTTAGAACTTCCGCTGCATTAGTAAGATTTAGTTTAGCATTGCTTGATCTATTTATACAGTTTTTGATAATGCATTACATTTTGGTGTGGCTGATATTATAATTTAGAAGTTCATATGTTGTAAGTCATCTGTAGCTTTTATTAAATACACTATTTTCATTCCCAGTTTTGGAGAAATAGAGCTAAAATAACAAAGATTTCTCCCAGTCCAGTTAGTGCTGATTTCATGCCAGCAGGTTGGTATAGTCACTCGCATAGTACCTATGCAATTTATCTGGGCTTCACTCAGATAAATTTGGTTGTATATGTTATTGGATGTTTTCAAGACCACCCCCCAAGTGCAAAAGTTTGTCGAAAGGACTCACAGGACTCAGCATGCAGCTGTGGTCACAGCTCAGATACAGTGATCTAGTAATATACCTAGCCAGATAATAAGGGGAAAAGACACAGGTGGATTCTGGGGTGATCAGTGTATAAGTTCTTGATTATCTCTGCCTCCCAGGAGGCTCATGCAGAGCCTACCCCTCCTCCAGCCTTGAAAAGGCAGCAGCCTCTGTGTAGTGTTTTTGCCCAGGAAAGTCCATTGGAGTCTCAGCATCCAAAACTCCTGTTGGGAAATGTTCATAAAGGCAACCTCTGTCTATCTTATTCCAAAACTTTAGACCCCCAGGATGAAAGCAGTTGCTCAGTGTACACCATATGGCTTCCCCAGACTGTCTAGGTAAAGTGAATCACTCTTAACCAGTTAACTGTGAACACAAAAAGCCCCAAATTCCTGGGTGCCACCTAAGGGCCAGCATTGCAGGCAGGCCACTTTAAGGATGGCAGTTCTTTCTGCAAGTATACTAACTCTCTTTCTGAGAAAGGCCAAATTCTATTCATATTGGAAAAGATTCTGACCTTATATACCTAATGGTTGTATAAGCCAACGATACAGTAACAGTAATTAAAGAAACATAAGATCGTTTGGTGCACCATTTTTCTTTTCTGCTTGATAAGGTACAATTTCCGTGGTTATATTTAGAATATTTTAGGAAAATATTCTGTTATGGCATTAAAATTTATTCAGCTGTTAACTTATAATGGTTTTAGTTCATTTTAACTTTTTTTGTGTTTGTCTTTGTTATTAAAGGAGTTCTGTTTCTTCTTGATTTTCCTCTGATTCTGTGTGACATGTCCTGATCCTTGATTTTCCCCTGCGGTTACTTGTATCAGTGTAGGTTCTCTTGTGTCTTCGTCTCTCTAGGTGGCCCAGAACACTGGCAGGCATCACCGCGTACCTGCAGTGTACTCGGAATGCCCACGGTAGTGGGATCTACCCTGGGAACGCACAGGATGAGAGAAAGGCCTGGCGCAGATGTGATCGAGGTGGCTTTTGGGCGGATGATGATTATTCTCGCTGCCAGTATGCGAATGATGTCACTAGAGTTCTTTATATGTTTAATCAGGTAACTGGAAAGTCTTCAGATCTGCTGAGGTTGCTAATAAGACATGGTGCTCACACCAAATACATAAGTTTTTTTTACTACTGGTAAAGCGTCAGGATTTGGTGTCTATACTTTTGTGGACTGTGTCTTCGGGATCAGACCTGTTCTTCTCAACCAGTATTCAAGGCCCTCTCTGGCATTACTCTTCCTTTCCAGGCATGGCCTGGCTTTATGCCTTTGCTTGAGTAACTTATCATCTGTATCCCCAAACAGAATCCCAACCATTCTTCAAGAGCACCTGGGAGGCCCCCTCTTCAGTTCCTTTTATAATCCCTTTGTCAAGAGATGCCTGTTGTGCTTGTCCTTTTAGTATGCCTTTTCTCATCTCTGCTTCTGTGTCTTTTTTAAAACCATAGCTGATTATAAGCAGCTGGCAGGTGATTTTTTTTTACACATTTTTAAATGCTTCTTTGCACCTGATACACACTTTTTGTAATGGTTGGTGCTGAGTTGTGTTTAAGTCAATAATAAACAAATGTAAAACATTACAGGCCGTGCATGGCAGTATAGATAAGTGCTAAATAAGTGGTTCGTACTCCCAGGTGGCAGGAGTTCCAGGGGAGATATTGTTCCCTCCTGGCTGGAATACTTGGGAAAGGTGTTACTAGGCAATTAGAATTGAGTATATATAGGATTTGCATAGATATAGATGAAGAGATGGTGCAGTCTGCTTCCCTGATATTTCTTTTTCTTTTTAAACTTTTAACTTTGTTTATTTTTATCTTTTGGCCATGCTGTAGCATGTAAGATCTTAGTTCCCTGACCAGGGATCAAACCCACATCCCCTGTACTAGAAGCACAGTCTTAACCACTGGACCATCAGGGAAGTCCCTCCCTGATGTGTTTTTATGTATTGTTTTATTTCATTCTAAGTTAAAGAAAATTCCTTCAGTTAGTTTCCAACAAAATTTGTCTTCTCAGTTTTGGAAAAAGCATTTTAGGAAGGCCATAGTGAATCGGTGATAAAGAGTTTTGAAATTGCCATGTTTTGAAATGCAAAGGTAAGATGCAATGTGGGAGACCTGCATTCGATCCCTGGGTTGAGAAGATCCCCTGGAGAAGGGAAAGGCTACCCACTCCAGTATTCTGGCCTGGAGAATTCCGTGGACTGTACAGTCCATGGTGTCACAAAGAGTGGGACATGACTGAGTGACCTTCACTTCACTTGCTAAGTGCTTCTTTTTTGCCTTTTTAATACAGATGCCTCTCAATCTTACCAACGCTGTGGCTACAGCCCGACAGTTATTAGCTTACACTGTGGAAGCGGCCAACTTTTCGGACAAGATGGATGTTATATTTGTGGCTGAAATGATAGAGAAATTTGGAAGATTTACCAAAGAGGAAAAATCAAAAGAGGTATTTTCTGGTTTGGATTTGTAGCATAGTTATGTCAGCAAATGGTTGTGTGATAGAGCTGACTCTCTATTTTTAAAGCCTACTTATGTTTGCTGTATTTGAACTAAATATACCTTTTAATTTCCAGAATTGTCATTGAGAAACCTATGCTCCATCTGTCATGGGGACTTGTTGGGAGGAGTAGAGGTGGCTTGTTAGTTCTTGGAAATAAGGTACCAGGGTAGGGCAGAACCAGCCTGTGAGAAAGCAGCTTTTTCTGCATCCATGGTGTGTGTGAGTCGGGCTGCATCTCTCAGGCTGCCTGGGATTTCCCTTCTCCCCACTGGTGTGTTTTCATCCTTCTTCTTTGTTTTTTTTCAATCACCACTTAAATTTGTTGGTTGAAGAACTCTTTGTATGCTGCTTAATTTACAGTGTTCAGAAAGTAGAATCTTTTTTATTCTTCTATTAATTTTTTAAATTTAATTTTAAATTAGAGGGTAATTACAATATTGGGATGGTTGCTGCCATACATCAACATGAGTCAGTCATATGTGTAGATGTGTCCCCTCCCTCTTGAAACCCCCTCCCACCCCTCCCCACCCCAGCCTTCTAGGTTGTCACAGAGCACTGGCTTTCGGCTCCCTGTGCCATACAGCAAACTCCCACTTGTTCATCCTTCTTCATGAGAGTTTTAGTTCCCCAGATCTTGTGTTAAATTGCTTTGGGAATGTCCTAGAGAAAATGTAAGACTATTTTAGCACTTTTAGAACAAAATTCCAAATGATTAAGATACACGAGGCATGAAAATTTAGTGACTTTGAAAAGGGGCCATGTTCAAGCTGTGATATTCCTTTCCACATGATACCCTTTAGGGGAAGCCATTGACAACTACTGTTTTCAGAATGAGTGAGTGGCAAATAATGTTTTGAATAAGTTTTTAGCTGCAGATTAACATGTTCTTAAACTCTATTTCCAGCCAGGTGAGAACTTTTATATAAACTGTTTCTCTTGTGATGGAATCACATAAAAATGAATTTTTGAGCTAGAATAAACCTAGATTAGGTCATACACTGAAGCCTAAAGAAAATTAAATAATTTCTCTAAGGTTTTAGAGCTAAATTATGTAGGGCTGAAAACAACCCAAGAACTTTAGCTGTCTAATTCAGCAATTTTCTACTGTATCACATTTACTTTCTAGAAGAGCTTTGCTCTGTCATGGTATTTCAAAAGTATTGTGGGGAAAACACTGAACTAAACAAAGTCGTAATATATTTCTTTATGTGGGGCATCTCAGATTCATTAATGTGCTAAAAGGTGGTATTGGTTTGGCCAAAAAGTTCATTCAGCTTTTTACGCACAGTGGTATGGATAAACCCAAATGAACTTTTTGGCCAACCCAATAATATCCCTTGTTTCTCTACATAATTTAACCAAGGGAACTTTTTGCATGTGGTATCTATTAATATCTGGCATTTTGGTGATAAATTTTGAAATTGCAGCTCTAGTACATTAGATACTTTACTTGATGTAGGATAGCTGATAAAGGAAAGAAAATAGTGACATGTTTATAAACGGGATTCAGAACACCAGACCACCTAATGATGACATGGCATTTCACTGTTGTTATCTGAACTTCAGACCTTAGATTCCTAACGATTGTTCCTTTGCTTGATTCTGTCCTTGGGCCATAGCCCGCTTCCCATGATGAATTTTTCTGGTGCTGGGAGGAGCCGTGTGAATCCTGGCTCTGTGGTAATCCTGCTCTCCCTTGTTGATTATAATCACAGGTTAGGTGCCCACATGATTAGAAGTCATTCATGGAGGCTGGATGTTTCAGGTCACTAGAGTAATTGGAATGGCTTTTGGAATTTGTACAGAGGGAAAGGTCCTGCCATCATGTGATAGACCAAAGTTTATCCCCTTGCTGTCCTGTTCTGGTGTGAGGGACTTGTGTACTCCTCCCAGCGTGGGAGCAGCAGTGTGGTGCCCTGAGGTGTACGTTTCATTGTGTTGCTGCTGTGTGGGAAGAATGGTCTGAATTTTTGTTGCCTTGTCATGTTCTTAGAGGGAAGCATCTTGTTGAAGACTGGAAGTGGACCTGGTTTGTGAGTTGTTAACCATGGACCCTTTATTTTTAAAATGAGACATGATGTTTGCCCTGTTTAACTTGCAGAGTTTACGCAAGTGAGAAAATATAGGTGAAACTATTTTTATCATTGCAAAGCTAGGATATACTTTTTATAGGGTTAAGAAGTTAGCGTTCTTTTTTGTATGTGTGAGGAATTTTCATTTATTTATCTGTTTTAATTGAAGTTGAGTTGATGTGCAATATTGTATGTTATAGATGCACAACAGCAGTTGCAGTTCAGTCGCTCAGTCGTGTCCTGTTCTTTGCAACCCCACGGACTGTAGCATGCCAGGCTTCCCTGTCTATCACCAACTCCTGGAGCTTGCTCAGACTCATGTCCATCAAGTCAGCTATGCCATCCAAACATCTCATTCTCTGTCGTCCCCTTCTTCTCTTGCCTTCAATCTTGCCCAGCATCAGAGTCATTTGCAATGAGTCAGTTCTTTGCATCAGGTGGCCAACGTATTGGAGCTTCACCTTCAACATCAATCCTTCCAATGAATATTCAGGACCAATTTCCCTTATGATTGACTGGTTTGATCTTGCAGTTCAAGGGACTCAAAAGAGTCCTCTCCAACACCACAGTTCAAAAGCATCAATTCTTTGGGACTCAGTTTTCTTTATGTCCAACTCTCACATTCATACATGACTACTGGAAAAACCATAGCTTTGACTGTATGGACCTTTGTTGTATATATACAACATAGCCATTCACAATTTCTTTTTTTTTTAATTTATTTATTTGAATTGGAGGATAATTATTTTACAATATTGTGATGATTTTTGCCATATATCAACATAAATCAGCCATAGGCATACACGTGTCCCCTCTGAAAAGGAACATTCTTATGATCTTAGAAGCTAAGAGAGAAGTCCTTTTTAAAAAAATCACCAGACTGCTTTAGTTACTTATCTAAAAACTTACTTTGAAGAAGATTGTTGTCACTTTCACTGGCTGACATAGAAGGTGAAATTTTAACTATCTTTGGTAACAAATGATGGCAACCTATTAAGTATAAATAGAAAAAACAGAAAATTATTCAGAATTGAACAATTGAGATATAAATGTAATATTACCTTTGATGCAGTGACAGACATTTGATTCTTTGGAAGCTTAAAATTGCAGGCTAGAGCTTTCCTTGTTTATTGCTATGTTAAGAAGAGTTCATAAGGCTTAAGGGCTCCATTTTAAGTTAATTAACACTGCATAAAATTATGCTAAGGTATCTTAAAATGCATATAGCATAATTGGACAATTAAATTGACTTTTGTATTATATCCAGAAAGTTGTTGTGCTGTGGATTTTTTCATAAACAGCTTGTGATTGAGTCTAGCCAACACAAGCTGGTACTCTTATCTTAAGGTGGGTGCTGAAAACTATCAAACTGCCAGATCTAAATGAGGTATTTACCCGGATCTTTGAAAAAGAGCCGAAGGTTATCTGTCAGATAGTGTGTGTTCCATATTTACTGTAGTGATTTCTCTTATGGGAACAAACATATATCCATTTTAAAGAGAACATCTATGAAGATTAGAGTTAGTTATGTGTTACAGTTTTCTTACTGTGCTCTAGTTTTAAATATGTAAGGCATGCACCTCACATTTTTGTGTATAGAATTTTTAAAATTCTTTCATTTATTCACTTTAAGATATAATCACATCTGTACTGGTGAGTTTCTTTTTTATTTTCAATATTTTTAATGTTTTTTTCCTTGATCTTACTTGTCAGACTTCCTGATATTGTTAACATTTTCAAAGACTCAGCCTCTGGCTTTTTGATCCTTCTGACAACATGGTTTCTCAAACTTTCATGAGGCCCATGATTGGTACCAGGTTCCGGGTACGGGAAGCCTGAGGATTCATATTTCCACTAAATTCCAGGTGATACTGGGCAACATCTCTGGCACAGGCTTTGAGCACCATTGTGAAGTGAAGTGAAAGTCCCTCAGTCGTGTCTGACTCTTTGCAACCCCATGGACTGCAGTCCATGGAATTCTCCAGACCAGAATACTGGAGTGGGTAGCCTTTCTGTTCTCCAGCGGATCTTCCCAACCCAGGGATTGAACCCAGGTCTCCCACATTGAGGACCACTGTAGTATATTTCTTTTCTATCCTTACCTCTTTTTAAAAAAATGTTCTCTTTGGCTTTAACTTAAAAAAAATTTTTTTTTAATTAGAAAATTCCTAAAGTGTAGGAGAAGGAATATTATTATTAACACTTTTGTTTTACCTTTCACTGAGTTTCGACAATTTTCGGTGCTTACCAGTCTTGCTTCATCTCTCCTCTCCATCATTTTATGTTATCTGCCCCTCCTTCCTTCTCTCTTCCCCTCTCCCTACGTCTCTGTGTGTCTCTGTCTTACTCTGTGTCTTTCTGTCTTTCAATGCTGGAACATTTAAGAGCACATTTTAGGTATCATATTTCATCCATAATTTTTTTTTAATTGTAAGGAACTTTAAAATAGAACCATGAAATGGTCATTATATCACCCAAATGAACTCAAGTGCTTAATATTATAAAATATCTAATCCGTGTTCAGTTTTCCTTGATTATTATTATTTTTTAAAATGTGGACCTTGTGTCTGGTTTCCTCATGAAATTCATTCATATAATTTTCTAGTTGGTTTTGTGGGATTTTCTAGACAGACGGTTTTGTCCGTAGACAGTAGATAACAGTTGGTTTGTCTGTTCCCATATAAAACACATCCTGTTTTTCTGGTTATACATCGGTGAGGACCTCCAGAACTGTGCTGATGCGTGTTGGTGACGAGTGGTCTTCATGAGAATGGAATGGTGTGTCATTATTATGACATGATGTATGGTATGATGTGATACTTACGTGCTTCTGCTAGGTGCTGGGGGCTATATCAGTGTTAGGGGGTCACATTGAAAGTAGATCTCAGCTTGAGGTTTCTCAGACCACTGGAAAAATGAGAACTCTGTTCTCAGTCCTGTGTGAAGGTCGACTTGTGTTGACAGATTGACAGGGAACAGATTTTTTTTACCTCCTACCTTGTGCCAAAGTCAAGATGGACAAGTTTCAAGTTTCCTTGCGATTCCCTTCCTTCCAGGAGGCTAGTTTAACGCTGGTTGGCCCTGATCCTGCTGGTGTCCCCTTTGGCTTATCAGCTTTATGCTGTGGTTTTCTCCTGTTGGCCTGTGTTGGCAGGGCCTGGCTCTTACATGGAAGTCAAAGCACAGTCTGTGGTGAGCCGAGCTCAGCCTCAGAGCTCTTCGGATTCCTGTTGTTTTGCTGTTGGTCCCTCGTGGAGCCTTTGTTTTCTGAGTGGTCAGTGGTGCATTTAAAAGGTAACTTTTTTCCCTTTACCATTTTTCACTTTTATCAGGAGAATTGTCCGTAGTACTTAGTCCTCCATGCTTCCAGAAAGGGAGATGCATGTACATTTTTGTCATCGGAAAAAACAAGATCTGCTTCCAGTGGGAAAGTTGGAGGGATCGTAGAAGTTAAGCCTTTCCGTTTGTTGTGAAGGTATGGCTGAGGGTGTTGAGCATTTCACTTGGTATCTCTTTAATAGTGTTCTTCATGTGTTCTAAGAATTTTCTTTATGAAAGTGACTATCTACATGGAGGAAATATTCTCGTTTTCATTAGTAAGTGAACAGTTGTCTTCACTGCCTTGACTGGAAACATGTCAAGAATCAATTTTTCCCCAGTCCCATTAACTTTGCCATTGATGTGTATTTTAACTTATTTGAGTCTTTTTTTAAGCCTATATTTTCCACCAGGACTTCCCTGGTGGCTCAGACAGTCAAGAATCTGCCTACAATGTAGGAGACCGTGGTTCTATCCCTGGGTCGCAAAGATCCCCTAGAGGAAGGAAATGGCAACCCACTCCAGTATTCTTGCCTAGAGAATTCCGTGGACAGAGGAGCCTGGCAGGCTACAGTTTGTGAGGTTGCAAAGAGTTGGATATGACTGAGTGACTAACACACTTTTTCACTCTCTGTGTATGTTTTAATTTAAAAAGAATTATCTTTTAAACTTTGTTAGGCTATTTCAGATACTTTCTATAAGGCAATAGAGGCTAAATGCAGCTTTTATTCCCTGTGACATTATTTTCCATCTTTTCCCCTTCCCGCTTATTTTCCCATCGCCATCCTCTTTATTTTTGAACCAGAGTGACATCAGAGCTTTCCTCTTTGCCATAGTCCTGATGTCCATCACATTTGGGCCTTTCGAGCACTGACTACTCATCAAGCTGAGTAGTCAATGGGGTCCCCAGGCCCTCAGGATGCTGAAGCTGGTTAATAATGCCACAAACACAGTCTTAAAAGTTGACTTTCAGAACAGAGCAATTCCTTCATTAAATAATCAGGGCAATATAGCATACTTTGAGATGGGAATGATATCAATACAGTTATTTATAATTAGAAAAAACCATGAAGTTTACTTGAACTAAAATAATGACATCAGCTGAGTTATTATTTAGTCGAGTTTGAACTGTGTGTCAGTTCTGTACTTTCCATCTCCATCTCATCTGTCCCCAGATGACAACTCAGCATACTGCCCTGTGGTCAGTTCAGTTCAGTTGCTCAGTCATGTCTGACTCTTTGCGACCCCATGAATCGCAGCACGTCAGGCCTCCCTGTCCATCACCAACTCCCATGCCCTGTGGTATATGTGTCTAATTCTTGCTTCTCTGGTTATTAGAATTGCCAAGGTACCCCCTGCTGACTTTGTGCTTGAAACAAGAATGTGAGAAGGGGCCTAGATTTCTTGGCTTTTCTCAAAAAGTATGTGAATTGCTTAATGAAGATATTTGCCTTCTGTTCTCTCTCTCTGTCTTTCTTAAAGAAAGACAGTTTTCATAGGGTTCTTGGTCTCATTTTGCAAATGGGCAAACAGAGACTTAGAGAGGATAAATAATTTGCTATGGACATTTAACTTGTAAGGGATGGTTGAACTCTTAACCCAGGAGAACTTAACTCCAAGGCATGTAAGCATTCTCGCTGCAGTGTTATTTTGTACTCCTGTTACATTAAAATCAAATACCATCAAGTTGAGTTTATGTATTGTGTGTTACGTGAACCAACATCAGAAATTCATGAAATTTACAGGTGATTTTAATCTAGTTTTGCCCGGGATTGCAAACATAAATATTGAGAAGAGCATGAAATATTCTGCCTCTTACCACAGATGACATTTAATGGTTTCATTGTTATTAATGTGGCATTTTCATTTCTTTACCCTTTTATCTTGGATGAAGTGCGTTCACAGTGTTTTCATTTGATCCTCACCCTTTGGTATGACAGATTAGAGAGCAGGTGCATGACTCTTCCGACCCTTCCATGGCTGGCGTGGCCTTCAGGGAATGCAGTTGAAGAGAAATATGGTGCTTCTCAACACATCGGTTGCAGTTATTAAACTGTACCTGTGTGTCACATTTCAGGGATGCTTTTTTAATCCAGTGTAATTTTTCATGTACTGTTATTCTTTTTGTGTCCTTTTTTGCCACCATGAAGGATTCAGAACTACTTCCATAACCAAGCTCCAGAAGCATGTAGTGTTTCATGATTGCTTGCTATAGGGGATATTTTGGCTACAAAACTGTTTCTTTAATTCATAGCCATTTATAATGAAATAATGGGGGAAAAAAAAGGTTTATCCTCAGCTAAAGCAACCACTTTTATTAGCTCTATACCTTCTTACAGATAACTACTACTTTTTTTTTTTTTTTAAACTGTTATTGACACATGTCAAATTCCTTGGCTGGCATTATCTAGTGACCCATAGCTGTAGTTCCTTGATTAAAAAATAAACAGCTTTTCAAAAGAGATGATATATCAGTTAGGTCTCATGTTAGATTTTCATAAAGCCCATACATGTAGAACTTGTAAAGAAATTTCCAAACTAGTTGTAAAATTGCTGATTTTTTTTGAATACTTCAAAATATTTGAGAAGTGCCTGGGAGGAGAATTGGTATTTTCTTGTATTTTATCTTTTAAAGTTTTGCAGGCAATGGCCATTTCTTTTCTGATAGCTATAGAACATATCATACCGTGTCATCTCTTATTTATTTTTGCATACAGTTTTGAAAATACAAATTTGAAAGGTAAGAATAAGAGGTAAAAATGTAACCAAATTCTCTAGCTTCTCTGAATTCCCATTAAGAGGTGGTAGTTATTGTTCCAGTTGCTGTGTAAGTGGCTGATATACAAAAGTCACCACCCATCTTCATGACTCCAGAAATAAGCCCTTCTGTTAAAGTGAAATTTACCCCCATACCTATTGTTTTTAGGAATATATTCTGAGGTGCTGGTATTTTCATGAAAGTGAAAAGAAGGTGAAGTCACTCAGTCGTGTCTGACTTTTTGTGACCCCATGGACACAGGTTTCTCTGTCCATGGGATTTTCCAGGCAAGAATACTGGAGTGGTTTGCCATTTCCTTCTCCAGAGATCTTCCTGAACCAAGGATTGAACCCAGTCTTCTACATTGTAGGCAGACGCTTTACCATCTAAGCCACAGGGAAGCCTGGTGTTTTCATCAATTGTACCAAATGAACAAGCTCAGTATTCTACCTAGTTTGATTATAGGTTCTTCTTAATTCTTTGTCAGTTGACCTTGGGTTTGAATGAGTTGCCTCTTGAGAGAATATGTGAGTCCATTAAAATTGGGTTTTGCGGTTAAATTCCATTACTGTCTGTTATTTATTACTCTGTTTATTTCATCTCTTGCAGGTATCACAACCTAGTCACTTTAAACAGAAATGTATTTAGTTGCTTATTATATATTTTCTTGATAGATACAGACTCCAAAATAGATCTTTTGTGTTTCTCTCACTGCTGTACCTCCATTGCTTGGGATAGTGTCTGGCTCACCTTGGTCCTCAATAAATATTTAGTCAGGGAGTGAATGGGCATTGTATAGCTATTGGCTTTTATATGAGAAGTTACACTAATGAATGAATATGAATATAAGTAGGACATTGTGCTGTCCCTGCCCCCAAGATGTTTATATTGGAATTCAAATAAGGACAGAATTGTGACACATGATAATAACGGCAGTATGAAGTCAATTAACTGTATTTGAATTGGATAAGACGATGGGGCTTTACAGAGGAAATAGAGGCAGTTTTGCTGGGTACATTGTTCCTCTTTATATATGAACATATAGACTTTAAAAATGTACCCTTCTTAACGCTTCTAGAGCCTGTCATTCTCAAAGAGACTTATTTTGGGATGGAAATGAAAAAAAAAAAGAAAAAGGAACAGTAAAATTAGAGCTATGTTTTGAATGCCTGCCATGTGCAAGGCATAGTTTTAGGAGCCTTACAGTTATTAGTGGAGCTTAATCTTCATAACATTCAGAAAAGATAGGATGGTTATTATCCTTGTTTCACAAATAAAGGAAGGTACGTGAGGTGCCAGCCCTGTTCCATGGCTTGGGGGTGGAATCCGGTAGATTTCCACAGGCTTGTCTTCTTCCTGAAATGAAGCATGGGTGGAAACGACTGGTCTTTTTCCAGACCCACCTCAGCCCTCATAATTACACACCCTGGGAAGAGTATTGGAGGCAGAACAAGGTTGAAAAGCTCAGCTGGACTCTTCTGGGGTGATGAAAAGACATCTGCTGAAATGTCCTTGGCAGTCTGGCTTGGCTTTGGGGCTTTTGAGGCTTTTTTCTTGGTTAGAGGACCTGCCAGCTTGTCAGTCCTCCAGTGCTACCTCCAGAACGCTTGTGTGCTCCAGTTCTCGTGAACAGTTTGCTCAATAGTAGACCCTCCCGGAAACAGGCTGTCTGCTTAGCCTGGGCTGTTCAGCGCACTTTTCTGATATGAGACCTACAAGTCACCAGCAACGACAGCCCATTGATTGTTCACTGGTGTTCCCTGACAGATGTTTACATCTGCAAGTTATGAGCTGAGCTAATGAAAAGAATTCAGGAAATGAAACAAGCAGTGGAAAAGTGGACACTTCTTGGGATTCATTTGTTTCTGTGACCACGTAAATCAAAGCATCCCTTGAGTTGGGAGATGGGGAAGAAGCAGCCCATTCAAGATAAAGATAAAGGGGGAACCATGTGTGCACAGACTCATGTGATGGCCCAGCGCATACAGAGAACTCACAGTAGTTGTACATACCTAGGGTTTTAAACATGACAGGATGCTAAATAGGTCACCAGTATATTCTTTTATTTTTAATTAAATTTAATTGAAGTATAGTTGATTTAATGTTGTGCCAGATACTTCTTGATCATATTAAGTAATACTTATGCAAAAAGAAGATAAGTGTTTTTCCAGACAGAGTTGAGATCTGTTTATTCTAAGAATCATGCGATTTTCTTCCCCTTGATTAATATAAATGCCTTTCTCCCCCCACTCCCTGACTGCACCCCCCACCCCCACCCCAACCTGTCAGTTTGAGTACTGCATGTCAGTCTTTTCCCTGATGATTTGGTGGTTACGTGAGTACACTGTTTTGAGCTAAATATTACCAAATGGTTATAACGACTGTGCTCTTCCTATCTGAAGATGCCTTAATGAGAAATGAGTCAAGTGCCTGTTGGGTGTTCCTGTGAAAATTTAGACTGAATGCCCATCTTAGTGTCTCATTAGGATTTTGATGATGTAAAGCCTCCTGTGTGGGCTTTAAAGATCTTTCTTTTCTCTGTTGCCCGCCTGCTAGCTTGGCGATGTGATGGTTGACATTGCAAGTAACATCATGTTGGCTGATGAACGCGTCCTGGGGCTGGCGCAGAGGGAGGCCAAAGCCTGCAGTAGAATCGTTCAGTGTCTGCAGCGCACCGCCACATACCGACTGGCAAACGGAGCTCATGTTTATTCAACGGTAAGTGTCACGTTATCCTAGATTTCTAAGGAAAAGGTTCATTGAAAGCAGCTCTAACCTCAAAATAGATAGGTCTCATCCCATTATGGGGTGAGTATTTTGTTACTGCTGATTATTATAGAATTTCCTGTTCTCAGACATTTAAAAAGACAGTTTTGCTTCTGAGGAGTCTGTTTTCTTGATAACTGGGTTTAATTTGTAATTTGAACAGTTACCACCATCTCATCCTCTGAAACTTTTCACAACACAAATAAGAACACCATAGCCTTGCCCTCCTGTCACAAGCCCATCACACATCCTAGCTGATATTGTCTTCTGGGCCCTGAAGGATGTTTTGAGACAGTGCTTGATTGCTTGCCCAGGTTTCAATTTCAAAAAGGAACTAGGATTCCTCCAACTCTTGTGAACCTATTGGCATTTTCAGTCAATTCCACTTTGGGGGAAGTGAGTTATTTATATGTAATAACCACTCTTGGGCTTCCCTGGTGGCTCAGTGGTAAAGAATCCGTCTGCCAGTGCAGGAGATGTGGGTTCGATTCCTAGGTTGGGAAGATCCCCTGGAGAAGGAAGTGGCAATCCACTCTAGTATTTTTGCCTGGGAAATCCCATGGACAGAGGAGCCTGGCGGGCTACAGTCCAGGAGGTTATAAAAGACTCGGACACAATTTAGTGACTAACCAACACCAATGATCACTCTGTTAAATAATCTTAAATTTTGTTTGTGCAGAATTTCTTGGTGTACTGCTTACTTTTTCTGTTCTAAAATGTAGATATGATAAATGTGGGAACTATGATAAATAATGTTTTATTTTATTATTTTAGCAGTCATATTCTGCTCTGGCCCATGATTTTCATTTTCTAACTATTTTAGTGGGTTCATTGAATGTTTTCTACTTCCTCCTATGATTTTATGCAATTCAAAATTACTGTCTTTCCATTAATTGATGGAACCTTTTTGATGAGATCATGTTTTATTGATCCTTTTGTTCAGTTAAGTTTAGTATTACTTTCTTGAATAATGAACAGAATGGAGGCCTAGACTGGCTCCTGTCAGGACAACATAGTTTAGGGTAGGTGCTCTCTGTGACCTTACTTGAAATGAGCTTGCCAGTTTGAGGGCCACACTTGGTCCTCCCAGATCATTTAAACCCATTTTCCATCCTGTGCTTCAGCCTTGCTTATTACTCAGCACAGAGACCTTCCTTCATTCTCCTGAGAACCCACAGGTATAATAGAGGGTGTAGGGGGTATTTGTACACCATTTCAAAGTATAAAAAAGTTCCTGAGAAACAATATATCTACTTAGGACATGGCTTCAAGGGCACTTCAAAATGGCACTTTTCTTTCAACTGAGGTTTCACATGTTTATCGTAACTCTAATGTGTCTTTGATTAATAAGAAATTTCAAATACAATTTGCTGGTAAGTATGATTGAATTTAGTAAGATTTTTCACACTCTGTCACCTGTGGGGCAAAACTAAATGCAAAGATTTCTTACCCTTAAAAATTTGGGGAACTGCCAGATATTTTCTACTATATATATGGTACTTGAAAAAATTCTACCTTCTTATATTTAAAAATTTTAATCTTCCTGATAGATTTTGGACACCTTACATGAAAGTCCTATATTTAAAAAAAAAAAAAAGTTTAAAGGAGAACTTTGTCCACATATGGCACTTAGAATGGTGCCCTGCTTCCATAGTAAACGTAGAATTAACCATGCTTAAAGGAGGCAGTTTCTTGCACATCCTGTCATCTTGCTGGATGTAAAAGAAACCGGTCAGCCTGTCACTTCTTATGTTAGCTCTGTCGTGGTTCTGACAGGTGGGAGTGGTGCCAGAAGCTTCTGGACATGGGTGGATGGTTGGTGGTATCAGCAGACCATAGGTTTTGATAGACTCTCAAGTTCAGTCTCACTCCTGCATTGCTTAAAATTGTCAGGACAGGTGCCATCTTTTTCAGGTGACTTTTCTGGCCTAATTTGCCCTTCAAAATCTGTTCGTTTATTTCTGTTTGGACTAGCACCTCCCTTCCTTTTCTGAAGAAAACTTTGCCATGAGTCTGTATAAAGATTTTATTGGTGAAACTTAATGCTAAGTGTTGATGTTCCTGTGAAAGGAAGAAGTGTAAAGATGTTATGAAGCATTGAATAAGGCAGCTTTTAAGTGTACTAAGGTCATTAAGGGGGTCCACTGATTTCTCTAGCTGTTTTTTTTTTTTTTTTTAAATCTGGATACTTCCATTTTCAACTTATAGATTCCTGCAACTACTCTTCAAATTATTAATTGACTTCTCATTTATATCTGATCTTCCATACTTGGTGACTTACTCTTTTCCTCTTCATGGGTATCTTGCTATTTTAGAACATCCTTCTGTAGCTGGCATCTTTTTTGATTCTGCCAGTTATCTACACAATGTCTTTGTTTAGTAAGAGCTCAAGCTTTGTCTTCTAGCTTATGTAGTATTTTGTGTTTGAAACTCTTTGAAAGTGCTTTTCCCCCCATGTTATAAATCTTTTGTAACTCCTGTTTGATTGACTTTTGAAGTATTCACCCAATATTGCTCTGGAAGCTTATGTCATCAAGGCTACTGGCTTCACTGGGATGACATGTACCGTGTTCCAGAAAGTGGCAGCCACTGACCGGACAGGCCTTTCTGACTATGGGAGGCGAGATCCGGATGGAAACCTGGATAAACAGCTGAGCTTTAAGTGCAACGTTTCGAATACATTTTCAAGTCTGGCTCTGAAGGTACGTTATATTCTGTAGTCATTTAAGACTTTGTAGTTAGATTAGAATACAATACCTCTATATCCATAGTTTCTGTATCTACAGATTCAACCCAACTGCAGATTGAAAATGTCCAATTTAAAAAAATATCCCGAAAAGTTCCCAAAAGCAAAACTTAAATTTACTACATGCTGGCAACTATTTGCATAGGATTTACATTATATTTACAGTTATTTGTATAACACCTTCAGTAGGTATTATAAGTAATCTAGACATCATTTAAAGTAAGTATACCAGAGGGTGTGCCTAGGTTATATACAGATATTATGCCATGTTAAATAAGAGACTTGAGCATCCACAGGTTTTGGTATCCGAGAGGATCCTGGAATCAGTCCTTTGAGGATATGGAGGGGGCTGCACTTAAATGCTCTGCTTTGCAAAAATAATCTCAAAGGTTGTTCGGAGGGAGAAATGTATTAGAATTGCCTTTGTTCTTGTTTTGAAAGAAATTCTGACAAAGAAGGAACACATCATGGCCTTCATGGGCCTAGCCATTTTTGCCCTCTGGACCCCTTTCTACATATGAATATATCACAATTAAATTTTATGACTGGAGTGGTAAAAGCATGAATATATTAGTTACATATTGAGACATTTTCTTTGACTTTAAAGTTCATTTTTATGCTGCTGATTTTAAAGACATGAAGACATTTTTGTAGACTTCCTAAAAGTATTCGGTGCCCGTGACTCTGTGCTCCTGGGCCTAATGGGAAACTCCAGGC
Organism: Oryx dammah; assembly: GCF_014754425.2. NCBI lineage: Eukaryota > Metazoa > Chordata > Mammalia > Artiodactyla > Bovidae > Oryx > Oryx dammah. The sequence goes on along the minus strand of NW_024070187.1, from coordinate 41,442,104 downwards.
ATTTAATCAAGCCAGCTATACATCAAGATTTTTTGCACAGAAGTGCACACACGAGTGTGTTTGTAAATTGGGGCTCCCCTGGTGGCTCAAATGGTAAAGCATCTGCCTGCAATGTGGGAGACCAGGGTTTGAGCCCTGGGTTAGGAAGATCCTCTGGAGAAGGAAATGGCAACCCACTCCAGTACTGTTGCCTAGAAAATTCCATGGATGGAGGAGCCTGGTAGGCTACAGTCCATGGGGCTGCAAAGAGTCGGAAATGACTGAGTGACTTCACTGCAGCAAGCAAAATTAAAAGCATTTTTATTGGTTTTTAAAATTGGGGGTTTAGGCATGTTTTATTAAACTACATTGAAGCAAATGGTGGAAGTACAGTTTGACCCCCTAATGGAACTGTGTTTTTTCATTGAGTTTTGTGTGGCTATGTGTAATTGTGTTCTTGGTGGTTTTTAGTTACACAGTACTTTTCTTTTTTTATAGTTCATTTCTTAATTATATTGCAAACGATATTCCATCCATTCCAGTGTTAATGCCTGCATAGTAATCAAATAGGTCTTAGGTGTCCTGGTACACTGGAAGCGCAGTGAATATTGAATGAATGAGTGAATGGATAAATGAAGAATTAATATATTTTGTCATACTTTGGTGGTTTAGTCTGGTGGTGGTTTAGTCGTTAAGTCATGTCCAACTTTTGCAATCCCATGGGTTGGGAATCTTCCAGGCTCCTCTGTCCATGGGATTCTCCAGAAAAGAATACTGGAGTGGGTTTGGAGTCATGCTTTACACTTGTGACCTCCATAAGGAGAGCCAGTTTGCCTAATTTAGAAATAATCTTAACTTCTCCCACTGCCCAAGACAGCTATCTCAGCTATATCAGAATGTCTAATGATAATATATTTACTTGATGCCATATATTCAGAGGAAAATTAGCAAGATATATTTATTACTCTTGGCTCTGGGAGAGTGTTTTGCACCTAGCAGTGCAACTCCTTAATGTCTGCTCCTTTGCTTAGAGTGTAGTATTGGTAAAAACATACTGCAAAAGGCATCGAAACAGCATCACACACAAGCCCACAAGAGAGGGGTGTGTGTCTTTGAGGAACACTTAAAATTGATGAACCCTTCTATCTTAGATGATCACAGTTGGTAGGAAGGGATTAAAAATGATGAAACTCAACATTTCATCAATTTCACAACCTACCCCTCTGGGTAAGGAGAGTTTCTACCTGCTGAAGTAGAAAGCTTTAAATGAACACTCTTAAATTTGTCAATTTCATACTGTTCCATCATTTTAAGATCATCTTGTGGCCAGAAACCAAGGATGCATCACACTATTATTCATGCTTCATAGATGGACATGCTTATACTGAGTGAAAAAGAACCATATCCTTCGTGATACAAAAGTCAGTTAAAATTTTTTGCATTGACAATGCAAAATGCCTTAGCATTTTAACAGAAAACTTCTACATTTTAGACTTTATATTATGGCAGCTTTTACTCTCTTTGCTTGTGCTTTTTTTTTTAATGCCATCAATGGACTAACTAGATCTTGAATATGTCATAATTGATTGTATTGCCCTTGGATGGGAGAACACGCTAGCATATAAAGTTAAACCCATAAGAAGGCAGTCCTTAGCTGTAGGAGCCTAACTGGAGTTGTTTTCTACATATTTTTTGAACCCCTATTGTCCTGTCTTTACTCTCTTTATTACCATCACAGCCCAGTTTGGACTTTCATTCTATATTGCCCATACCATTGTGAGCTTCTGTTTAGTCTCTGTGTCTCCAGGCTCTTCTTAAAAATCTTTGCTTTTCTGATGCAGGGCACCCCAAACTGGTGCTCTGTGACAACCTGGAGGGGTTGGGTGGGGATCGAGGTGGAAGGGGGTTTCAGGATATGGGGGGAGACATGTATACATATGGCCAATTCATTTTGATGTATATGTGACAGAATCCATCAAAAATTATAAAGTAATTATCCTCCAATTAAATTGATTAAAAAAATATCCATGCTCTTCATACAGGTTGGTCTGCCTAGGGCAGTATTCAGCCAATGCATACCAATCCAACCATGGCAGTTAGTAAAATATTGAAATGCTTCCTTACCCTTTAGTGAATAGCTGTGCTGTGCCCCTGTGCCACCCACCCCCACCCCCTGGTCCCCTGAGTCCCTCCACAGCTGACATTCTGGTCCTTCTTCTGGGAACACTATCTAGTCTGTCCACTCTTTAGCAACTGAAGGGCCTGCAGAGCCAAGGACCTGTAGGACCTTCCCCTCTGTTCACACTCTTTGATTGTGAATGTTATCCCTGGATCTGTCCCACATGGAGATGACCTTGCAGATCCCACAATAAATTCTTCATGTTCTTTAGGAGGCTGGCTGTCAGTAACTTAATAATTTGGCATTTATCTGCCCTTGTCTAGTAAAAGAAAACTTCCTTTGTTGTCTCTTCCAACCACTGACCAATTTTACTTAGGCCAGGCTCATGCTAATTCTTCTACTAGAATCCCTGCTCCTCTACTCTCCTCCCTTCCCCAGCTGCTTGGTTCTGTGATAACACCCAGCAGAAAGATGTAACCTTCGAGAATCCTAACTAATTCCATCTGGTCAATCCTTGCCTCTCCCATCCTCATCTTCATTTCTCTTCCTCACTTTGCCCATACTGTTCTGCTCATCTCTCTGTCATTGCATGTTACACACAGGGGCCCAATGGGCTTCTTATTCCTGCACTGGGCTGAGGGTTGCTTGAGGTCAGAGCTGCTCTTTACATCATTGATGAACTCCAGTGCTGTCCCTCAGTCATTCAACCATTTGGAGATTGAATTACCTGTGGTATGACTCTTTCAGCACCTGATCTAAATTTTTTCTTTACCAAATGCTTCCTTCCACTCTTGCTACCATAATTCAGATTTATTAGCATCACAAAATACTACCTATTTTTTGTTAAATATTAAGAGCTTTTAGTAACTGTTGGTGTTTTAAATTCAGTCATTAATGTATCCAGAACGAATTGGTTCTTTAAAATTTTCTTGGCAGGAATTTGGAAATCAGGTTTTCTTTATGTATCCCATGTTTCTGTTGTGCCATCGAGGGCTTTAACCCTAATGAAGTTTTCATTTCCAAGCCAGTCACGTACATCTTCACGCTTCCTTCCTTCATGTGTGCCCCTTTTCATGCCCTCAGCCATCCCCCTGCTCAGGGAAATCCCTGTTACTCTTTTCTAAGAACCAGTTCAGATGGCAGCTTCCTTTTTTTTTTCTCAGACAGAATTCATTGTGGCCATTAGTTCATAGTGCTTTGTTCATTGTCTGGAATAAATAGAAGTTGATATGCTGGTGAGTTGAGTTATACTAAGAGGCTAGAAGATATGGCTACTAAAATGTGTTCATGTTCTGCTGCCCCACTTAAAAGCTGTGCAAACTTGGGCAAGTACCTTAACTTCTCTGAATGTCAGTTCTTTTCTCTTACATAGGAATCATGAAGTGGTGTTAAACTCAAGAGAGTTACTGAGAGGGTTTAATGAGGCAAATATGTAGACATACACAACAGTGCCTGGTACAGGACAAGCAATTAATAAATGTTAAGCTTGTATTGTTTTATTATTGTTATTGTCTCTTCCTTGCTAAATTTTGAATATTTGAGGTCAGGGCCCGTGGCTTATTTCATTGTTTATCTCTAGATTCTGCACAATGCCATGAGTAGAGGAATGAAACATCTAATAAACATCACTGAATAAAAATTAACAGCCAAACTTAATTAGTGAAGTCAGTTAAAAAAATTCTAAAGGCAAGCATAATCCTTGTTAATCTTCAGCAGTGAGATAATCAAAAGGTAGAATGCAGTTAATAACTAATTATGCATAAGAAAATAATTAGGATGTATCTGAACACCTATCTGTTTAAAATCCAGTGAGTAGATAGTCAAGAAAACATGAACAAATTACTGTTTCAGTCAGCTAGCTCTTTGACCCATTCTAATTTTGTTGTTAAAATTCTAGAGACTTAAACAAAATTAGGATTTCAGAACATTTTAATTTATTAATTACATAGTTTTCGGAGTCCAGATTATTTCACAAGGAATGATAAAGTCTAGTGGAAATATTTGAGTTAACATCCCTTATGGTACTTAACCATGTTCTTCTCAGTGTCATTCTAAATAAGCAAAAATGCATGCAAATAAATTCATGATAAGAGCTCAGTGATGACATTAATTTCATGTGTGTTTATAGTTTGTCAGTTTTGATTATTTAAAACTAATTCTGAACTGTGGAAGTCAGAACATGACGTTCTAGGTGATTGTTGGTGAGTCAGTTACTTTAAGGCATTTTTCTCTCCCCAGCCTTCAGATAACACCTGCCACCCTACAGCAGTATAGGCAGATCTTTGAAATATTGTGGGTTCGATTCCAGATAAGTGCAGTAAAACAAATATTGTAATAAAGCGAGTTACATGAGTTTGTGGTTTCCCAGTGCATATAAAAGTTATATTTACACTACTGTGGTCTATTAAATCTACTGATTATGCCTAAAAAATAGTGTTGTTCTTCAGTTGCTTAGTCCTGTCCATCTTTTTGCAACACCATGGACTACAGCATGTCAGAGTCCTCTGTCCTCCCCTATCTCCTGAGTTTGCTCATATTCTTATCCCTTAAGTCAGTGATGCTATCTAACCATCTCATCTTCTGTCGCCCCCTTCTTTTGTCTTCAGTCTTTCCCAGCATCAGGGACTTTTGCATTGAGTTGGCTCTTTGCATCAAGTGGCCAAAGTATTGGAGCTTCAGCATCAGCCCTTCGAATGAATATTCAGGGTTGATTTTATTTAGGATTGACTGGTTTGAGCTCTTTGCAGTGCAAGGGACTCTCAGGAGTCTTCTCTAAAACCATAGTTCAAAAGCATCAGTTCTTTGGAGCCCAGCCTTCTCTATGGTCCAACTCTCACATCCATACATGACTGTTGGAAAAACTATAGCTTTGACTATACAGACCTTTCTTGGTAAAGTGATGTCTCTGCTTTTTTTTAAATATGCTGTCTAGGTTTGTCATAGCTGTCCTTCCAAGGAGTAAGCATCTTTTAATTTCATGACTGCAGCCACCATCCACAGTGATTTTGAAACCAAAGAAAATAAAATCGGTCACTGCTTCCACTTTTTCCTCTTCTGTTTGCTATGAAGTGATGAGACCAGAAGCCATGTTCTTAGTTTTTTGAATGTTGAGTTTTAAGCTAGCTTTTTCACTTTCCTCTTTCTCTCTGATTAAGAAACTCTTTAGTTCCTCTTCATTTTCTGCCATTAGAGTGGTAGCATCTGCATATCTGAAGTTGTTGCTATTTCTCCCAGCAATCTTGATTCCAGCTTGTGATTCATCCAGCCTGGCAATTTTGCATGATGTGCTCTGCATAGAAGTTAAATAAGCAGGGTGACAGTATACAGCCTTGACATTCTCCTTTCCCAAGTTTGAACCAGTTCATTGTTCCATGTAAGGTTCTCATTGTTGCTTCTTGATCTGCATACAGGTTTCTCAGGAGACAGGTAAGGTGGTTTGATATTCTAATCACTTTAAGAATTTTCCATAGTTTGTTGTGATTCACATAATCAAGGCTTTCATGTATTTAGTGAAGCAGAAATAGATGTTTTCTGGAATTCCTTTGGTTTTTCTATGATCCAGCAGATGTTGGCAATTTGATCTCTGGTTTCTTTTCCTTTTCTAAATCCAGCTTATATATCTGGAAGTTCTCAGTTCATATATTGCTGAAACCTAGTTTGAAGGATTTTGAGCAGAACCTTACTAGCATGTGAAATGAGCTCAATTGTATGGTAGTTTGAACAGTCTTGGTCATTGTCTTTCTTTGGGATTGAAATGAAAACTGACCTTTTCCAGTCCTGTGGCCACTGCTGAGTTTTCCAAATTTGCTGGCATATTGAGTGCAGCACTTTCACAGCATCATCTTTCAGGATTTGAAATAGCTCAGCTGGAATTCCATCACCTCCACTAGCTTTATTTGTAGTAATGCTTCCTAAGGCCCACTTGACTTTACACTCCAGGATGTCTGCCTATAGGTGAATAACAACACCATCATGGCTATCCAGGTCATTAAACCTTTTTTTGGACAGTACTTTTGTGTATTCTTGCCACCTCTTCTTAATCTCTTCTACTTTTATTAAGTCCTTATTGTTTCCTTCCTTTATTGTGCCCATCCTTGCATGAAATGTTCCCTTGATAGCTCCAGTTTTTTTGAAGAGACCTCTAGTCTTTCCCATTCTGTTGTTTTCCTCTGTTTACTTGCATTGTTCATTTAAGAAGGCCTTCTTATCTCTCCCTTCTCTTCTCTGAAACTCTGCATTCAGTTGGGTATATTTTTCCCTTTTTCCCTTGCCTTTCAGTTCTCTTCTTTCCTAAGCTCTCTGTAAATCCTCCTCCCAGCCCCTTTTGCCTTCTTGAGTTTCTTTTCCTTTGGGATGGCTGTGTTCTCTGCTCTGGCTATGTTCCTGTACAGTGTCTCTGTCCATAGTCCTTCAGGCACTCTCTCTTCCAGATCTAATCCCTGGACTCTATTAATCACCTCCACTGTACAATCACAAAGTACTTGATTTAGGTCGTACCTGGAAGGCCTAGTGGTTTTTCCGACTTTCTTCAGTTTAAGCCTGAATTGTGTAATAAGGAGCTGAGGATCTGAGCCGCAGTCAGTTTCAGGTCTTGTTTTTGCTGACTTTATAGAACTTTTCCATTTTCGGCTGCAAAGAATATAACTGACCATTTGGTGATGTCCATGTACAAAGTCGTCTGTTGTGTTTTTGGAAGAGGATGTTTGCTATGACCAGGGTTTTCTCATGACAAAACTCTGTTAGCCTTTGCCCTGCTTCATTTTGTACTCCAAGGTCAAAATTGCCTGTTACCTCAGGTGTCTCTTGATTTCTACTTTTGTCTTCCAATCCCTTGTGGTGAAAAGGACATCTTTTTAAAATTTATGTTAGTTATATGTTTTGTAGGTTTTCATGGAACTGGTCACCTTTAGCTTCTTCGGTCTTAGTGTTCGGGGCATAACTTGGATTACTGTGATGTTGAATGGTTTGCCTTGGAAACAAATGAAGATCATTTTGTTTTGAGATTGCTACTGCATTTCAGACTCTTGTAGACTATGGTGGCTGCTGCATTTCTTCTAAGGGATTCTTGCCCACAGTAGTAGGTAGGTCATCTGAATTAAGATTCACTCATTCTCGTCCATTTTAGTTCACTGATTCCTAAGATGTTGATGTTCACGCCATCTTTCCACCTCCTGCTTGACCATGTCCAGTTAACTTGGGAAGCCTGGAATGGTACAACTCATGGGGTCTCAAGAGTTGGACCCAACATAGTGACTGAACAACAACAATGATCCTAACATTCCAAGTTCCTATGCAAAGTGGACCACATTTTGTCAGAACTCTCACTATGACTCGTCCATCTTGGGTGACCCTGCATGACATGGCTCATAGTTTCATTGAGTAATGCAAGCCCCTTTGCCTTGACAAGGTCATGATCCATAAGGGGAAAAAAACAATGTACACACTTTGAATTTAAAAAATGCCTTTTTTTTGCTAAAAATTGCTAACCATCTGACAATGTAGGATTGCCACAAACATTCCATTTGTTAAAATCAAAGCAAACAACTCCTCCCACCCCCAAAATGCAGTATCTGTGAAGTGCAATATAACAAGCTATGCCTGAAATAATAATAAAAACACCACCCACAGTTCCATTGCCTTTCATGCTTGTCATGGTTATGATCCCATTTGGTCCTCACAAGTATTTGTTAGGAAGGTCATTAGGTATATGTAACAAATGCAACTCAGAGGGTAGACAAAATCTTACAGTGTCTAGCCACTACTTTCTGGTGACACTAGGACCCAAATTCTGGTTTCTTTTTGCAGATCTCATGTTCCCCCCCACCCAGGGGTGGCATATAATCTTCAATAGATATTATAATAGACACCAAAAACATGTCTTTCCAAAAGAGTTGGTTTTTTTTTTTTAAATTGAAGGATAGTTGATTTATAATTTGTGGTAATTTCTTCTGTACAGCAGTTATTCAGTTGTATCAATACATATATATATATTTATATTCATATTCTTTTCCATTATGACTATCACAGGTTATTAAATGTAATTCCTTGTGCTATGCAGTAAGACCTTGTTTACCTAGTCTATATATAAAGGTTTGCATCTGCTAACACAAAAATCCCAGTCCATCCTTCCCCTAGTCCCTTTTGGCAGCCTTAAGTCGGTTCTCTGTGTGTGTGTGTCTGTTGCTGTTTCGTAGGTAAGTACCTTTGTGTCATATTGTAGATTTCATATGTAAGTGATGTCTATGATACTTGTCTTTCTGACTTACTTCACTTAGTGTCATAATCTCTAGTTCCTTCCTTGTTGCTGCAAATAGCATTGTTTTATTTTTTTATGACCGAGTACTATCTCATTTGTATGTATCCACATCTTCTTTAGTTATTCATCTCAGTGGGCATTCAGGTTGTTTCCACATCTTGACTATTGGGAATAGTGTGCTATAAACATAGGCGTGCAGGTATCTTTTTGAATTTTGTTTTGTGAGATACATGCCCAGGAGTAGGATTGCTGGATCGTATGGCAACTCTGTTTTTTAATTCTTTAAGGAACCTCCATACTGTTTTCCATAGTGACTTCATCAACTTACATTCCCACCAACAGTGTAAGAGAGCTTCCCAAAGGTTTTGAAAAGAAAGTTTTCTGATTTAGTAGCTTTAATTCATATGTTTTATGTCAATTTCTATTGCTGTAATCCATACATTTTAAAATGAATATATGGTTAAATGAAATTATTGCCTTTGTGTTTTTGTCTTCAGGCTAAGTGGCAAATGTATAGTCACAATAAATGTATCAAATGTGTCCATTAGTTTTGGACATGCCACAGAGCATGTGGAATCATAGTTCCTCACCCAGGGATCAAACCCTCACCCCCTGCATTGGAAGCACAGTTTTAACCACTGGACTGCCGGGGATGTCCTCCTTGGTGAATTTTTTCATGAGATTTACAACCTTTCTGTAATAAATGATTGGGACTGCTTTTAAAGAGATCAGATATGCAAGTGTTACATATTTACTATAAAAATATTTTTGATACAGGTGAAGTTTGCTTTTCCATCTTCCCTAGGCTATGCCAATGGACCTATAATTATTATTTGGCAATACTCTTTATTGGACTTTGAAGGATATCTTATAAATTATAAGCATGTAACAGCCTTGAATTTGTAGCTCTCATCTCTCAGGGATTTGTCCTTACTCTGGAGTTTTTTAAATTTTTTGTTGTTGAGTTGGTTTTGCCAGTTTAAATTTGTGTAGAAAAAAAATTGGACTTGTAGAAACTGTAATTGTCATTTCCTTTTTCAGCTGTCTTTTAGAAAGTAAAGTGTGACTTTCTTTATTTAAATTAATTTGATTTATCATAAGGAATACTTTCCCAGAGAGCTGTACTTTGTTTTCAAGTTATTTTGTGTTCATAGTAGAATTATTTTATGGACTTTTAAGTACTTAAGTTTTAATAAATGTCCAGCATGTAACATTTCATCAGGATTTTGACCTTCTAATTAAATTGATCTATTGATGTTTTTCCATTTTGCCATGCCTCTTTATATACTTGGGATAAATTTATATACTTAATAGAAATGTACTATGTTAGTGAATAAATTGGTAATATCTTTGTTTGCCTATCAAGTTGTATTTGGGAGAATAGTAGAAACCTTATTATATGTTTTCTTAGATGTAATATTTCTACTAAATATTTTCTTGTTATCTGCAATTTGAAAGTAATGTTCACCTATCAATATTTAAACTTCAAAAATGCTTTCAGCAGATATTTATGGTTATCTGCTGTGTTACAACACTGTTTTAAGCACAGTAGTTAAGAACTAATTCTGAAGTCAATCGTTTGCTTCAGGAGAACCTTAAAAATGCCACACAGACTTTCAATAATTTCATAAACAATGGGCTACTTTTATTAATGCTAGTGCCAGGAACTATTATTAACATAGGCAGTCCCCAAATAAATGATATCATCTGCGTTGGAAAGTTCTCTCACCCTAGTTAAGAGGAGTAGACAGTCAGTTACACTGTGATACTTTAGGAGTTCAGTTATGCTGTGCTCTGTGCAGAATGCTGCCTGAATCCAGAATAGGGAGCAGTACCTGAAGTAGTGATGTAATTAATTACCCCCAAAGTCCTTCTCTTCTTGGCTGCCAACCTTTCTCATCCTGATCCATCCTTTGCAGAAGCAGCAGAATTAACTTACTAAAAATCAGATCTTGATCTTACCAGATAAAAGAATCATGAGGCATTTCAGCCATAGATATTGGCATGTGCGCAGTGGCGTTTAAGAATCAGGGGATGAGGCTTCCCTTGTGGCTCAGTGGTAAAGAATCTGCCTGCCAGTGCTGAAGACACGGGTTGGATCCCTGATCCAGGCAGATGTCACATTGAGCCTGTCCTTTAGAGCCCGGGAGCTGCTACTACTGAGCCCATGTGCCACAATTACTGAAGCCTGAACACTATAGAGCCTGTGCCCCAGAACAAAGAGAAGCTACTGCAGGGAGAAGCCTCCGCTCTGCAACTAAAGAGTAGCCCCCACTCGCCACAACTGGAGAAAAGCCTGTGTAGCAATGAAGAGCCAGCACAGCCAAAATTAAGTAAAAAAGAAAAGGAAAAAAAGCAGGGGATATCAAAAAGTGACAAACTCGAATCGTGTATATTATCATATGTGAAATAGATCGCCAGTCCAGGTTCGATTCATGAGACGGGGCACTCAGGGCTGGTGCACTGGGATGGCCCTGAGGGATGGGATGGGGAGGGAGGTGGGAGGGGGATTCACGATGCGGAACACATGTACACCCATGACTGATTCATGTGAATGTATTGCAAAATCACTACAATATTGTAAAGTAATTAGCCTCCAATTAAAATAAATAAATAAAAAAATACATATTTTTTTTTCTGGCAATGTGGCACCCCCCGCCCCCCAAAAAAGTGATAAACTCACTGTGGCCCAGTCATAGGTTGTGGTGTAGGGAGTGTTAGGAGATGAATTTGAAGAAAGGATTTTAGCCAAATTATATGGCATACTTAAGAATTTTTGGCTGTATTTTCTAAACATTTGGGAGCCAAGGTGTTACTTGAACTGAAATAATAACAGATTTGTTGAAGAGGAAATTCTGTTGGCATCATGAGCATTGGGTTGGAGAGAGAGGTTGGTGCCAAGAGAAAGGCTCTGTGATGAGTCCTTAAAATAGGGAAGTTTTTAGATTATTATTTGCCTCCTTGGTGTACAGATTTATTTTTCATTAAATGCTGAATAATTTATAATTTAAAAATCCCTAATAAAGAAATCTGAAGAACATTTAGTGCCCAGCCAGCATTTTCACTTGTTCCTCTTTGTGACTGTGTTTTTGTAAACCTAATGTGTTTCTGAGTCTAAAGTTCTGTTATGTTTTTGTGTAATTTCTTCTGTTCTTTGACAGTCGGAATCTATCATAAATCACCTTAAAGTTTCATAAGCCCAAATTAATTATACTCACATTTGTGATATGCTCCCTTTGTGCTCATTCACCATATTTTGTCATTGTAAAATTCATAGGCAGAGTGATCGCTGAGATCTTGTTCTGTTTAATGCAGTTTACTTCAGCAGTATACAGTATCAGGGGAAAATTCACTTTGAAATAATCCCTTGTTTACTACTTTAATGCTTTGAAATAGAATTTGCATTTCTCTTTATTTTCTGCTCCTTTTGTTCTATGCTGTTATATGATCTTTAAGCATTTCACTTAATGAATAAATTGTTTTAACTACTAAATCTCACTCACATATTTAAAACCTGTATTCAGCATGTAACTAGTCAGTATTCATAACTGTCTAAAATGTTTCTGGTTTTAACCTACTAAGATGTCAACTCTTCTTTGTTTCTGTTTTTTCTTTTTTAAATATATTTTCAGAACACTATTGTGGAGGCTTCTATTCAGCTTCCTCCTTCCCTTTTCTCACCAAAGCAAAAAAGAGAAGTCAGACCAAGTGATGACTCTCTCTATAAGCTGCAGCTCATCGCATTCCGCAATGGAAAGCTTTTTCCGGCCACCGGGAATTCAACAAATTTGGCTGATGATGGAAAGCGGCGTACAGTGGTTACCCCCGTGATTCTCACCAAACTAGGTTTGTCTGTGGCATATGTCCTCCTGTAGTCACTGGACAGCACGACTCGATCATTCCCTGTTCCTAAAGATGCTTATTTTTGTTCCTTCTCATTTTAATGAGTCACTAGAGAAAAAAAGATATTTGCAGATACCCATTCGTGTATGTTGACATTTAATTGTTCATGAAACTTGTTTCAGAAATATTTTTATTTCCCATTTCTTCCAGATGGTGTGAACATTGATACCCACCACATCCCCGTTAATGTGACGCTGCGTCGAATTGCGCATGGAGCAGATGCTGTGGCTGCCCAGTGGGATTTCGATTTGCTGAATGGACAAGGAGGCTGGAAGTCCGATGGGTGCCATATACTCTATTCGGATGAAAATATCACTACCATTCAGTGCTACTCCCTTAGTAACTATGCAGTTTTAATGGTATGGCAGTTGTTAATGTTAATGCGTAAACACTAAGCATTCGAATTTCTTCCCTATGCCTAGTTAAGCTCAAATGAAGATTTTTTTTTTTTAACTTTTAACGTAAATTGCTCCCTTAATTAAGGAAGAGGTGGCATTTGGTGTCATTCTGATTTTAAACGGAAATTGAGTTACTACTAAGTGAAATGTATGGGAATTTTCAGTAAACTTTAAGCCAATCAATTCAACTAGACCTTGACCTTAGAATTTGGAAACATGCTGTCCAACTCTTAATCAAGAGTGATTCATTTCCCCAAAGATACACAGTAAACAGGGCTTCCCTGATGGTTCAGCTGGTAAAGAATCTGCCTGCAATGTGGGAGACCTGGGTTTGATCCCTGGGTTGGGAAGGTCCCTTGGAGAAGGGCAAGGCTACCCACTCCAGCATTCTGGCCTGGAGAATTCCATGGACCGTATAGTCCATGGGGTCATGAAGAGTTGGACAAGACGGAGTAACTTTAACTTTCACTTTCTTCACCCAACGAATGGGGCTTCCCTGGTAGCTCAGACAGTAAAGAATCTGAGTGCAATGCAAGAGATATGGGTTCGATCCCTGGGTCAAGAAGATCCCATGGAGAAAGGAAAGGATACCCATTCCAGTATTCTTGCTTGGAGAATTCCGTGGACAGAGGAGCCTGGAGGGCTACAGTCCATGGGGTAGCAAAGAGTCAGGCACGACTGAGCGACTAACACTTTCACGTTCACACAATGAACAGTGAGAGATTTTCCTGCTTTGCTATTTAGTGCCTCATCCCACTACACATCATAATTTTTTAGATTCCTTTTGTATTTAGAGTAATGGTGATAATTTCAGTTTAGTTGCTGCAAGCAGCAGCACTGACACAAATGTCTTCAATTTTAATGCTAATCAAGTTAATGTTTTCTGTTATTCACTATTTTTCTATTTATTAATCTTTTGTGAAATAGCTAGTTATTAACATATCTTTTATTAATGAATCATTTATGTGAATCTGATCTCTGAGTTGATAATTATGGAATTAGCTGTACTAGTTTTTATTGCATATTGTGGTTATTCTGAGATACTAACATCCTGAAGCATGTATACATGCATTTAGAGCAGAGTGGAAGAAATTACTGATGAACGTGAAGGACATTTCTTAGCAATGGCTTGAGGCTAGCCTGGGAGTGAGGATGCCTACGTTTTGATTTTTGCCACCAGCTCTGAATCTGTTATCTAGATAATATTTTATCAAAGCACCAAATAATCTTGAAACATGATATATTTTACTCTAAGTGAATTTTCTTTTCTTAAAACTACAAAAGAGCATTTTCACTGGAAATGGTCTTGAAGCATGCTTTAATTGGAGTAGATTTTCTTCAGCTCTATATTTTGCTTTTCTCTTTGCTCCTCAAATTAGGCTACCTACCTAGTGTCCCGAACAGGTGGAGGAGTAAGTAGATTATCAGGCAGGGCAGAAGGATTAATGTGTGTTATTTAACCCAGCAGGCAGTGGGTGGGGTCTACACTAGGAAGGAAGTCCGCTGTTTTGAAGTAAGTCATCTCTCCATTTGAGTTTAGTGTTAATAATATAGGATTCTCTTCACAAATAGATGTTTGAGTTCTGTAAGTCTAAGTCTGGTTTCTGTTAGTTCATATTTTATTGTTTTGTAGTCAGCTTTCAAAGAATGCTTGAAGCAGTAATTAAAATATGAAGCATTTGCTCTTTCAGTTTAAAAGTGTTTTCTCATTCAGGTTTTGACTATAAAGTAACGTGGAACTGAGAAGTACTAAAGGAGAAATAAGAGATATAGCATCATTTGAAATTTTTTAGTAGTTAACTAGAAAAAGTTGGGCAAGAGAAATGAAATGCAGACACAACGAAAGGCATTTTATAAGCTTCAGTGTTCAAGACATGATACTGTACCATGTGAAACTTTTATTTAATACCAGTTAAAACATCTATTTTTGAACTTCCTAGCTGTTCTTCTCCACAGTTTAAATTAGTATAATCCTTTTCTTTAAGAAATAAGCTATTCTTTTATCTTTCATACTTTTAATCTTTTAAAAAATGTAATACACAATTCTTAAAGCTAAAATATAGCACTAAGATTTTTTTTCTATTTTCAAAGAATATCCTTTCTCTTTTCTTAAATATAACTGTGCCACCTAGAGGTAGCAAGGTGAAAAGGATCTGAAATTGTTGACAAAATTGTCAAAGTTAGTATATGGCATTTTTAGAGTTGCTGATGAAATGTGAAGGCAAAGTTAATGAAATCATACCTACTCTTAAATAAAGTCATGTCTGAGTTAGAAAACATAGCTTTAGAAATTGGAAGTCAACATCTTTTTTTCTTTGTCTGGCACTGTTTTGAATAATAGATAAAATCCTATTATTATTATTATTATTATTTTTGGAGAACTGCTTTAATGTAGGATTTTATTTAGCAAGTCTAAATTCCTTTATTGGCAGCTAGCTCATAAAACTTTTCCTGCTGTGGTTTAAAAAAAAATGTGTGTTTAGAAAATGAAAGTAATATATTTGTTTTAAAATCTCAAATAGATATTCATAGTTCTAGACAGATAACATAGCTCAGTAGGCATCCTACAATAACCATTTATATTGTAAGTTCTCAGAGAAAAAAGTTAGGTAGAAATTGAGTTTGTTTGAATTATGTGATCAGAAATAACCAATTGACCAGAGGTCAGTAGGGAACAAATAAAACTGAATGAGGAGGGCCAGACTATTCATGGTAGTACTTACTACTTTATTGGTATTAGTAGTGAAGATAAAATAACCACTATATCTTGATTCTCCTTTGTTACTATATTCACCTAGAAACACATGAAACCAGAGAGCACTCATTTGTTTTCACATCTCTAGTTTTCTTCAAGGCAAACTGGTTTCATTTACTCTTCTTTCATTTACCAAGGGCTTCTCTGGTAGCTCAGTTGGTAAAGAATCTGCCTGCAATGCAGGAGACCCAGGTTCGATTCCTGGGTTGGGAAGATCCCCTGGAGAAGGGAATGGCAACCCACTCCAGTATTCTTGCCTGGAGAATCCCATGGACAGAGGAGCCTGGCGGACTACTGACCGTGGGGTTGCAAGAGTCAGGCATGACTTAGTGACTAAACCACCACTAAACTACCAATGTACAGTGAGAAATTAAACTCCTGACACTCTATTGTCTCTTCTCCAAAGAATCAGTTCAGTTCAGTCGCTCAGTCGTGTCCAGCTCTTTGCGACCTTATGAACTGCAGCACGCCAGGCCTCCCTGTCCATCACCAACTCCCAGAGTTCACTCAAACTCACATCCATTGAGTTGATGGTGCCATCCAGCCATTTCATCCTCTGTCGTCCCCTTTTCCTCCTGCCCCCAATCCCTCCCAACATCAGAGTCTTTTCCAGTGAGTCAACTCTTCACATGAGGTGGCCAAAGTACTGGAGTTTCAGCCTCAGCATCATTCCCTCCAAAGAACACCCAGGGCTGATCTCCTTTAGAATGGACTGGTTGGATCTCCTTGCAGTCCAAGGTACTCTCAAGAGTCTTCTCCAACACCACAGTTCAAAAGCATCAATTCTTTGGTGCTCAGCTTTCTTCACAGTCCAACTCTCGCATCCATACATGACCACTGGAAAAACCATAGCCTTGACTAGACGGACCTTTGTTGGCAAAGTAATGTCTCTGCTTTTAAGTGTACTATCTAGGTTGGTCATAACTTTTCTTCCAAGGAGTAAGTGTCTTTTAATTTCATGGCTGCAGTCACCATCTGCAGTGATTTTGGAGCCCCCAAAAAACAAAGTCTGACACTGTTTCCACTGTCCCCATCTATTTCCCATGAAGTGATGGGACCAGATGCCATGATCTTTGTTCTCTGAATGTTGAGCTTTAAGCCACATTTTTCACTCTCCTCTTTCACTTTCATCAAGAAGCTTTTTAGTTCCTCTTCACTTTCTGCCATAAGGGTGGTGTCGTCTCCACAGAATAGATAACCCTTAATAGTTGTTTTTTATACATTATCGAAGGACTTTCACGTATGTTACAATGAAATGAATACATGATCCTATTTTCTTACATTTTTATATGAAGGTAGCATGCTACAAACATTCTAAACCCTGCCTGTTTCCATGATGCAGTGTATCTTATACAAGGATGATGATAACCATGGAACAATATATCTTAACACTGATGATGCTGCCTTGAGTTGGTGATATTCTTAGGATGATATGAGGGTAGTGATGACTGTGGTTAATTTTTATTAAGTACTTAATGCACTGAGTTCTCTTAAATCTTTACCTACATTAACCTATTTGGTCATCATAACCACATCATGAAATGTGGTGCTACTATTATTACCCCTAGTTTACAGATGGAGAAACCAAGGCATAGAGAAGTGAAGGACCATGACCAGGTTGACAAAGGTAGTTAGAGTGGAGTTGGAGTTCAAACTCCACAAATGTCTCCTTAATTCCACTACTGAATTTCCTTTCTGAAAACTTCCTTATCAGTGTTAGAGAGCTTTCTCATTCTTTTTTGTCTCTGAATATTATTTTTTGACCTCACCATCATTTATTTGGGCGTTCCTCTGTATTGTTTGTTTCTAATAATTTCTGTGTATAGAATGATTTTACACATTAGAAAATCTGTATCATAAATTATCTGAAGTAGAATTGATAATCAAAGGGAAACCAAAACTTTTCCTTTTTTCATTAAATTGAGCTATTGATCGATGTTCACAGATCTTAACTATATAGTTTAATGATATTTTTAACCTGTAAACCTACATGTTTAGCTGCCATCAAGGTAAAAGGCTTTTATTTGAGCACTCAGAAGCTCTGATATGTTTCTTTCTAGTAAATTTTCACTGTCATTTGAAGAAATAGCCTTCTGATATGTATCACTAGATAAGTTTCATCTGCTCTTTAATTCTATATAATTGGAATTGTACAGCTTGCACTCTTTGTGTCTGGTTTGTTTCCCATCATTATGTCTGTGATATTCGTCTTTGTTTTTACATGTGGTAGCAGGTGGTTGTTTTTTTTTTTCCTTCCTAGTAGGCCATTTTATGGGCTGCCCAGGTGATGCTAGTGGTAAAAGAACCTGGCCGCCAATTCAGGAGATGTTAGAGACATGGGTTCAGTCCCTGGGTCAGGCAGATCTCTTGGAGGAAGGCATAGCAACCCACTCCAGTATTATTGCCTGGAAAATCTCATGGACAGAGGAGCCTGGTGGGCTATAGTCCATGGAGTCACAAAGAGTTGGACACAACCGAAGTGACTTAGCATACACACAGGCCATAATATGAACATATCAGAATTTGTGCATGGATGGATTTTTGAGTTGTTGTGAGGTTCTGGATATCAAGAAAAATCTGTTGTAAATATTTGTGGACGGTGACTGCAGCCATGAAATTAAAAGACACTTGCTTTTTGGAAGGAAATCTATGACAAGTCTGGACAGTGAGTTAAAAAGCAGAGACATCTCTTTGCTGACAAAGGTCTGTCTAGTCAAAGCTATGGTTTTGCCAGTAGTCATGTATGGATGTGACAGTTGGACCATAAAGAAGTCTGAGTCCTAAAAAATTGATAATATTTTTGAACTGTGGTGCTGGAGAGGTCTCTTGAGAGTCCCTTGGATAGCAAGAAGATCAAACCGGTGAATCCTAAAGGAAATCAACACTGAATATTCATTGGAAGGACTGACTGAAGCTGAAGCTCTAATACTTTGGCCACCTGATGTGAAGAGGCAACTCATTGGAAAAGACCTTGATGCTGGGAAAGATTGAGGGCAGGAGGAGAAGGAGGTGACAGAGGATGAGATGATTGGATGGCATCACTGACTCAATGATTATGAGTTTGAGCAAACTCTGGGAGATAGTGAAGGACAGGGAAGCTTTGCATGCTGTGGTCCATGGGGTTGCAAAGAGTCAGACATGACTGAGTAACTGAACAACAACAACAAAATAATTTAGGAACATGTTTTTTGATGGACGTGTGCATACAGGATTGGAATTGCTAAGTTGTAGGCATCTGTATGCTGTGAGAAGTAATGCCCTGCATTTGATCAAACTGGTTTTGTTGCTTTACAGTCTCACCAGTAATGAGTGTTAATTGCTCTATATCCTTCCCAGTGCTTGGTATTTTCAATCTTTAGTTTTGGTCTTCTGGTGGCTGTGCTATGATAGATCATTGTGGTTTTAATTTTTTAAGTTTTTTCAGTTTTTAAAATTTTTTTAAATTTAAATAAGATAAAAATTAAAAATAAATTTGTTTTTCTTCGGTAACTGATAATATTGAGTACCTCTTCATTTTCATATTACAGTTTGGGTAGCCCTTTTGTGAAGTTATTGCTCAAATCTTATGTATTTTTAATTTGATTGTATGTTGTTATCTTACTGGCTTATAGGAATTCTTCATGAACTCTGAATAGGAGCTCTTTGTTAGATTTATGTGTTGCAAAAATCTTCTCCCAGTTCATGACTTGTTTTAATCAGTTCAGGCTGCTACAACAGAATATCAAAGACTAGGTCATTTACAAACAAAAGAAAAAAGATTTTTTCCCCATAGTTTTTGTAGGAGACAGGAAGAATTAAAAAAAAAAGCAGGCCCTGGCAAGGGCTGCAGAAGAAATTTATAATTATTAATAAACTGGATGCTATAAGGCATGAGACTCTTGGAACAAGTCCAGAGAGAACAGCTCATAATCTTGAAAACAAGATATGATCCTGATGTCAGAAAACTGACCCCAGACTGTTTCTCAGCTGGCGTCTCAGAGTCACATGTTTTACGTATCTGGTGAAAAATCTATAGATAAAAATATTAGTCTTAGTTACTGATTTGTTATTGATTACTGTTTCCTAATTACTCAATGGTTAATGATCATTTTGTTTTTTGGCCCTGAAGGCCTCATGAGTTATAGTTTAACTCCCCACTTATTCTTTCATTCACAGCTGAAAGTATAATAAAGCTGACTTAGATTCAGTTTCAGCACCTTCACCTTGGAGCAGTATTGGTCCCCTGGTCCTTGCTTTTCTCTAAATTCTTGTGTCTTGTTTCTCATTCTCTCGCCGTATCGTGCTTTCAAAAACCCTGCTTGTCGAGCTGGTCTCAACAGTTTTGGAGGCTTAAGTCCATGATCAAGAAGCCAGCAGATTCTTTGTCTAGTGAAGGCCTGCTTCCTGCTTCATAAATGCTGTCCTTTCTCTGTATACTCTTGTGGTGGAAGGGGCAGGGGAACTCTCAGGTATCTCTTTTATAAAAGGACACTAACAGGATACAGGATGCTTGGGGCTGGTACACGGGGATGATCCAGAGAGATGATATGGGGTGGAAGGTGGGAGGGGGGTTCAGGATTGGGAACTCTTGTACACCTGTGGGTGGATTCATGTCAATGTATGGCAAAACCAATACAGTATTGTGAAGTAAAATAAAGTAAAAATTAAAATTAAAAATATATATAAAAGGACACATTCTGTTTATAAGAGCTCCACCCTCATGACCTAATCACCTCTCAGAGACACCACCTCAAGATAATACCACATTGGAGGTTAGGTTTCAACATGTGAATTTTAGCTGGGTGACATAAACATTTAGTCTGTGGGCATGCCTTTTTCTTAATGTGGTCTTTTTATAAGCAGAGTTTCTAATGTTTCTAAATTTTTTTTAGTAGTTAGTGGTTTTTATATCCTATTTAAGAAGTCTTTGCTTACCACCAAATTATGAAGTTATTGTCCTTTATTTGCCTTCAGTTCAGTTCAGTTGCTCAGTCGTGTCTGACTCTTTGTGACCCTATGAATCGCAGCACGCCAGGCCTCCTTGTCCATCAGTGACTCCCGGAGTTCACTCAAACTCAAGTCCGTTGAGTTGGTGATGCCATCCAGCCATCTCATCCTCTGTCGTCCCCTTCTCCTCCTGCCCCCAATCCCTCCCAGCATCAGAGCCTTTTCCAATGAGTCAACTCTTTGCATGAGGTGGCCAAAGTACTGGAGTTTCAGCTTTAGCATCATTCCTTCCAAGGAACACCCAGGGCTGATCTCCTTTAGAATGGACTGGTTGGATCTCCTTGCAGTCCAAGGGACTCTCAAGAGTCTTCTCCAATACCACAGTTCAAAAGCATCAATTCTTTGGTGCTCAGCTTTCTTCACAGTCCACTCTCACATCCATACATGACCACTGGAAAAACCATAGTCTTGACTAGATGGACCTTTGTTGGCAAAGTCATGTCTCTGCTTTTCAATATGCTATCTAGGTTGGTCATAACTTTCCTTCCAAGGAGTAAGTGTCTTTTAATTTCGTGGCTATAGTCACTATCTGCAGTGATTTTGGAGCCACAAAAATAAAGTCTGACACTGTTTCCACTGTTTTCCCCATCTATTTCCCATGAAGTGATGGGTCCGGGTGCCATGATATTCGTTCTCTGAATGTTGAGCTTTAAGCCAACTTTTTCACTCTCCTCTTTCACTTTCATCAAGAAGCCCTTTAGTTTCTCTTCACTTTCTGCCATAAGGGTGGTGTCATCTGCATATCTGAGGCTATTGATATTTCTCCCGGCAATCTTGATTCCAGCTTGTGCTTCTTCCAGCCCAGCGTTTCTCATGATGTACTCTGCATAGAAGTTAAATAAGCAGGGTGACAATATACAGCCTTGACGTACTCCTTTTCCTATTAGGAACCAGTCTGTTGTTCCATGTCCAGTTCTAACTGTTGTTTCCTGACCTGCATATAGGTTTCCCAAGAGGCAGGTAGAAGCTTTAAATATGTTTTATCTTTCACATTTAGGTCTGTGATTCAACCGGAACTGACTTCTGTGTATGGTGTGTATTAGGAGGATTAAAATTTTGAAATTATTCCTTGTTTCTTAGGGGAAAAATTAAAAGAAAGAGACATGGTCTCAATTTTTTTTAAGACATTTTTTATTTTAAATCTATTCTAAAATTTTATTGTCAAACTCTTTTCAAAATACTTATACTCTGACAAACAGGGAAACTGAGATGTTTTTCTTTGGTCTTCTTTCCATTGTTTAGATCTTGATGAGTTTAAACCATAATTAATTTATAATTATTATTGATGTGATGCCAATGAATTATTTAAAACTGCTAGTGATTTTATGTTTAGTAATTTTCAGGCTAAAGCTGTTGTAAACATATGAATCTCTATCAGGTTAATAAAATTTCAAAAGCTCTTCTTCCATTTATTTGGTTCCTTAAGTACTTCTGCAGTTTTTAACACACTTTTACATGTTTTAATATTCTCTGAATTGGTGCAGTTTATTTTGGTGAACGTTACTTTCCATTTTCTGGCCTGTTTTCTTAAACTTAGTAGTAGTAGTAATAACACTTCATTTGTGTCCTACTCTGCAACCCTGTGGACTGTAGCCCACCAGGCTCCTCTGTCCATGGGATTCTCCTTGCAAGAATACCGGAGTGGGTTGCCATGCCCTCCTCCAGGGGATCTTCCTGACCCAGGGATTGAACACACGTCTCGTATGTCTCCTGCTTTAGCAAGTGGGTCCTTTACCACTAGTGCTACCTGGGAAGCCCTTTCTTAAACTTTGCACCATATATAAGTGTGACTAAGATCACCATTTAGTGATGGGCTGTGGTTGAATAAGCACCAGAGGCAGACTTTCCCTATTTTATGTATCACTGTATTGCAAATGTGAATGACACTTTTTACTTTTCTTCCATGGGTGTCTCCTAGTGGCCATTTGGACAATGTATTTGGTAATTTTTTTGTAATGGAACTGATGATTTATCAAAAGAGAAGAAAAGCAAGAATCATGGGTTTCTGTGAAATTAAAGAGATTGAAATCTTTTGATATGTGTTTCCCTGAACAGGTAGATTTTTTTCAGTAGAGGTATAATTGACATACAACATTTTATTAGCTTCAGGTATACAATGTAATGATTCAGTATTTGTGTATAGTACAAAATGATCACCACAATAAGTCTAGTTAACATCCATCAGTGTGCAGTTACAATTTTTTTCTCTTATGGTAAAAACTAGCTTTACTCTCTGAGCAGCTTTCAAACTTCTGTATTATTAACTGTAGTCCCTTGCTGAATGTTGTATCGCCAGGGCTTCATTTATTCTATATTTGGCAATCTGTACTTGTGGACTCCTTTCACCTATGTTTTTGTTACGGTATCACAAAGCTTCTATTTGTTGATGGATTAATTGAAAATATTTTTGACTTAAGATTTCTACTTCACTTCTTTTGTTTTAGTCTTTAACTTCTCTTAACTTTTTTCCTATCCTGATCTCCTCAGTTGTCTTGTATGGCCTTCAGTTCTCTTATATTATGTCGTCAAGATACAAGATCAAGTTTTTATTAACTTGATTTGTCTCCTTTCCACCAGGAAGGGCATCTGCAATCCCTGGCCAGTATCTGCTCCGCAGGCCTGTTGCAGTCAGCTCTCGCTTGGTTGCTTGATGTTCTAAATACTGGAAAGCTAGAAGAGGTTTAATAAGTACCTGCACAATAGCCTCAATTTTGCCTTTGGCCTGCAAAGCCTGAGCTCTTAACTCTCTGGCTCTTCACACCTTGCCAGGGGTTCTCTTTTATTTGGAAAGGTCTATTTGTTGTGACAACAAAAATGCCACTGTGCGACAGTCAGTAGTACTTGCTCCTTCCTCCAGGACTACTTTGGAGTTTTAACAGTCTGGAGCTTCTGTGTCAATATCCAGCTTCCTGCTCATGCTATGTCACATTCATTAGCTTTTGAAAAAACTGAATTCTTTTTTTTTTTTAATTTATTTTTAATTTTGCTTTACAATTCTGTATTGGTTTTGCCATACATTGACATGAATCCACCACAGGTGTACATGCGTTCCCAAACATGAACCCCCTCCTACCCCCCTCCCCACTACATCTTTCTGGGTCATCCCCACGTACCAGCCCCAAGTGTGCCATATCCTGCATCGGACATAGACTGGCAATTCGATTCTTACATGATATTATACATGTTTCAATGCCATTCTCCCAAATCATCTCACCCTCTCCCTCTCCCACTGAGTCCAAAAGTCCGCTATACACATCTGTGTCTTTTTTGCTGTCCTGCATACAGGGTCATCATTAACCATAAATATTGTAAAAAATGTAAGTCAAAGAGGAGAGTGAAAAAGTTGGCTTAAAGCTCAATGTTCAGAAAACGAAGATCATGGCATCTGGTCCCATCACTTCATGGGAAATAGATGGGGAAACAGTGGAAACAGTGTCAGACTTTATTTCTGGGGGCTCCAAAATCACTGCAGATGGTGACTATAGCCATGAAATTAAAAGATGCTGACTCCTTGGAAGGAAAGTTATGACCAACCTAGATAGCATATTGAAAAGCAGAGACATTACTTTGCCAACAAAGGTCCGTCTAGTCAAGGCTATGGTTTTCCAGTGGTCACGTATGGATGTGAGAGTTGGGCTGTGAAGAAAGCTGAGCACCGAAGAATTGATGCTTTTGAACTGTGGTGTTGGAGAAGACTCTTGAGAGTCCCTTGGACTGCAAGGAGATCCAACCAGTCCATTCTAAAGGAGATCAGCCCTGGGTGTTCCTTGGAAGGAATGATGCTGAAGCTGAAACTCCAGTACTTTGGCCACCTCATGCAAAGAGTTGACTCATTGGAAAAGACTCTGATGCTGGGAGGGTTTGGGGGCAGGAGGAGAAGGGCATGACAGAGGATGAGATGGCTGGATGGTGTCACTGATTCGATGGATATGAGTTTGAGTGAACTCTTGGAGTTGGTGATGGACAGGTAGGCCTGGTGTGCTGCAGTTCATGGGGTCACGGAGAGTTGGACATGACTGAGCAACTGAACTGAACTGGCAGTTTGTCTGATGTTTTGTTGGATAATATTCAGCCACCTGTGTTTTGTTATTCTCTGCAAAGGCCTGTGGAAGGCAGGCATACACAGGTTCTGCCCCTTCCCCAGACCCTGCCAGATGAGATGACTGTGGTGTCTCCATTTTACTGTGGGGTAACTGCCCCAGATCATTCAGCTAGTGGTGGCAAAGTATTCTTTGAACATTTCCTGAAGGATTGGAAAACAGGCAGTGCACAGAAAGAGTGAAGAGACCACATCCTAGACACTGAAAGTTTGTCCTCAATTATTTAGTCTCCATGGGAATAGAAGCTTTTCATAGAAATGAGGGAGAATATGTCCACTCCAGCTAGCGTCTAAATGGCTCTCATTGCCCCAGTCTTCTTTGAATTTCTCTTCTAACATTCTGGATTTTTAGCAGAATGCAAGTATTAATATGTTGAAACTGTATACCATAGACCATGGGCATCTTACAAGGACACGTTGTTCAGAGTGGTGGCTGTAGGTTTCTGTCTTGTGTTTTCCCTTTCAGGTATTAGTTTATAGACTGTCAGCCCCCAAGAGATCCTGTGTTTCCCTGAATACCCGGTACTTGGCATAGTGCCTGGCCATGGTGGTCACCCAGCTGGCATTTGTCAAATACGTAGATGAAACACAGGCTTGTGACTCCTGACTGTGGGCTGGATTGGAATTTCCCCTGTTGTACCTCCAGTTTCTCATTAACTCTGACTTTTGTCAGGCTTTGTGGCCTCTGTTACTCATTTGTTAATGTGAGGGACTTGTGAAGGTGTTCAGATAGATCTTTCTGGATGTGTAATTATACACAGTTGACCACTGATTCTTCCCAGGAAAATGTGCTGCTTCCCTCCTCCTCTGTTGAGCCATCTTCGTGTCCTCATGTGTCTGTCACCCATTCCTTCCTGTCTTCATCATTTTGGTTTTTCTAGTTTCAAGAAATAATCTCAATAACTTCCTGACTAGAGGTGCATCCCACTGTGAACTCCTTCCCACATCCAGCTGTCATTTTGTAGCTTTCAGAATCGGTTTAGAAAGAGAATTTGGTGACAGGAGCTGGTGAATCTGCGGCTTTGTCTCCTGACACCCTGGTTGTCTGGCTTGGTGTCCAGGGCCCAGGGAGAGACATCTTCCAAGCCTGCCCCAGTCCTTTGTCAGGAAGGAAGCCTTCAGGTGAATGATGTTTTCATTTTAGGAAGTCACTGTCTGCTTTGTTTTAGGGAGCAGAGCCTTGGCAGCCACAAACTCTTTCAGATCTGATCTTCCCAGTCCTTAACCTCTTTGTGCCTCAGTTTTTCAAGCTATAAAATGGGAGTAACAATATACCTAGTTTATAGGATTATTCCGTATAGGGTGCTGGCACAGTGCCTGGTTTATTATCATAATGCTCTGTGAGTGATCTGCTATTATTGTTTATTATTACTGATATTTCATCTCTAAGCTCTCAGTCACAGGGCTGCCCTTAGTTGATCAAACATTGCTGTGATCTCATTGTGTGTCTGAGGACCCTGTGACTTCTCAGCTCTTCAAGAGCAAGAATCATGGGTTAGCATTACATCCCTGTCCTTCGCACAGTGTCTGGTCCATTCATATTTGTTGAACTTGACTGTGGGAGGTTAGGCTTTATTGCCTTGGAGATACTGCTGTCTTGTACCTTATTAGCTGGTGAATGTGCAGAGTGACATGTTGGGTGAAAGTGAAGTGTTAGTCGCTCAGTCACTTCTGACTCTTTGCAACCCCATGGACTGTAGCCCACCAGACTTCTCTGTTCATGGGATTCTCCAGGCAAGAATACTGGAGTGGGTTGCCATGCCCTTCTCTAGGGGATCTTCCTGACCGAGGAATTGAACCTGGGTCTCTTGCATTCTTTACCATCTGAACCATCATGGAAGCCGAGGGCATTAAAGAGGCTGAAGTCTGTGGTTGACCTTTTAAATCACTGCTTTCCCTCTCCATTACCCTCAAAGGAGAGTCAGTGTTCACATTTATAAAGTAGATGGTCTATGGTAAGAAGAGTTTATGTGTGCATGTACGTGTCTATACATACTACATGAGTAGTTAACACCGTGCAAGCTAGGAGGGCATAGTAATGTGTGAGGAAAACAACATGAAGCAGCCCTTGGATACAATGAAGAGATCCAAGGGCCAGAGTTCTCTTTATCAGTATATTTTAGCCCCTGAGAAAATCCCAACAACTCTGTCCAGAGGAGCATTCCTAGAATAATGCTTTCATTTTCCCTTCAGGATCTGACGGGGTCCGAATTCTACACCCAGGCAGCCCATCTGCTGCACCCCGTGGTCTACACGACTGCTGTCGTTCTCCTCTTGTGCCTCTTAGCGGTCATCGCCAGCTACATATACCATCACAGGTAAGAGATGAAACTGAGACTGCAGAGACCTGTGGACATGGTTTCACATTTAATTAGGATAAAATTTTATCCTAATTTTATACCTAATTTAATACCATGCTGTCCTTCCAAAGTAAGGGCAGTTACTTCAGAGTACCTCCAGGCCTTCTTCATGCAAGTCGAGACATAAATAATAAGTGCACGTGGTAATAAACTCATCTTCTATAGCATCCAGTCATCCTGCTGGGTTTGTACCTGGCAAAGAACATGGGAAGTGTGTGTTGGGGAGTGGGGCATGAGGGTGAGGTAAAGTGGAGCCTGGCTACCTGCAGAGGTGTCTTCCAGAACCAGACTGTGGTATTATTTCTATTTTCATAAATTTTTGCCTGTTGTGATAGTCTCTTTTACAGATGGCATTTAAGAAAGCTTGTGGCATTTAAGTGTGGGATATGGTTTTTGTTAATTAGAGGCAAAGGTACAGAAATTTTTATTTTATGGTAAGATATAATGAACTGAAGGGATTTGCTAAGCAGAAATACACTTTCAAGAGGTTTTGCTAGAATGTATTTTTCCTCTTTAAGCTGGACATATATGACATTTCTTGACATTTAGTTAAGAAACAAGGAGATTTTGATTTAAAAAAGAAAGACTTGAGCGTTTCATTATGAAAGGCCATGAGGAAATGCAGTGGTTGTTTAGACCGTGTTATCCTAGTAGGTCAGAAAAAATAGAGATTGGCACCTTGCAGAAATTTCTGGGAAGCAAACAAGTAATCCATCTGTCATAAGACATCATAACTAACGAAAGCGGACATATTTCTTATTATGGAGAATTTGTGTAGCCTTTAGTGGATGTAGTAGTTTCATTTGACTTGTCTTTTTTAGTGTATAAAGTTAAATGTTAAGAAATTGTATTGTGTTCGAGGGATTTCTCAAAACCTGTATGTGTGTGTGATAGTATGTTTTAATAAAATGTTTACACATTTATATTTGGCCTTGTATGAATTAGGTATGTTAACTTGGAGATGTCCAGCTTCAGGTATATTAACCCGAGTATTAATTTTTTCCCTTTTCTTTTAACAGTTTGATTAGAATCAGTCTCAAAGGCTGGCACATGCTTGTGAATTTGTGCTTTCATATTTTTCTGACCTGTGTGGTCTTTGTGGGAGGAATAAGTCAAACTAGAAATGCCAGCGTCTGCCAAGCAGTAAGTCAAAGTGAAAAAGTAAAAAAAAAATATACTGGTATTAAAAAGTAATTTCATATGTTTCATTAACTGTAAAAGGAAAACTGTTTCTTTAAAGCTTTTTTTCTTTAGCTAATTAACGTTAACCTGAATGTTACTTAAATAATTCAGCAGTTTACTTCAAGTTCTGAATTATAATTTCACAACTGGATATATGACTTATGGAGCTTGTCTTTTTATCTGTGGGAATTTTGTGCTACTTGCTATGTCTGTTATAATGACAAACATTGAATTTAAAAAATTTATAAAATTCTGATATACCTGAAAGAAGTAACATTTTCTGACAGGATTTTAAAAATTGTTTTATCTATTTATGGAAATGGGAATTATAAAGATTTTAACCATAAGATATAAAAACAAACTTCCTAAGTATGGTAAATATGAAGAATTTAAAAATCTTAAAATCTTATTAATTTCAAGTAAATGATTACATATATAACATTAGTAAACAATATTCTAATAGTATAAGTATAAAAAAATAAAACTTCTTAATATACGATAGGAAATACATAAAATTATATTTATTTGCATATTTTCTGTGTGCGTCATAGCAAACAGTGTCACATAGAAATTCACAGTTCAGACTACGTGGATTTGAATGTTAGTTCTGCTTTTTCCAGTGTTTTTATGGGCAATTTGTTCAGCTTTTTAAAATTGCAGATAATGAGATCTACCCTCTTAACCAATTTCTGAGTGTGTTGTATGGTGATTAACTCTAAGGGCATACAGCAGATCTTTGGAACTTTTTCATCTTGCGTGGCTGAAACTAGACCTACAAAACGGCCACCTCCTGTATCCCTTCCCCTTACCTCCTGGCCCCACCATTCTACTTTCTGTCTCTGTGAGCTTGACTTCATAAATACCTTATATACGTGGAACCATGCAGTACTTTTCCTTCCATGATTAACTTAATTCATTTAACATAACATCCTCAAGGTTCATTCATGTTGTAGTATGTGACAGGATTTCTTGCTTTTTAAGACTAGATACATATATCATTGTATGTATACACCACATTTTCTTTATCCATTCATCTATCAATAGACATTTAGATCGTTTCCAACTCTTGAATGTTGTAACACTGCAGTGAACGTAGGACTACAATTATCTTTGATCCTGATGTCAATATTTAACATTTCTGAGTCTCAATTTTCTCACCTGTAAGTTAGGAATAATTGAGTTGTTGTCAAATGATGTGACTGTTTACATTAGAAAAGCTAAAGTAATTTACAGATTAATTATTAGAAAAATAGGAAAACTTAGTTTCCTACATATATAGTTTTTTTAATGTAGTTTAATATACAGAAGTGTGCTGCTAGTAGGCAGAAATGTAACCAAGAGAAAACATAATTAATGAGAAGGTAACATTTATGTAGTATCAAAAAAAATCCAGTACTTAGAAATAATAAAAAATATTCAAGATTTGCAGGTAAAATTTTAGTGTGTATTAAAGAAGACCTAAATAAATGGAGAAATACACTAGGTCCAAGGATAGGAAAAGTTAAAGTCAGAGAGGTAGCAGTTCCTCCTAAATTAATCTGTAGATAAGAGAATTTTTCATGAAACTCAGTAAAATGGTCTTTAAATTTATATGAAAGTAAAGAAGGATCAGTGATAGTTAGGATACTTCTGAAAAATAGTAGAGTAGGAAGTCTTTTAATCACCCAAACTGTTGAGGCTGTTGGAATTAAAACTGTGCATCAGAGTAGGGATAGATAAATTGACCAACACAATAGAATAGCAGCCTTGGAAGCAGACCCACGCAGAGCTTTGGTATGACACAGATGTTACGTGTCTGATCAGCTAGGTAAAGACAGACCATTGTCCAGTTAAGGGAGCTGGGGAAAATCTACGTGGAAAAAAAGATTAAAGTGGATCTCTACTTCATGCCATGTTAAAAAAGTCAGCTTTGGGTAGATTAAATATTACAAGTCTAAACGAAAGTGTTAAAATTTATACTAGAAAATATCATAATCCTTGGGATAAGGAGGGATTTCTTAAATATGGCTAGAAAAGAAAGGATGTACTTTTGACTAAATTAAAAATAATATCTTTTTCTTTAAAAAATGAAGATTCCTAAGGAAAGTGAAAAGACAAGTTCTACATTAGGAGACACTATTCTCAGTACATATGGGCTTCCCTGGTGGTTCAGCTGGTAAAGAATCCGCCTGCAGTGCAGGAGACATGAGTTTAATCCCTGGGTTGGGAAGATCCCCTGGAGAAGGGAAAGGCTACCCACTCCAGTATTCTGGCCTGGAGAATTCCTTGGACTGTATAGTTCATGGGGTCACAAAGAATTAGACACGGCTGAGCGACTAAGTATATCACAGCACGAATTCTCAATACATAACCACTGACAGAGCATTAGAATTAAAATATATATATAAAAACTAATCAGTGAGAATGGCACAAACAGCCCAGTTGGAGAAGTAGTGAGCATTGACAGGCATTTCATCACAGAATAGAAACAGGGCCAGGGTACACGGCATTGGTGGTGACGGAGATGCAAATTCAGATCGCTACCATATTATGCCTTTTCTGTCAGCAAAAATTAAGGCTGGCAGTGCCAAGTATTGAAGAACACGTGGATCCACACATTTTATACATACTGGGTAGGAATGTAAGCGGATGACTCTGGGAGGCTTTACCTTATACAGGTAAACATTCACACAGTCCCACTACAGGGCTTAGAGTGAGTGCCTGTGAATATTCATAGCGGCACTCTACACAGTAGCAGAAGCCTGGAAGCAACCCAAGTGCCCATCACTGAGAGAGTGAATGAATAAATGGCGATATTATGCAAGAGTCAAAATTAATGAATTACAGCAAGGCATAGCAGTGTGAGTCAGTCTCAGGAATGTAAGTGAAAAAATTAAGCCCCATAAATTACATTCATCCTGATATTTTTCTTTGTAAAGATAAACATAACTAAAATGAAACAGCATACTTTTAATGAAAATATGTAGGTGCAGTAAAACCGTATAAGAAAGAAAGCAAAGGGATGATAAACATAGGATAAACGGTGATGATTACCTTGGGTGAAGGGGTTCTTATGTGCTGATACAGGCTTTTGTCAAGATCTTGCCTTTTCTCTTATTGATAGGTTCGTGGACACGTTAATAACAACTATTTAAGAAACTAAATAAAGGCAGGCCACGCTTGTGTGCTTGGCTCAATCATTAGAATGTGTCATTAACCTAAGGTTGACGATGAATCCAATATTTTCTTCATGTAAAATAGTTTCAGATATGTATGTGTGTGTATATATAAGAATTGTTGAGAGAATTAAATGACTCCAGAGTACCAGGTATACAGTAAGTGTTCAGTGATGTAAGCTATTATTATGATGGTTATTGGTATAATTATCTCTTAGCTGTGCAGAATATTCCCCTGTATTAGGGCCATTACTATACATCTGAAATCAAACTTGTTTGAAGCCTACAAGAAGTTAGGTAATGGATCCCAAATCAACTTAATACGTGTGCAAAAGATAGTGCCTCTCTTTTCTCACTGTTTTCTCCCTTCTTCACCTGGGTGACTCCCACTTACTTTGTAGGCCTCAGTTTACTGTTTTAGAGATGCAGTCCCTCCACCTCTTCCCTTCATTATCTTCTGCTGCTGATTAACATTCCATCGTGCCTGCAAAACTTTGTAATTGACTGGCGTAATTGACTGGCATTTACCTCTTTGTTGTCCCTGGACTCGAAGCTCTACAAGGATGGGGATTATACCAATTCGATTCACCAGTGTTCATCCAGGAATCAGTATAAGACCTGATGCATAGTAGGTGCTCAGCAGATACTAGGTAAATGAACAGAAAAGGCCTCTGTTTGAAAATAGTAGAACTCATTCAACCCTGGAGTTGTTTTGAACATAGACTATTAGAGTACTCAACACACAATGGTGGTAATAGTCTCAATTCTGTCTAAAAATACTCACTGATTTCTGGAAGTAGACACATAAATTTATTTCACTAAGGAAATGAACAGAAGGAGGCCACAGTAGAAATGACTGCCTTCCATCATCCTGAATGGTATTTTATACCATTTCTAGAATGAAAAGGATAGTAAAATGCACTGAATTTTCAGGGCCTCAAGAATGAATGTCTATTAGGTAAAGAATTACCTGAAAAAGTGTGGGGCAGGCAGGCTTCTAGATGTTTTCATATGTTGTTTTCTTCTGTTTGTTTTTACGATGTTCTTCCTCTGTGAAGGACATAGCATCATTCTTATTATTTCTGACTCAGACATGACTTGCTTCTCTTTATCTTTCTAGTACTCATTCGGTTAGTAGCCAGCTGTGTCTGCCGGAACGGCCTGTGTGACTCGTCTCTTAACCTCAGTTCCGTTCAGTTGCTCAGTCATGTCCGACTCTTTGCGACCCATGGACTGCAGCATTCCCAGCTTCCCTGTCCGTCATCAACTCCCAGAGCTTGCTCAGACTCATGTTCGTCATGAACAGACCGAGTGGTGGTGGTTTGTTCATTCAGTTGTGTCTGGCTGTTTGTGACTCCATGGACTGAACCTGCCAGTCTCCTCTGTCCATGGCACTTCCCAGGCAAGAAATGCTGGAATGGGTTGCCATTGCCTTCTCCAGGGGATCTTCCCAACCCAGAGATTGAACCTGGGTCTCCTGCATTTCAGGCAGATTCTTTACCTGCTTAGACACCTGGAAAGCCCCTTAACCTAGTAGGGGCTTCACGTTTCTTCTGCAAAATAATGGAGTGGGCTCGTCTTCCATCTCTAAAACTGAACCCTGAAGTGTACATTTTCTACATGCATTTCTTACATGCACGTGATCAGTGTTGTCTTTGGCATATCTCCCTTTTAGAGCTCATGTATTTTATGAATGGTGTGAACAGGTTCTAATGCAGTTTCTTCCCTGAAGTAATTGGCTGAGGTTATTAAAGGCCCCACCAGCCAGGGACTTCCCACTCTGGTTCTTATGTCATCCTTTCTGGTGGTGCCATGGGTGCATGCTCTAGCCTTGAACTTTCTTTTGCAAAAGGAGCCAAAGGGAAACTGAGAAGTTGAGTGATAGAGTAGAAGAGGCTGTTGACTCAACAGGGTTTGGAGGAGATCTGGGTTCTGGGTCAGGATGTGCTGCCAGATAACTGCGTGATGGTTAGTTTTTGGTCCTTGGTTTCCTAGCTATGCAGTGAAAGGATTTGGCTGCAAATATTAAGGACACCGTGTTGCTTGCTCTACCACTCCATGATTTCATCTGTTAACTATTGTGCCAGCTGACCTTCTCAGGTGTCTTCTGGTCTCTGTTATCCAGAGGACTGCTGCAGGGGCACATAGGATACACAGGGAAAGATTCAATCCATGGATGTTAAGAGCGTTCTACTTGCCAGCTACTGCAAGTATGTTATCTTAACTTTCATATTAACCCTAGGAGGTAATTCTTACTCATATTTTATTAGTACAGAAATTGAGTCTTAGAGAACAGAAATAACTTGCCCCAAGTCTAGGGCCTTTGGGGGGCAGAGCCCTGATTCAGATGGGGGGCTCTGAGTATTCCTTGCCAATCCCCACCTTTAACACTGCCTTCTTATTATTGAGTACCAGGATGATGTAATAGAAGAGTTGCAGGCTTTGGGTTTGAGTTGCTGCCCCACCACTAACCATGTGACCTCTGGAGGATGATTTAACTTCTTTCAGCCTCCATCTCTTTGTAGCACTAAACAAATTGTGACACTAAGAGGATAAAATAGAAGCACGTAAAAAATTGTCTAATACATTTTGGCGTACATAGCAGGCATTCAGTAGTGGATGCTCTTAATTTTTATATATATTCATATCAGACTGAATATTAAGGATGATTTTTTTGCACACTTGCTGTGTATGCTGCACTGTTGTAGGTCTTGTTGGTGGTTAAAAACCCAACTTAAAATGTCTGGTCTCTGGTATGTGAATGTTTATGGTTAGGTAACATATCAAGTCCAACACTTCAAGATAATGTTTTGTATCCATTTTGCAGCTTTGAAAATTGATGTCTTGAGGTAAGGTGACTTTCTTAAGTTCTAATCTGTTGCATTTAATGAATCATTTACATGCCCTATAAATTAGATTATTTCCAAACTATTTACAAATTTCCCACATGTATCTGATTTATTTGGCAGAAATTGTGACAGTGAGGTTATATTTCAAGGATAGCCCAAGTGTCTGATGGAGAATAAAATAGGAAGCACATATGTGTGCTCAGTTGTGTCCAACTCTTTGTGACCCCATGGACTGTCGCCTACCAGGCTCCCTTGTCCATAGGATTTTTCAGACAAGAATGCTGGAGTGGGTTGCCATTCCCTTCTCCAGGAGATCTTCCCAACCTAGGGATCAAACATGCGTCCCTTGCGTCTCCTACATTGGCAGGTGAATTCTTTACTGCTGAGCCACCGGGGAATCCCAAAATAGGAAGCAACTCTTTTCAAAAGATAGGAACACATTGCTGCTAGACTAGATCTCAGTGCCTCCTTTATTCTGTCTTGTGGAACATTTGGTGATTTGCTTATGCGACTATTACCAGGTGCCTTTAGACCCCTAAAATTCCACTATTGGTAATAATTATTTAAGTGGAAGGCTTTAGGATCTTTTAAGTATGAACAGTTCTCTGCAAATTTTGAAATGCCATAGGAAACACTTCAAAATCTAAAGATTGAGTTTTACCTCTTAGATCTAAAACAAGAAAATTCTCCATCTTGCACCTCCTGTGTTGAAAATATTTTTAACTTCTGTTTTGAAACTTATTTACAGCCTTGTCTCATTCTTTTGAACTCTACATCGGAGAAAACTGTAGAAACAGTAGAGGATATCATTTTGAGTCAATATCATTGATTGGTTTTGAATGTTTTGGTTTTTATGCATCAAATCCAATTATACTATTTTTATTTACAACATCTGATGTGACTCCAGATAGCTCAGAGGGTTATTTTATGCTTTTTGTTCCACTTGCATCTGTAAGCTTTGCTTTTATAGTGCAGTGAGTAAAACTAATATGAACCATGGAGCAAGTTTTCTGCTTAAGAAGAAGATACTGTGAGGACTTCCCTGGGGGCCAGTGGTTAAGAATCCATGTTTCCATTGCAGGGGACATAGGTTCGATCACTGATTGGGGAACTAAGATCCCCTGTATTGCACAACACTAGCAAAATATAAATAAATAAAAATTAAATTAAAAAAAAATTAAAAATAAAAAATTTTTTTAAGATGAAGATACATTCTGATCATCTGGTTCGGCCAGGCTGGATCACCCTCCTAGCCCTTTCAGTCATTGAGAGGTCAGTGACTTCCCTGGACAAGTGACCACCCTAGCTTTTGCCCTACAAAATAATCTGTGTACTTCCATGTCACCAAGTCTAATGAGGTTCATGTCTCATTAACATGAGCCTTAGACAGCAGTCTAGATGCTTCTGTTACTTACATAGGATTGATGATGTCAATTGATTTGATTTTCTTGAGATTGGAGAGTCATCCTTTTTGAATTAAAATTTTTTTTTCCCTTGGAAATTTTCATTCATAGAATTTCACCTGTAATCATTGTATAAGAAGAAAGGATCAAAAGATAGAATTAGATAAGAAAATTGAATTATATCCTTGCTGCTCCATGCATTTATTTTTCTTAAAATAGATTTTAAACCTCTCTTATCTCATATTTATTTTTATCTAGAATTTTATCTTTTACTGTTGTTGCTTCAGACACAGTTCACAAGGGAAACATGCCCCCTATCATCCCTCTGGGAGGAGCTCAGTGTCATTACTTACCTATATTGCAGTTCTCCATCGTCTTTCGAGTACTTATTATGTCCCAGATGTTGTGCCCTTTCAGTCCCTACAAAAAACCCTAGGGATGCTTATGGATAGTCCTTCTGCTGTTCAAATGAGGAACATTAATTTCAAGAATGTTGATGTTATTTTCTTAAAACCATACTCCTAATAATAATAAAAATATTGCTGTATTTTTAATCACATATAATGTACCAGGCAAAGTGCTAAATGCTTTATTTAGGGTGTCCTATTTAAAGCCTTATGGTACTTTGATATTATCCTCAGTTTACAAATGAGAACAGTGCTTGAGATATTCTGCGAGTTTGCTAAGGTGTCACAAGGGGTAGATTCTGGTTTTAAAACCAGGTGAAATTGTTAATTCTAGAGCTCACTCATTTCAAATAATCACCGATGTGTTATACTGCTCGCTTGCCATCCATTTTGATACATAAAAGCTGTGAATTAGAACTATTCAAGTCTCTGACTCCAAAGTTTATTCTCTGTGCTGTGACTTTTGCCCTCTAGTTACCCTTGACGTCCTCCTGATAGCTCAGTAGGTAAAGAATCCGCCTGCAATGCAGGAGACCCCAGTTTGATTCCTGGGTGAGGAAGATCTCCTGAAGAAGGGATAGGCTCCCCACTCCAGTATTCTTGGGCGTCCCTTGTGGCTCAGCTGGTAAAGAATCAACCTGCAGTGTGGGAGACCTGGGTTCGATCCCAGGGTTGGGAATATTCCCTGCAGAAGGGAAAGGCTACCACACTCCAGTATTATGGCCTGGAGGATTCCATGGACTGTATAGTCCATGGGGTCGCAAAGAGTCGGACACGATTGAGTGACTTTCACTCTCACTTACCCTTGACATCTGCATTCCTCTTTAAAATGGACTTTAGGAACTCAACTCTGATTTATAACATAGCATCTATGGGAAACATAGCTTTGGTTTACTGTTGTCCAGAAATGAATTCCATGGTATGTTTAATGTCATCTTAGGTATAAGTTGTAGTCCGTGGGCCTCCTATATTCAGCTATAGATTCAGTCCTCTATTATATGTCTGTTAGAGTGCTTTCTTTGTTCATTAGCGGGCAAAGGAATGGATTGTTAGAATATACCTTTGTACAGTTTTTGAGTCAGATATTCAAAATAACTTACCAGTCTTTTTGAGGAAGCTTACTGGCAATTATTATATTTTGATTGTAAAGGGGAATTTTTTTTTTTTTTCATTTTAGTTCATGTATTCTTCTTTCTAGGTTGGAATAATTCTTCATTATTCCACTCTGGCTACAGTACTATGGGTGGGAGTGACAGCTCGGAACATCTACAAACAAGTCACTAAAAAAGCTAAAAGATGCCAGGACCCTGATGAGCTGCCACCTCCACCAAGACCGATGCTCAGGTATCTGATATCTTCGTGTACTATCTTCTGTTACATGTCCACACATATTAATTTAATGAAGTATGGTCATAACAAAAAATTGCTGAGTGAACTTTGGAACGTGGAAGAATAGACTTGTAAGCAGCCTTGCAGCTGGGAGTTCTTTGCGAAGTTCTGTATCCTCTCTTGTCTTTCTGTCTCATCTAGAAAGCGAGAATGATTCTCTTTCATAGACTTGTTGTGAGGCATAAGTGACTTAATGTGTAAAGCACTTCAGACGGACGGTACTGGCCGTGGAATAGACTCTGAAAATATTAGTTGTTTTTATTTCCTTGAGGTCATTTAGTAGATTTCAGTCTTCTCAAGTATGTATCAGTGTCGTTATTCTCCAAGAAAGAAAAAACAGTTTTGGTGTTGTGCCATTCCTAATATCATAATTTAAATCAGTTGTCAATGAACTATTATTCTGGACGAGTAGAGGAGACAGGTGTGAGAGGAACTGCTGCAGCTGTGTAAGAGCTGGCGTGGAAGTACATTCTCTGAAAGCGCCAAAAAGGAACTGTAATTCTGAGGGGTCAGGGAGAGGGGGCGGCTATTAAGAATAGCTTGACTACCACATAAAGGGCAGAGGTGGCACTTCAGATACAGAATCATATTGCAAGCTGAACAAATTTGAGAAGTGCGGTTTGACTGTGGCTGGAACCCAGGGTTTATGGTGTAGAGTAGCATGATTCAGAGTAAAAGCTGAGTTTCAGGTTTTAGAGGGCTAGATTAAATTGTGGGCTATACATTAGAATGCCCGAAAGTAGGAGACATCTACAAATAATTCCGCTGAGGTCATTAGGAGATCCCCATGATTACTGCATAGGGTCTTCGGCCCATTTCAAAATTGGGAAAGGAGTATTTCAAGGCTGTGTATTGTCACCCTGCTTATTTAACTTGTATACTGGGTACATCGTGTGAAATGCTGGGCTGCATGAAGCACAAGCTGGAATCAAGATTGCCAGGAGAAATATCAATAACCTCACATAAACAGACAGAGAAGGCAATGGCACCCCACTCCAGTACAGTACTCTTGCCTGAAAATCCCATAGACGGGGGAGCCTGGTAGGCTGCAGTCCGTAGGGTTGCGAATAGTCAGACACGACTGAGTGACTTCACTTTCACTTTTCATTTTCATGCATTGGAGAAGGAAATGGCAACCCACTCCAGTGTTCTTGCCTGGAGAGTCCCAGGGACGGGGGAGCCTGGTGGGCTGCCGTCTCTGGGGTCACACAGAGTCAGACACGACTGAAGTGACTTAGCAGCAGCAGCAGCACATAAACAGATGGCGCCACCTTTATGGAAGAAAGCAAAGAAGAACTAAAGAGCCTCTTGATGAAGGTGAAAGAGGAGAGAGAAAAAGCTGGCTTAAAACTCAACAGAAAAACTAGGATCATGGGATCCAGTGCCATCACTTCATGGCAAATAGATGGTGAAACAATGGAAACAGTGACAGACTTTATTTTCTTGGGCTCCAAAATCATTGCAGATGGTGACTTCAGCCATGAAATTAGAGATGCTTGCTTCTTGGAGGAAAAGCTATGACAAACCTAGACAGCATATTAAAAAGCAGAGATTTTGCCAACAAAGGTCTGTGTAGTCAATGCTGTGTTTTTTCCAGTAGTCATGTACAGATGTGAGAGTTAGACCATAAAGAAGGCTGAGTGCTGAAGAATTGATGCTTTTGAACTGTGGTGTTGGAGAAGATTTAAGAATCCCTCCGACTACAAGGGGATCCAACCAGTCCATCCTAAAGGAAATCACTTCTGAATATTCTCTGGAAGGACTGATGCTGAAGCTGAAGCTCCCAATACTTAGGTCACCTGATGTGAAAAACGGACTCATTAGAAACGACCCTGATGCTCGGAAAGATTGAAGGCAAGTGGAGAAGGGGGTGACAAAGGACGAGATGGTTGGATGGCGTCACCGACTGGATGGACCTGAGTTTAAGCGAGCTCTGGGAAATGGTGAAGGACAGGGAAGCCTGCCATGCTGCAGTCCATGGGGTCCCCAAGAGTCCGACACGACTGAGTGACTGAACAACAGATCAGGACTGCCACTGGCACAGCGGCATGGAAGTCAGAGAGGACATGTGTTCAGAAACTTGAGGCAGTTTCTTTAGGACTGATGACTAGCTGCCTTTGGGAGCTCTGTACGGGGATTTGAAGGTGGCTGCAGGTTGTCTGCTCCAGTTCGCTAGGGTCCTTCTGCAGATGGTGCATCCATCAACTGAGAAAGTCACAAAGGAAAAGTGGGTGGGGGCACCCAGGGAGGGAAAGCACAGGGGAAGTGGGCTCACCCATACTTTCTCATGGAAGGTTGACATTTGGGGAGTCTGGTGCTCAGCAGAGAGGACACACTCTGTGTCCCCTTGACAGGACAGGAGATGTGTTCACATGTGTTCAATGAAGCGGTGATAAGGAATGAGCTCTCCCAGGGAAAAGTCAGTTAACAATGATCCCTGGGCCATATCAGTGTTGAGTAGATGGGCCATAGCAGATAAAGGGAAGAACTGAAAGAGAACATTGAAGACTGAGGGGAGAGTGGTTCACTGAGCGGCAAGGGACAGGAGGAGTGTTTGGCCACAGCCAGATTCTAGGATGCAATTTGACACCCCTGTCAGTGGTGTTAAAGGGCCGGAGGGGGATGGTGTTTGGCTGAGACAGGGATCCATCCTCATGCAGCTGTTCGTTTCTGTTGGGTTTCCTTTCTGTTAGGTGATTAAAAACACAAAGGGTTTAGTAAAAGGCAGCCTGAGCACCAAAGCCTATGTAGTCCCCTGTGGCCGGCGGGTACGCCCTTTGCTGTAGACGGTCAGGTTCACCCTGTAGGCTTCCCTCCTTCCCCCAGGTTCTGGAGCTTAAAGGAAACTCAGCATCTTGGCTACAGGGATGATGGGCAGGGACTTGTCTTGAGTCTGCTGGCCCCAGAGAGGGCAGTTTCAGTAGCACGGTAGGTTGGAAGCAGCGTCACCTCACAATAAAGGTGAGGCACATGTTGGTGCTGTTGTTTCTAGGTGTTTGTCACCAAAGGGAGCAAGAAAGAAGGTGGTAGTTGAAGGAAAGTTTTAGAAGTTGGAGAAGATGTGAACATACATATAGGCTGGAAGGAAAAAGCAGTGGAGAAGTAGAGTTAAAGCTTTAAAATAAGAATCAGTTGGTAGCAGGCAGTCCTGGAGTGGAGGTGGGGAAGGAGTGGCAGAGAGTACTGTGGAACTCGAGACAAATTTGGGTGAACTGATGCTTCTTTGTCAGGTCAGAAGCAGCTATGAATTGGTTCAACAAGAAGAAAGGCAGGGCCTTCTCTAATCTGTGGAATAAAAGACATGGTTATAGTTTTATGGGAGTAATTAGCTGTCTTTTTCAGCAGTAATATCATATTGAAGATTTTTAGTATCCATAAGCATGACTAAGAAAAAAATACATGGGAAAATGCATTGTGAACATTGCCTTTATCCAGCCAATTCAGCATGTGAACTGGTCTCTGGACCTGGCGAACACAGAGTTAAGACTGGCTATACCCAGGGGTAGCTCACCAGGCCAGGAAGTTCCCTAGGATCTTTTCAGAGAACTCAGAGAAGCTGCTCCCCTCTGCCCCAAAAGTTGTTCTTCAGAGAACCAGCCAGCACTCTGTCTCCCTCAGTTCCTCCCAGCAGGTCTGTGAGCAGTTGGTGAGGAAGGGCCCAAGTGCTGTGGGCACCTGGGATCCAGGTACCTTCCTTACCCCCATTTCAGCTGACTGAGGATAAGCATACACAGCAGCAGGACATTAGATCTAGCAGGTCCTGCTAAGCATTAATATGCAGGTTTAGCCTGGCATTAATGAATAATGTTGTTACATTTTTAGTGTGAACAGTGGCACAGTGGGATCTTAAGTCCATTTTGCAGTGGACTAACTTTCTGCTCCACTGGCTGAATCTAAAAGAAACAAGTATAAATTAAAGCCCTACCTGCAGGAACTGGGTGTTACTTCGCCTGCCCACAGGGTGGCAGAAGCTGATCAGCTTTCCTTCAACTCAAACTTGGTAGATCTTCTGCTTTTTTAAACTAAAGAAATCAAGAATAAATAAAAACTTAAAAAAAAATGTTACTGTTAACAAAGGAGCCTGCAAATGTTAACCTCTCCTGATTTACTGAAACAGTGATTAATCTTTAAG
This sequence comes from Oryx dammah, assembly GCF_014754425.2. Classification (NCBI taxonomy): domain Eukaryota; kingdom Metazoa; phylum Chordata; class Mammalia; order Artiodactyla; family Bovidae; genus Oryx; species Oryx dammah. Next base: position 41,400,732 of record NW_024070187.1, on the reverse strand, counting down.
GAATAACTTCTGCAGAAATGAGATCCTACAATGTGTACACCTAAACAAATTAGATTGATGAGCTGTTGTTTCCATCATTGCCCCTACTAGGTTCTACCTGATCGGTGGTGGTATACCCATCATAGTTTGTGGCATCACTGCAGCAGCAAACATCAAGAATTATGGCAGTCGGCCAAATGCACCCTAGTGAGTATTCAGTGTTCTCTTTGTACCTGAGTTGGTTGCTTCCCCTTGAAATGTTTCCCAGGAACTAAAGCTTACTGCAACTTTTTAAACGGTTTCTTGACATATGGAGCATCTGAGCTGGTTCTCCATTTTCTTTCCTAGTTGCTGGATGGCATGGGAACCCTCCTTGGGAGCCTTCTATGGGCCCGCCAGCTTCATCACTTTTGTAAACTGTATGTACTTTCTCAGCATATTTATTCAGTTGAAAAGGCACCCTGAGCGCAAATATGAGCTGAAGGAGCCCACCGAGGAGCAACAGCGGCTGGCAGCCAATGAAAACGGAGAAGTCAGTCATCAGGACTCCATGTCTCTGTCCCTGATCTCCACATCGGCCCTGGGAAACGAACACACTTTCCATGCTCAGCTTCTGGGGGCCAGCCTTACCTTGCTCTTATATGTCACCCTGTGGATGTTTGGGGCCTTGGCTGTTTCTTTGTATTACCCTTTGGATTTGGTTTTTAGCTTCTTTTTTGGAGCCACGTGTTTGAGCCTCAGTGCGTTCATCGTGGTTCACCATTGTGTCAACAGGGAGGATGTCAGGCTCGCATGGATCATGACTTGCTGCCCGGGACGGAGCGCCTATTCAGTCCAGGTCAACGTGCAACCCCCCAGCTCCAGTGGGCCGAGCGGGGAGGCTCCCAAGTGCACCAATAGCAGCGCAGAATCTTCATGCACAAACAAGAGTGCTTCGAGCTTCAAAAACTCCTCCCAGGGCTGCAAGTTAACCAACTTACAGGCTGCCGCAGCCCAGTGCCACACCAATTCCCTGCCTTTGAATGCCACGCCTCAGCTCGACAACAGTCTGACAGAACATTCAATGGACAATGATATTAAAATGCATGTGGCGCCTTTAGAAGTTCCATTTCGAACAAATGTGCACCCAAGCCGCCATCATAAAAACAGAAGTAAAGGGCACCGGGCCAGCAGACTCACGGTCCTCAGAGAATATGCCTACGATGTCCCCACAAGCGTGGAAGGCAGTGTGCAGAATGGCCTGCCGAAAAGTCGGCTGGGCAGTAGTGAAGGACACTCTCGGAGTCGGAGGGCGTACTTAGCCTACAGAGAGAGACAGTACAACTCCCCCCAACAAGATAGCAGTGATGCCTGTAGCACGCTTCCCAAAAGCAGCAGGAATTTTGAAAAGCCTGTTTCAACTAGTAGTAAAAAAGATGCGGTAAGGAAGCCAACTGTAGTTGAACTTGAAAGTCAGCAGAAGTCTTACGGCCTGAACTTGGCCATTCAGAACGGGCCAATCAAAAGCAGTGGGCAGGAGGGACCCTTGCTGGGTACGGATAGCACTGGCAATGTGAGGACTGGGTTATGGAAACACGAAACTACTGTGTAGAGTTGGTGGGCTTCCTGGGTAAGAAATCCATATAAACTGTGATAGTCACATTCCTTTAAGCTATGAACATGTAAAAGCAGACTGTTTACAGCCACCTTAGGGATTCAAAAGAATTTTGAATAAACTTTTAAGTTTTGGATTTTGTGTATTTTATATCCCCCAAGTGTTGCTTTTTTATGAATTTTGGAAAAAGCCTCTAAAACAGTGTTTCACATGTCAAAGCACCAGCAAGACATTTTGGGAATCTGAAATGTAATTTTCTTGAAGTCTGTAATATCTACTTAACGTTTCAGGCTTGTATTTAATACAATAAATAGGTGTTTGTCATTGTGTCAGTCTTACATTTTTACATTTTACAGTCCCAGAAGCATTTAGTTCTAATTTAATGAAGTTTGTGCATTGGGATAGATTAGCCTGAATTATACATAAATCAATTATCAGATTTTTTACATGATTAGCTTCACTGATGATGGCATGTAAATCAAATGGCTTCTGGAGTGACGTATTTTGTAAATACTATTTAAGTACTGTAAGGTTTTTTTTTTTTTTTTTTTTTTTTTACTCTCAGTTTTTTTTTGAAAATGCAAATGCCTAAAAACTTTTCTTAAATTACCTTATTTTCACCCTATCACTTTGGTCTTATTAATACTACTATTTTATATTTTTGTGGCTTTTCAGTCATTTATATATTGGTTTACTTATTCTTTTTTTTCAAACATGTTATTTTTTTGCTTTTTTTAAAAAAAATATTTGTTTGGCTGTGCTGGGTCTCAGTTGTGGCATGTGGGATCTTTAGTTGCTATTTGGCTTCGCTGGGTCTCATTTCCAGCATGCAAGATCTTCAGTTGTGGCATACAAACTCTTTAGTTGCAGTATGTGGGGATCTAGTTCCTTGGCCAAGGATTAAACCCAAGCCCCCTGCACTAGGAGGAAAAAGTCTTAGCCACTGGACCACCAACGAGATCCCTGTTATTTCTTATTAATTGAAGTATAATTTGACTTACAATATTATATTAGTTTCAGGTATACCACATAGGGATTTTATATTTTTATACATTACGAAGACAATGATCACCGCAGTAAGTCTAGCTACCATTTGTCATTATAAAAGCACTTAAAATATTATTGATTCTTTCCCCTATACTGTACATTGCATCCCCATAATTTGCTTGTTTTTTAACTGGAAGTTTGTGCCTCTTAATCCCTTTCCCATATATGAACCTGAGTGAAGAAGAGTTATCATATAAGGTTCACATTCATTTATTTTGGATTCTTTTGTGTTGGCAATTGCTTTGTCCTTAAACAGGTAAAGTTCCTCAGGTTCAGGCTAAAGTGCTAATTTTTAAATTCCATCCCAAGGGCAAAAACAGGTCTGATCCAGAAGTTATCATTGGTTGTTGATGCACGCCAGTCCTTATCTGTCTCTTGTCTCCAGTCTCACTGCAGTCCTTCCTGCAAAAGTTAGATGGGTCTTCTCTGACTGCCTTGTGCACGTGCTTCCCCCGATAAGCAAGACAATGCCTGAAAAGATTGGCATAGCTTAGATCTGTTTTTGGCAGCAGTCTCAAGGTTTGAATCAGATTGGATTCAAAAGTATTGGGTGGCCAAGAAGTTCCTTTGGTTTTCAAGTAAAAATAGAAGACACATTGTAAATTTTCATCAAGAACTTTATTAAACAACATATTCATTGTTTTGTTCTACCACCTTCTGCCATTTTTCAGGCAACTTCCCAGTTCTATCTTCCCCCCAATTTTTTATCTTCTTGAGCAAAGAACTGTTGCAGGTGCCTTTTACAGTCTTCCAGGAATGGAAATTTTTTTTCATTAAGAAAACTTTGTAAAGACCGAAAAAAATGAACATTTGAAGGCGCGCTGTCTGGTGAATATGGTGGATGAATCAGAACTGTAGCAGTTTTTGCCTGATTATCAGTGCTTGATTTGAATATTTTGAGTGTGTTGGTTACTTCTCACATGGTATAACATCAATTGTTTTCTATTGCTGTCTCAACCGCTATCAATTTCAACTGGTCTACCTGACCATGGAGCATTATCTATCAAGAAATCTCCAGCATGAAACTTCACTAACCACTTTTGGTGCAGTCAGTCACAGCACCTTCTCCATACACTACACAAATCTTGTTTTGCGTTTTAATTGCGTTTTTACTGTTCTTGAAATAATAAAGCATAATATGCAGAAAATGTTGCTTGTTTTCTTCCATCTTCAATATTAAAATGGCTACACAAAAATCCATAAATTTTGTAAAGTTTTTGTAAAGTGCATGCTGATAAGACAACTTACAACTCACAATACAACCTACAAAATTGTTTTGAATGAGGTTAAAGACAAGCACTATTGGAGCCATCCTAGGAAAAAACTGAACCAACCCTTTGTCCAACACAGTATATGTTCAAGAAATGATAAAATCAAGAAGCTTGATAAACCTCAAAACCTGAGAGACTTAGAATTTTCATGCATCAAGTAATTCTCACAGGGGATGACAGGCAATCACTCATTATGGTGAAAATGTTCACTTTTCATTGAGTTACTACCTTAGAAATAAATTATTTTGTCTTAAAATAATAAAACTGGTAGTTCTATATAGGCCTTTCATTAGCTGTTGGTTTTAAAAGCATTCGTTTTGGTGGGGAAAAGGCAGTTGAGTGGATAAATTTGGCACCTGTTCATTTAACTACTTCCTGGCCCAGGGTCTCCAGGTAAGTTGATAAATTTGTGCAGGATTATGTTTAGAAATGACCAAGACAAACTAATAAATGGAATAAATAATTCTTACTTGAATTGCTATTTAAATTTTGCTCTGTTATTTTGCAATATGTCATCCCAATGTTTAATCTGTTTCTTTAACCCATAGATCAAATAGAAAAACAACTTTTTTCTGCTTTTTCCTTCCTCCACAGGAAGTGAGAAGTTGCCCTGCCTGCAAGTGTTCACTCTTCAGTAAGCACTTTTTAATTTAAACATAGCTTTTTGTAGGTAACAGAGAATAGAGAAGCCTGGAACTTGGAGAGTTGGAGACTGGAGAGAAAATTTAGAATGAAATAAAGATTCCGCTAAAAATATTTAGAGTGTTTTGATGCACAAAGCATAGGTGATGAGCAATGACTTAATGCCTTATATTCTTAGTATTTGAATTGAAATTTGATGTTTACAAATAAGTAAATAAAACATTGCATCCTCCCCATATTGTCTTATAAAAGACAAATCTTTGACTTCTTGCTAGTTGAGATTTCTCTATTTTTCATAGAATCATAAAGTCTTAAGATACGTTTCAGTTTTCTCAAGAGATCAGGTCATTCATTTTTCTCATTTAAAAATTTTAGCAACTGAGGCTCTAGGGGCTTCTGACCTGCTGAACATGTCAGTAGGTTATGTCACATCCAGGACCAGATCTATGTTCCCTGATGATGGCTCCTGTATTTTGCACATTGACTGCTTCTGTGAAGGCAAATACTATTGCTCTTCACGGTGTCTACTAGCTATAATTTTACTAGACTTCTTTCTCATTCCTAATATTATGAGATAATTTCATATTGTGAAAGTGAAAGTTGCTCAGTCGTGTCTGACTTTTTGCCACCCCATGAATTATACAGTCCGTGGAATTCTCCAGGCCAGAATACTGGAGTGGGTAGCCTTTCCCTTCTCCAGGGGATCTTCCCAACCCAGAGATTGAATCCAGCTCTCCCTCATTGCAGGCAGATTCTTTACCAGCTGAACCACAAGGAAAGCACCATAATAAGGTATAATTGGTTAAATTCAACTTAAGGAAACATGCTTTCTTTCATAAAAGTTTTTCTAAAAATCTGTTACATACTATGTAAGGTATGTAATAGGCATATTTTATATATATGTATGTGTGTGTGTGCATATATATATATACACACACATATATAAAAAGATGTTTTATGCTAGTGTATGCTAATCTATTTTTAGGTAACAGATTTGTGTGTATTTTTGTGATTTATGTACGTGTGTAAATGTTAACATTTCAGATTGTTACTAGGTGGCAGCCAATTTCTAAATCTCAGGCTGTTTTGTACATGTAACTTAATTTAACTATATGGTTAATCTACTTATATAAATAGGTATAATTTTATAAAGAAGGCAATTTATGTGTAGATGCTAAGGTTTAGGTTGTATTCTTTATTGAGAAATAACAATGTTAAAAATTGTAGATCTATGTGTTTCAGGCATTTAATTCAAATCCCCAAACTGAAGTTGGTTGAGACCATAAAATTGAGGAATTAAAAAAATTAACTGAATGCATTTGATGCAGGAATTAAGCTAAATCATCAGGGAAAGTGATGCATACACAGCAATCAGAAGTTTAAAACAAATGTTAATTGTTTTTCCTTTCATAGTCCCAGAATAATTTAATTACTTTAATATTCACTTCAAAGCTCTTAGCTAAGAGATGACTTGATTATTTATAACTACTTATGATATTTTCCAGATGTAAGTCATTCTATCAGTTTTGCCAATTTTGACATATTTTCCCTAAATTTACATTAATACCATCATCGGGGTAAACTCACATTTTCCCACTGAAACATAAAAATAAACCAATAAATTTATTTGTATAAATAAAGCACTCCTGAAAGAAATGTGTAACTATAAGTTTGTTGGTAGTAAGAAATCTCTAACTCTGATGCTTGATTTTAGACAAAGATGAGATTGCAATAAGATTTTCTTTTTAAAGTTCATATTGATTGAATCTTCTTCCCAACCTACCTGCAGGTTTCCAGTCTAGAACTATCCATTAGAAGCTTCAAGCCAGTGGTAGTTTTGAAATTCTGGAGATATCAGTTGAGAAACATAAGTGGTATATTAACTTAATCATTGTAGGTTAATGGTCCTGTCTCTAGCTTCTCTGGTATATCGTGCTCTGTGTATGATGAAGTCTCAGGCAGCCTGTGGTTATAGGTTTTTTTTTCAGCCTCTTCACTGGGGACATCAGTGCCTCAAAGTTGGATACTGAATGTGAACTTACAGGACCATATTATTAAGAAACCCCCATTTATAAGGTCAGCGATGGACCCCTATCTTTGCTTATAGAGTTAGATGCTTAGAATTAATTCCTGGCCCAAAACTTGTTAAACTTTTGTTTGAAACACACACTGTCCTTCTGTGTCATGTGTATAAAATTGTATTGAGTAGAAGGAAACAGTTCAATCTGTTGTCTGCTACTATCATCTAGTTTGAGTAGATACTGATGAAGGCTTTGATCAGAGTATTCCAAGTATATTCAAAAAGTTCAAAATATTTTCAGAGGGCTCATTTCCAAATAGGTGGTTTAAATAAATAATTCAGCTAATCACATTTTCAGTTTTGCAAACGTTGGGTTCATTATGTCTTGGCATATACTATTGATGACATTTTGTGTGTACAGATAAATTGAATGTTCTATGTGCAAATATATGCAAGTTATGATTGCTTGCAAAGCCAGGTATACTCACATGTACCAACTCAGGTTGAAGATTGCAGCTAGGAAGGTACTTCACGTGAAAGCAGTGAACTCCAGTTCTAAGCAGGTATTTTGTTATCAGTGTTTGTTCCTTTATGAAACTAAGTAAAAATGTTAATTTAGTGGTCAACCGTGATTAACAATATTTTTACTGCTTAGTTTTTTAAATTTTTCATGTTGAATCTGGGTGAACTTTTTTTTAAAATATAAATTTATTTATTTTAATTGGAGGCTAATTACTTTACAATATTGTATTGGTTTTGCCATACATCAACATGAATCCACCACGGGTGTACATGTGTTCCCCATCCTGAACCCCCCTCCCACCTACCTCCCCATACCATCCCTCTGGGTCATCCCAGTGCACCAGCCACAAGCATCCTGTATCATGCATCAAACCTGGACTGGTGATTCATTTCAAATTTGAAATTATATATGTTTCAGTGCCATTCTCCCAAATCAGCCCACCCTCTCCCTCTCCCACAGAGTCCAAAAGTCTGATCTATACATCTGTGTCTTCTTTTGTAGTCTCGCATACAGGGTTATCATTACCATCTTTCTAAATTCCATATATATGCATTAGTATACTGTATTGGTGTTTCTCTTTCTGGTGTACTTCACTCTGTATAATAGGCTCCAGTTTCATCCACCTCATTAGAACTGATTAAATGTATTCTTTTTAATGGTCAAGTAATATTCCATTGTGTATATGTACCATGGCTTTCTTATCCATTCATCTGCTGATGGACATCTAGGTTGCTTCCATGTCCTGGTTATTATAAACAGCGCTGCGATGAACATTGGGGTACACGTGTCTCTTTCAGTTCTGGTTTCCTTGATGTGTATGCCCAGCAGTGGGATTGCTGGGTCATAAGGCAGTTCTATTTCCAGTTTTTAAAGGAATCTCCACACTGTTCTCCATAGTGGCTGTACTAGTTTGCATTCCCACCAACAGTGTAAGAGGCTTCCCTTTTCTCCACACCCTCTCCAGCATTTATTGCTTGTAGACTTTTGGATCGCAGCCATTCTGACTGGCGTGAAATGGTACCTCATTGTGGTTTTGATTTGCATTTCTCTGATAATGAGTGATGTTGAGCATCTTTTCATGTGTTTGTTAGCCATCTGTATGTCTTCTTTGGAGAAATGTTTGTTTAGTTCTTTGGCCCATTTTTTGATTGGGTCGTTTATTTTTCTGAAATTGAGCTGCAGGAGTTGCTTGTATATTTTTGAGATTAGTTTTTTGTCAGTTGCTTCATTTGCTATTATTTTCTCCCATTCTGAAGCTGTCTTTTCACCTTACTTATAGTTTCCTTTGTTGTGCAGAAGCTTTTGGTTTTAATTAGGTCCCATTTGTTTATTTTTGTTTTCCTTTCCAATATTCTGGGAGGTGGGTCATAGAGGATCCTGCTGTGATGTATGTCGGAGAGTGTTTTGCCTGTGTTCTCCTCTAGGAGTTTTATAGTTTCTGGTCTTACATTTAGATCTTTAATCCATTTTGAGTTTATTTTTGTGTATGGTGTTAGAAAGTGTTCTAGTTTCATTCTTTTACAAGTGGTTGCCCGGTTTTCCCAGCACCACTTGTTAGAATGTCTTTTCTCCATTGTATATTCTTGCCTCCTTTGTCAAAGATAAGGTGTCCACAGGTGTGTGGATTTATCTCTGGGCTTTCCATTTTGTTCCATTGATCTATGTTTCTGTCTTTGTGCCAGTACCATACTGTCTTGATGACTGTGGCTTTGTAGTAGAGCCTGAAGTCAGGCAGGTTGATTCCTCCAGTTACATTCTTCTTTCTCAAGATTGCTTTGGCTATTCAAGGTTTTTTGTATTTCCATACAAATTGTGAAATTATTTGTTCTAGCTCTGTGAAAAATACCGTTGGAAGCTTGATAGGGATTGCATTGAATCTGTAGATTGCTTTGGGTAGTATACTCATTTTCACTCTATTGATTCTTCCAATCCATGAACACGGTATATTTCGCAATCTATTAGTGACCTGTTTGATTTCTTTCACCAGTGTTTTAAAGTTTTCTATATATAGGTCTTTAGTTTCTTTAGGTAGATGTATTCCTAAGTGTTTTATTCTTTTTGTTGCAATGGTGAATGGAATTGTTTCCTTAAGTTCTCTATTTTCTCATTATTAGTGTATAGGAATGCAAGGGATTTCTGTGTGTTGATTTTATATCCTGCAACTTTACTGTATTCATTGATTAGCTCTAGTAATTTTCTGGTGGAGTCTTTTAGGGTTTTCTATGTAGAGGATCATGTCATCTGCAAACAGTGAGAGTTTTACTTCTTCTTTTCCAATTTGGATTCCTTTTATTTCTTTCTGCTCTGATTGCTGTGGCCAAAACTTCCAAAACAATGTTGAATAGTAGTGGTGAAAGTGGGCACCCTTGTCTTGTTCCTGACTTTAGGGGAAATGCTTTCAATTTTTCACCATTGAGGATAATGTTTGCTGTGGGTTTGTCATATATAGCTTTTATTATTTTGAGGTATTTTCCTTCTATTCTTGCTTTCTGGAGAGTTTTTATCATAAATGGATGTTGAATTTTGTCAAAGGCTTTCTCTGCATCTATTGAGATAATCATATGGCTTTTATTTTTCAATTTGTTAATATGGTGTATTACATTGATTGATTTGCGGATATTGAAGAATCCTTGCATCCTTGGGATAAAGCCCACTTGGTCATGGTGTATGATCTTTTTAATGTGTTGTTGGATTCTTGTTGCTAGAATTTTGTTAAGGATTTTTGCGTCTATGTTCATCAGTGATACTGGCCTGTAGTTTTCTTTTTTTGTGGCATCTTTGTCAAGTTTTGGTATTAGGGTGATGGTGGCCTCATAGAATGAGTTTTGAAGTTTACCTTCCTCTGCAATTTTCTGGAAGAGTTTAAGTATGATAGATGTTACCTCTTCTGTAAATTTTTGGTAGAATTTAGCTGTGAAGCCGTCTGGACCTGGGCTTGTGTTTGTTGGAAGGTTTCTGATTACACTTTCAATTTCTGTGCTTGTGATGGGTCTATTAAGATTTTCTATTTCTTCCTGGTTCAGTTTGGGAAAGTTGTGCTTTTCTAAGAATTTGTCCATTTCTTCCACGTTGTCCATTTTATTGGCATATAATTGCTGATAGTAGTCTCTTGTGATCCTTTGTATTTCTGTGTTGTCTGTTGTGATCTCTCCATTTTCATTTCTAATTTTATTGATTTGATTTTTCTCCCTTTGTTTTTTGATGAGTCTGGCTAATGGTTTGTCAATTTTATTTATCTTCTCAAAGAACCAGCTTTTGGCTTTGTTGATTTTTGCTATGGTCTCTTTTGTTTCTTTTGCATTTATTTCTGCCCTAATTTTTAAGATTTCTTTCCTTCTACTAACCCTGGGATTCTTCATTTCTTCCTTTTCTAGTTGCTTTAGGTGTAGAGTTAGGTTTTTTATTTGACTTTTTTCTTGTTTCTTGGGGTATGCCTGTTTTGCTATGAACCTTCCCCTTAGCACTGCTTTTACGTGTCCCACAGGTTTTGGGTTGTTGTGTTTTCATTTTCATTCATTTCTATGCATAATTTGATTTCTTTTTTGATTTCTTCTGTGATTTGTTGGTTATTCAGCAGCGTGTTGTTCAGCCTCCATATGGTGGAATTTTTAATAGTTTTTTCCCCTGTAATTGAGATCTAATCTTACTGCATTGTGGTCAGAAAAGATGCTTGGAGTGATTTCAGTTTTTTTGAATTTACCAAGGCTAGATTTATGACCCAGGGTGTGATCTATCCTGGAGAAGCTTCCGTGGGCTCTTGAGAAAAAAGGTGAAATTCATTGTTTTGGGGTAAATGTCCTGTAGATATCAATTAGGTCTAACTGGTCTATTGTATCATTTAAAGTTTGCATTTCTTTGTTAATTTTCTGTTTAGTTGATCTGTCCATAGGTGTGAGTGGGGTATTAAAGTCTCCCACTATTATTGTGTTATTGTTAATTTCCCCTTTCATATTTGTTAGCATTTGTCTTACATATTGCAGTGTTCCTATGTTGGGTGCATATATATTTATAATTGTTCTATCTTCTTCTTGGATTGACCCTTTGATCATTTAGTAGTGTTCTTCTTTGTCTCTCTTCACAGCCTTTGTTTTAAAGTCTATTTTATCTGATATGAGTATTGCTACTCCTTTCTTTTGGTCTCTATTTGCATGGAATATCTTTTTCCAGCCCTTCACTTTCAGTCTGTATGTGTCCCCTGTTTTGAGGTGAGTCTCCATTATAGACAGTGTATATAGGGGTCTTGTTTTTGTATCCATTCAGCCAGTCTTTGTCTTTTGGTTGGGGCATTCAACCCATTTACGTTTAAGGTAATTATTAATAAGTATGATCCCGTTGCCATTTACTTTATTGTTTTGGGTTCGAGTTTATACACCCTTTTTGTGTTTCCTGTCTAGAGAAGATCTTTAGCATTTGTTGGAGAGCTGATTTGGTGGTGCTGAATTCTCTCAGCTTTTGCTTGTCTGTAAAGCTTTTGATTTCTCCTTCATATTTGAATGAGATCCCTGCTGGGTACAGTAATCTGGGCTGTAGATTATTTTCTTTCATCACTTTAAGTATGTCTTGCCGTTCCCTCCTGGCTTGAAGAGTTTCTATTGAAAGATCAGCTGTTATCCTTATGGGAATCCCCTTGTATGTTATTTGTTGTTTTTCCCTTGCTGCTTTTAATATTTGTTCTTTATGTTTAACCTTTGTTCTTTTGATTAATATGTATCTTGGAGTGTTTTGCCTTGGGTTTATCCTGTTTGGGACTCTCTGGGTTTCTTGGACTTGGGTGATTATCTCCTTCCCCATTTTAGGGAAGTTTTCAACTATTATCTCTTCAAGTATTTTCTCATGGTCTTTCTTTTTGTCTTCTTCTGGGACTCCTATGATTCGAATTTTGGGGCGTTTAACATTGTCCTGGAGGTCTCTGAGATTGTCCTCATTTCTTGTAATTCATTTTTCTTTTTTCCTCTCTGATTCATTTATTTCTACCATTCTATCTTCTACTTCACTGATCCTATCTTCTGCCTCCATTTTTCTACTATTTGTTGCCTCCAGAGTGTTTTTGATCTCATTGATTGCATTATTCATTATATATTGACTCTTTTTTATTTCTTCTAGGTCCTTGTTAAGCCTTTCTTGCATCTTCTCAGTCCTGTCTCTAGGCTATTTATCTGTGATTCCATTTTGATTTCAAGATTTTGGATCATTTTCACTATCATTGTTTGGAATTCTTTCTCTGGTAGATTCCCTATCTCTTCCTCTTTTGTTTGGTTTGGTGGGCATTTCTCCTGTTCCTTTACCTGCTGGGTATTCCTCTGTCTCTTCATCCTGTTTATATTGCTGTGTTTGGGGTGGCCTTTCTGTATTCTGGAGTTTGTGGAGTTCTCTTTATTATGGAGTTTCCTCGCTGTGGGTGGGATTGTACGGGTGGCTTGTGAAGGTTTCCTGGCTAGGGAAGCTTGTGTCCATGTTCTGGTGGGTGGAGTTGAATTTCTTCTCTCTGGAGTGCAATGAAGTGTCCAGTAATGATTTATGAGATGTCAGTGGGTTTGGAGTGACTTTGGGCAGCCTGTATATTGAAGCTCAGGAGTGTGTTCCTGAGTTGCTGGAGAATTTGCGTGATATGTCTTGCTCTGGAACTTGTTGGCCCTTGGGTGGTGCTTGGTTTCAGTGTAGGTATGGAGGCGTTTGATGAGCTCCTGTCGATTAATGTTCCCTGGAGTCAGGAGTTCTCTGGTGTTCTCAGGATTTGGACTTAAGCCTCCTGCTTCTGGTTTTCAGTCTTATTTTTACAGTAGTCTCAAGACTTCTCCTTCTATACAGCACCATTGATAAAACATCTAGGTTAGAAATGAAAAGTTTCTCCACAGTGAGGGACACCCAGAGAGGTTCACAGAGTTACATGGAGAAGAGAAGAGGGAGGAGGGAGTTAGAGGTGACTCAAATGAGATGAGGTGGAATCAAAAGAGGAGAGAGCAAGCTAGTCAGTAATCACTTCCTTACGTGCACTCCACAGTCTGGACGGCTCAGAGATGTTCACGGAATTATACAGAGAAGAGGGAGGAAGGAGACAGAGGTGGCCAGGAGCATAAAGGGGGGAATGAAAAGGAGAGAGACAGATCCAGCCAGTAATCAGTTCCCCAAGTGTCCTCCACCGTCTGGAACACACAAAGAGATTCACAGAGTTGGGTAGAGAAGAGAAGGGGGAGGGAGGAGATAGAGGCCACCTGGTGGAGAAAATGGAGAGTCCAAAGGGGGAGAGAGCAGTCAAGTCAGTAATCTCACTCCCAAGTGAAAATGGGTACTGAAGATTGGGTTCTTAAAGGTACAAAATTGATAACAAATACCAAAAAGCAAAGATTAAAAATCTAGAGTGGAGGTTGGATTTTCAAAAATACAATATTAAAGAAAAGAAAAAAAAAGTCACAAAAATTATAAAAAAATATATATATATGAAGTTTGCTTTAAAAAATAGGGTCTCTTTTTTTTTTGCAAAGTAATAGTAGGTTATAAAAATGAAAATTAAAGGAGTAATAGAGGACTTAAAAATTTTTTTTTTAATTTAAAAAAAGAATGATAGTAAGAAATAGTAAAAATATATCTAGGACTTTTTCTGGTGGTGTTGTGGGCAATGTGGGGTCAGTTCATTTTCAGATAGTTCCTTGGTCCGGCTTATCTTTCTCAAGATCTGTAGGCCCCTTCCTGTGTAGTCAGTACCAACGACAGGGTTTTAATCTATTGCACCTGTCACTTCCAAGGCGGTTCCCTCTGTTTTAGCTTCTTCTGTTTGCTGGTCTCTTCAGTGTCTGATTCCCGCCCTGACACAAAGGGGGCGGTGGTGGACACTTTTTAAGGCTCACTTGTTCAGTCACGCTGTGGGGAGGGAGGGACACTGCAAACAAACAACACTGGTGTGTGCTCACAGTGTCTCAGCCACATTGGGCCTGCCCTCGCTCACGGCGCATGTACCCTCCCTGCCCACACTGCTCAGGCTCTAGGTTGCGCCTCCGGGAACTGTCTGAGGCCGGCCCTGGGCTGCATGCACCTCCCAGGTCTAAGCCGCTCAGGTTCAGGCACTCGGGTAGTCCTCAGAGGTGCAGACTCAGTTGGGCCCGCATTTTGTGCCCTTCCCAGGTCTGAGCAGCTCAGGTGATGAGGTGTTTGGCGAGTGCAGTGGCTGCGACTTACTGCCTTCCCCGTCCCTGTTGGTCGGTTTTCTGGGTGTACAACCGGCGCACCTTCTCAAGTGGGTGTTGACTGTCCAGAACCCCAAGAAGTCTTAGTTAGCAAAGAAGCCTGCTTGCAGTTTGGTAGATAATATCTCTCTGGGGCTGCAATTGCCCTCTTCCGGCTCTGGCTGCCTTTCACCGGAGGGGGATGGTCTGCAGCCGGCTATCTCTGTTCAGTCCTTTGTTCTGTGTGCGGGCCTGGCGGTGTCTTAGGTTAGGGCTTTTTGCATGGTAGCTCTCCCACAGCCTGGTTTGCTAGCCCAAGTTAGTTCCCTCAGATTGCCCTCGGGGCGCCCGGTCCTTACTCTAAGCACTGCAGCCCTCACCTCCCTGCCCAGCCCCCACTTGCCAGCAGCGGGTGCAGGCGTCTGCAATGCTTCTCCGTTGGGGGAGTTACCGTTGGGCTCATAATCTGTGGGTTTTAATTATTTATTTTCCCTCCTAGTTATGTTGCCCTCTGTGGTTTCAAGGCTCTCCACAGACTCGACAGTGAGAGTGTTTCCTAGTGTTTAGAAACTTCTCTCTTTTTAAGACTCCCTTCCCGGGAAAGAGCTCCGTCCCTACCTCTTTTGTCTCTCTTTTTGTCTTTTATATTTTTTCCTACCTCCTTTCGAAGACAGTGGGCTGCTTTTCTGGGTGCCTGATGTCCTCTGGCGGCATTCAGAAGTTGTTTTGTGGCATTTACTCAGCGTTTAAATGTTCTTTTGATGAATTTGTTGAGGAGAAAGTGGTCTCCCCATCCTATTCCTCCTCCATCTTAGGACTGCCTCCTAGATTCCACATATAAGTGAAAATATATAGTATTGGTCCTTCTCGTCTCTGATTTATTAATTTTTCACTAAGCACAATAGACTGGGAAAGACTAGAAATCTCTTCAAGAAAATAAGAGATACCAAGGGAACATTTCATGCAAACATGGGAACAATAAAGGACAGAAATGGTATGTACCTAACAGAAGCAGAAGATACTAAGAAGAGGTGGCAATACACAGAAGAACTATACCAAAAAGATCTTCATGACCCAGATAGACATGATGGTGTGATCACTCACCTAGAGCCAGACATCCTGGAATGTGAAGTCAAATGGGCTTTATAAGAAGCATTACTATGAACAAAGCTAGTGGAGGTGATGGAATTCCAGTTGAGCTTTTTCAAATCCTAAAAGATGATGCTGTTAAAATGCTGCACTCAATATGCCAGCAAATTTGGAAAACTCGGCAGTGGCTGCATGACTGGGAAAGGTCAGTTTTCATTCCAATCCCAAAGAAAGGCAATGGCAAAGAATGTTCAAACCACCACACAATTGCACTCATCTCACAAGCTAGCAAAGTAATGCTCAAAATTCTCCAAGCCAGGCTTCAACAGTACGTGAACCGTGAACTTCCAGATGTTCAAGCTGAATTTAGAAAAGGCAGAGGAACCAGAGATCAAATTGTCAATATCCGCTGGGTCATAGAAAAAGCAAGAGTTCCAGAAAAACATCTGCCTCTGCTTTATTGACTATGCCAAAGCCTTTGACTATGGATCACAACAAACTGTGGAAAATTCTTAAAGAGATGGGAATACCAGACCACCTGACCTGTCTCCTGAGAAATCTGGATGCAGGTCAGGAAGCAACAGTTAGAACTGGACATGGAACAACAGACTGGTTCCAAATAGGAAAAGGAGTACGTCAAGGCTGTATATTGTCACCCTGCTTATTTAACCTCTATGCAGAGTACATCATGCAAAATGCCGGGCTGGAGGAAGCACAGGCTCGATCAAGATAGCCAGGAGAAATATCAATAACCTCAGATACTCAGATGACACCACCCTTATGGCAGAAAGTGAAGAGGAGATCAAAGTTTCTCTGATCTAGGAGAAACTTTCAGTTTTTCACAATCAAGTATGATGTTATCTGTGGGCTTTTCATATATGGCTTTAGTTATGTTGAAATAGTTTTCTTTTATTCCTAGTCTGTTGATGGTTTTTTTTAGAAAAGGTACTGAATTTTATCAAGTGCTTTTCCTCCATCAGTTGAGGTGATCCTGTTTTGTTCCCCTTTATTTTATAAATGTGATATATTACATTGATTTTCATGTATTGAATCCTCCTTTCTTGTCCGGAATAAATTTTACTTGGTCAGTGGTGTATGTTCATTTTTATGTGCTGTTGGTTTTTTTGTTAGTATTTTATTGCAGATTTTTACACTGATAGACCTCTAATGCTTCATCTTTTGATATACCATTGGATTTAGTTATTTTGTAAATAACTTTTGTGATATTAAAATTTTTTTCTTACCCCTCATTAGCCGAGTTTTAAGATGAATGAGATTTGGATTTTCTCAAGTGTTGAAATATTTAAATTGTTTTCTCTTTATTCTGTTACTGTAGTCAAAAACCTTGACTGAATTTTGAATGTTAAACCAACCCTGCATTTCTGGAATAAATACCATTTGATCATAAAATATTATCTTTCCAATATATCACTGAGTTTTATTGCCATATATAATTTTTAATTTTTTGCACCTGTGTTTATTAGAGAAATTAGTCTATAATTTTCTTTTAATAATTGTTATTGGGTTTTAGATGAATATTATACTGCCTTCTTAAGATGAACTGTGCTACTTTAGTTATTCTCTATTCTCTGAAAGAATTTTTATAAGATTCTTATTACATATCTTAATTTGGCAGAATTTTCAAGTGAAGTTTTCTGGGCCTCAGTTTTTCTTTCAAGGGTAGTTTTTTTAAATTACAGATTAAGTTTTCTGAAAGATACTGAGTTATTAAAGATTTTCTATATCTTTTCATTCAGTTGTAGTGAATTGTATAATTTTCTTTGGAAAATGGAATGAAATCTGTCCATTTCAGCTAAGTTGACACATTTATTATCTTGAAGTCCTTCCTAATATCTGCTCATCCTTTAAGGTGTGTACTAATTTCGTCTTTCATTTCTGATAAAGCTATTTTGTGTTTGCTCTATTAAAAAAATCCATGTTCCTAGAGGTTTTGCCACTTGTGTTTAACTTTTTCAGGAAATCAACTCTGGTATTGTCCATTTTCTCTGCTGTGTGCTTGCTTTCTACCGTCGTTGTCTTTTATTCATTATTTCGTGTTTTAGGGGGGCTTACATTGCTGTTTTCACTCTAGCCTTTTTAAATGGAGTTAATTCTGTAATGTACACTTAGAACTATACGTTTCCCCATGAACGTTGTTTGAAAACTGTGACGACCGAAAGATTATCCATCTAAACCTTGTAAACTATACATAAATGCCGTCATGTCATTTTCTATTTTGTTTGTTGATTTTGAGGAAAATATTACTCTATTTACCCTACTTAGAGTGAGAAATTATTATTTAAAGTTTAATCCTTTATTTTTAACTCTCCTGCCCAGGATCCTCTTATCTGCTTAAATTTCATAACTCCTTATTTTGGTAGTTTTTCTTCCATGCTGTTAGAAATTACTGTCATTGCAGGGAGGTTGGGCGGGTGGGGGGGGGCCGTTATTCCGTGGTTTAAAGATGCCTGAATGTGGTCCTATTTGAAGATACATTGCATGGGTGTCTCCTCAGTATAGGCAGGACACTAAGAGACTATCTCACTGTAGACCAATTCTAACTGTGTTTCTGGAGACATTTAGATCATCTTATGTAGAATAGTACCGGAAATAGCAGCTTTTATGAGAAGCTAAAGAAAACCCTGTAACTTTATAAATTATAATCAACAACAAAAGGAACCTTGAAAAGACTGATTATAGTCAAATATATAGATTTTATGTTACAACTTAAGTGATCCTAACATTGAATGCAAATTGTGTTTGAAGTGGTTTTTACATGAGATTTCCATACATTTTACTGCTTTCAGGGTTAAATTGGCAACCTGATACCATGACAGTCCTGGAAGATTTGACTGGTTTTGTTGACTGAAGGACTTGGCATTCATGTAGGGATAGGACAGAAGGCCTGGTGCTTAGAGAGAGAGGGATTTGCAGCCAAGATGACTACACGAAGCTGAACCCTTCAGTGTGCTACATCCGCAGGAAGAAATCCCACCCACATTTAGAGACAGAGAGCAGGGGAGTTTATCAGTCCAGGCCTGGGCTCTGGTTTGTTGCCTCTGCAAGTTGATAGCCACATAGCTTCATTGTTCACATTTTTAGTTCTTGCATTCTTCTGTGCATCTCCCCAACAAGAGATGGTAGCATAAAAACATGGTCTTGCTGGATGCCACTTCAGCAGATGGAACAACTCACCCAATGACCTATAGGTTTTATGTGCACAGGTGTGAACTGTCTCTTCCTTAGGTATTCAGCATCATTCTCTCTGAACACTTTAGGAATGACCTGCTATTTTTGTCTTTATTGCACCCCTCCATTTCATCGGTACCGTCTTAATGCAGTGGGGTCTGCCTGTAGTTAATTATTCCAGAAATGGACACATGGCCCCAGCCAGGGCAGGCAGTCTCTTCCCTGGGAATTGGAATGAATAAGTTCCTCCCTTGATAATTTGAAGACTCAGGATGTATATTCTGCCATGTAGCCCTTTTGCCAGAGAGAACGATGCAGAAAACCAGAGGGAATGAAGACCAAAAAAAAAAAAAAAAGAAAAAGTTTCAAAGGCTTTAGAGTGCCTGGGTTTAGCAATCTCTTGAAATCTAGTTGCACTCTCTACTTCCCAGGTGGCGCTAGTGGTAAAGAAGTCTGCCGGTGCAGGAGGTACAAGAGGCAGTAACTGATTCCTGGCTGGGGAAGAGTCCCTGGAGTAGGAAACAGCAACCCGCTCCAGTATTCTTGCCTAGAAAATTCCACGGACAGAGGAGCCTAGCAGGTTACAATCCATGGGGCCGTAGAGAGTCAGACACACACCCGTGATTTCCATGACATCCATCCTATCGCCCAGTTCCTCTACCACTGGGTCCCTCCCACTGCCTTTTTTTTTTTTTTTTTCCTTTTTGTTGTTTTTCAGTCACTAAACCTCATTTAGTATCTATCTGACTGTAAATGAAGTTGCAGCTGATTTCTGTTACTTACATTTCAGAGGAGTTCCAGCTAATACATCAGTAGAGTCTCCATCTCATTTTTTGGTGTACTCTCAAAGATTAGACATCTGTTTTTGATAGAATGTTTGGAAGAAATACTCCAGATCTGACAAGCAAAGGCTGAAGCTGCAATTGCATTTTTGGATAAACACTAATTCATTTTCATCATTTGAGTAAAAATGCCTAAAAATAATGTGAATGAAACTTTTGGCACCATTATTTTGTGGATTTTATAAATGAGTTTAGCCATTATACTAATAGAAGTTTAAGAATGAAAAAATACATTTCTTAAGGCAAAATAGTGTGTCGCCATGTTGCACATTTAATATTTTGCAGGTGAGATTTGCTCTCCAGCTAAAATTATTCTTTTTCATATGAACAGAAGATTGGTTGAGTGATAGTTCTTAATTCAAGAAGGAACATCATAACTGAAAAGCTATTCAGAAGCAAAAATACTCTCCTAAAAATATTTTTGCATTCTATTAAATGTTGTTCATTTAATATTCACCTTTGAATATTGAAGCTCCTTTTGACTCATCAAATATGTTTATTTTGTCACAAAATAAGACATGCTTTAAGAATTTAACGATTCTTGAAGGTCTGGTTACAGTTTCATGTTACTACTTGAGCGAAATAGAATATTAGAATGGAACTCTCCCTGCCTCAGTTTCATTAAGGTGCCAGTTTGATAAATTAGGATACTAAATGGAGTGAAAGAATCACATGTAAGTCTTATTAAAGAACTGTAAAGAAATGTGTTCCATAACTCTATATCCATTTGACAGACCTAAGAATCAAAGAAAAGGTCAGATAGGCACTTGTGAAGAGACTGGAGAAGAGATCTTTGGAGGACTTGTTGCCATCCTTGGACAGGGAGTGGAGTGTGCTACCATCTATACCTTGAGCCTAGTAGGAGTGATTTCCATGAGGAAACCTAGAAAGGCTACTTTAGCATCCAACTCACCCCTACCTCTCAGAAATATTGTAGACAGAATGCATCAGCAAAATAATGGACCTCCTAAAGATGTCTACATACTAATTCTTGGACCCAGTGTTACTATACATAGCAAACAGGACTTTGCGAGTGTGATTAAGGATCTTGAGATGGGGAAGTTATTCTGGATAAGCCATGTGAGCCCAGTGTAATTAAAAGGATCCTTTGGAAAGGGAGGCAGGAGGATCAAAGGAGGTGTGATGATAGTAGTAGTATGACACGAGCCAAGGAAGGCAGGTAACCAGAAGCTGGAAAAGGAAGGAAACTGGTTTTCTGTTTCCTCAGTGACTTCAGAAGTATCACAGCCCTGCCAGCACCTTGTGTTTAGCCCCGTGAAACTGATTTTGGACATCTGACCTCCAGAAGTGTAAAATCACAAATTTGTGACAATAGGAAACTAATGCACAGAGTGATGCTTTGGTGACAGAGTTCAGAGAGTTCTGCTGCTGTGAGGTACTCATCAGGCTCAGAAAGTGGGGAGAAGGGTGGCTGAGTATTTCCCATGGACCAGATGGGGACCTCAAAGGAGAGAGACCTGGCTGAGTATTTCCTGTGGACCAGATCTGGCAAGGGGTTTTCATTAGACTTATCCAGTAGTGCCCTCTGTAGGAGCAAGGCAGTCTCAGCAGGCAGTCTGGAGTATACCGTTGACTTCCTGTTATTAAGGAAGGAATTCCAAATGACTGTGTGCATCTATACATCAACAAAACTGTAACAAAGTATGGGCCCAGACAACTTAAGGCCAACATATGACAGTTCCAATTAAAATTTCTCCTGTCCCTTTCCCTGATGTGTCATTTCTGATAGAAGCTAAAGCAACCTTTAGGTAGATAGGGAGGATAAGGTGCAGAAATAGAGAAACTGGTCTCCCATGCCTTTCCTATTGCTGGTTTGGAACTATTGTAGTTACAGCAACCTAGAAGAGAGAAGATTAGACACTAAAGCAAATTCACAGCTTTATTATCTTGAACTGGACTTTCTGGCTACTTAATAAAGAGTTGTTAGTGGTTTAAAGGGACTGTAGAACCTTCTAGAGTTTTCTCTCAAGGAATAGTTTTGTCTCTCACCAAATAAAGTGTAAACAAACAATAGGGGACAAAATACAGTTATAACTTTTAAATTTTATGAAAGTTTCCAAACATGTAAAGAATTAGAAATAATAGCATGAATTCCCCTTTATGATGGACTGAGTTGTGTCCCCTCTTCCCCTGCCTTGCAAAATTCATATTTTGAAGACTAACTCCAATGTGACTGTATATGAAAATAGGATTTCTAAGAGGTAATTAAGGTTAAATGAGGTCATAGGACTAATATCTTAGGACCTTAGATGAAGAAAAAGAGCAATCCCCTCCCTCCCTTACTCAGCCCCCCTCTCTCTCTCAAAATCCTCTTTCTCTTCCCCCTGACCCCCTGCACACAATCTAAGGAAATTCATGTGAGGACACAGTGAGAAGTTGGTCACTTACAAACCAGGAAGAGCTCTCTCCAGAGAGCAATCATGTTGCACCCTAACCTCAGACTTCCAGCCTCCAGAATTGTAAGAAGACATCTGTTTGCTAAATCTGCCGGTCTGTAGTGTTCTGTTATTGCAGCCCAAGCAGATGAGTCCACTCTTGAACCATCCCTCAAAATCAGTTATCATTAATGTCATGATTCCTTCATTGACTTTTCTCCTTTTTGTACCCCCTCATCCCTACTGCCCATTTTATGAAAACTATTTTTACATCAAACTGAGACATCATTGGGCTTCCCTGGTGGCTCAGAGGGAGCCACCTGCCTGCAAAGAGGGAGACCTGGGTTCGATCCCTGGGTGGGGAAGATCCCCTGGAGAAGGAAATGGCAATGCACTCCAGTATTGCCTGGAAAACCCCATGGACGGACAAGCCTGGTGAGCTACAGTCCATGTTGTCACAGAGTTGGACATGACTTCACCTTCACTTTCTTTTAGATATCATATGATATTTGCTTCTAACATCTGCATCTCTAAAGAATAAAGGTGACTTACACCCAACCCTTGAGGCATCATCCTTGCTATCCGTTAGGATCTTGCTTCCCAAACATGCTGGATATGCTGGTAATCGAAGTCAGTTGTGGGCTTGCAATTTGTTTTTACTTCTGAAATGAAAACACAAGTAACATGTATCAGGTAGCTATTACTGTGTAATAAACCACGCCAGAACATAGTGGCTTAACGGGCATTAATTTTTTTCACAATTCTGTGGGTTGGATGGGCATTTCTTTTGTTTTGAGACAGTTTGGCTTATCTCTATGGTCAGCTGGCAGCTCTGTGTGTGGCTGGATGGTGCAGGAAGTCCCCAGTTGGGGTGATCTGTTTGACCATATGTTCTTTCCTATTAGTAGACTCACTTTGGATTCTTCATAGTGTGGTTCAAAGAGCATTAAGAGAAAGTAACCTCCAATGCAGACGTGGTTTTGATTCCTTTTGATCAATTTACTAATGTCCCATCCACCAAAGTAAGTCATATGGCTGAGCCTAAATTTAAGGGGACAAAAATAGACTCCCTCTCCTGTTGCAAAGAGCTACAGCGTCGTCATGTTTCACAGGAGTGTGCATACAAGATGAGAAGAGTTAATATTGCAAAGCAATTATCCTTCCATTAAAAATAAATAAAAAGATGGGAAGAATTTGTGTCCATTTTTGTAACCTACTACAGTAGTGTGAGACTCTTCCTGAGTGATAATTAACTGAGGGTTTTGTTTTGCATACAGTACATGTGAAGTCTGGATAACAAATTAACAGTTGAGAATTGACAGTGGAACAAAGCAAAACAGTGTTAAGAGGAAAGAAAGAACGCTTTCTAACCATTCATTGATGGTATAAAGAAAAATTATATGTATGTAGTTATATGTATATTCCTGAAAACTTGCTAAATTTACTTTAAAATTATAGCAACTTCCTTAAGATCTTCTATATACATGATCATGTGGCCTACAAATACAGTTTTAACTCTAATGTGTATGTGTTTACCTTCTCTGGCCTCATTTCTAATATAAAGGAAAAGCATTTAGTTTTTCAACATTAACTATGTTAGGTATACAGTTTTTATAGTGTCCTTTATCAAGTTGAGACTATTCCTTTCTGTTCTCAAGGTGGAAATTTTGTTCATTGATATTATTTTTTTCTTTTTCCCCAAGCATTTAGAGCTACAGTTTCTTCTAAATTCTATTTTAGCTTGTTCCTCACAATTTTTATGTTTTCTTCCAGTTTTAGTTGTTTAAAAATAATAAAAAAAATTTCTCATCATTTCTTTTTTGACCATGTGTTCCAGAGAAGTGTGTTGGGAGATTTTCCAGGTATCTTTACTATATTCCTAATTTAATTCCTTTGTCATCAGAGAACACACTTTGTATGTCTTAAGTCCTTTCAAATTTGACTTATTTTATACTCAGCATATGATATGTCTTGCTGAGTATTTAATGAACATGTGTAAAGAATGTACATTCTACTGCTGTTGGATAGGGTATTCTATAAATGTAAATTAGGTTAGTTAGATTGGTGGTCTTTGAGATGACTATATTCCTGGTTTCTGTCTCGTTGTTCTATCACTTGCTGAGAGAGGGGTATTGAACTCTTTAACCATGATTTTGGATTTGTCTAATGTTTCCCTTTCTGTCATTTTGTTGTTCATGTATTTGAAACTTTGTAATTAGGTGCACACACACTTAAAACTGGTATGTTCTTTGAATTAATTTGTTATAAAATATTTGTGTTTTTATTTCTGATTACTTTTATGATTTTCTTCTGTCATTGGTTTTCAGAAATTTTCTTATATGTTTGGTGTGGTTTTTGTTGTGTGTATATTGTTGGATTTGTGCACTTATTGTCTTCATAAAACTAATAAAATCTCTAGCCTTATTCCTTTGAATATTTTTCTTTGTCCTACATATAAGTTAGCCCACAACTGCCCCCAAATCCTCAGAGATCTGTGTTTTGTTTTGTTTTTTGTCTATTTTTCTCTCTCTTCTTCAGTTTGGATATTTCCTATTGCTTTATCTTCAAGTTCACTGATTTTTTCTTCTAGAGTTTCTAATCTCTCTTAAACTCATCCAGTGGATTATTTATTTTAGATACTGTATATTTTATCTCCAGAATTTAATTTGAGCCTTCTTTGTATTTTTTCATTATATGTATGGTTTTCTTTACAATATTAATTATATTTATAATAACTCTCTTAAGTCTCTGTAATTCCATCCTGTGAGTCATCTCCAGTGATTTTTTTTCTATTGGCTGACTTTCCCCCCAGTTTTTGAAGCACATTTTTCCGCTTCTCAGTTTATTAATTTTACCTGAAGGTTGTGCATTGTGATTCTTTGCTTCGAGTGTCTGACTCTTTTGTCTTGAGGAGCATTCCTTTTTTCTGGAAGACAGCTATGTCTTGTAGGTTCGTTCACTCCTCTAGATGGTTGGTTGTGAGGGCTTGTCTGGTGCACTCTTCACTGTGAGCCTGTTTCACCTCTCCCACTTAGCAGTGGCACCTCTCAGGCCTCCACTCTCAGTGGGCAGTGCTCTCAGTGGACACAGTGGCCTGTCTGCACTGGCAGGCTAAACTCAGACATCTCTCAGTCCTACACAAGACGTGATAATTTCTCAGTTCTTTCCTGACTTGGTGAATTTCAACCTAGGTGCATTAGGGTCTGCAGAAGACTCCTACGCAGATTCCTGAAGCTCTTACTTTGTGTAACAGCCTCCTGTATGGTTCTTTCCAGAGAAAGAACCACATGAGCCTCTCTGAATTCCCATCTTCCTTTCATGAACACAGTGACACTTCTGAGCTATTCTTGGGTTCTCTCTTCCAGCGTGGTTTATAAAGTGCCTCCAGGCAGAAAGCTGGGGTGACTATATTGCTCATTTTGATTGTTTTTTTTTTTTGGGGGGAAGTCATAGTTTTATGCTTTATGTTCTCTAATGTCCAAAAACAGTTGTTTCAAATATTTTATCCCTTTTTCTAGTTCTTTATTATGGTAGATGAGTCTGATCCCAGTTACTCTAGCATAGGTAGATGGGAAGACCTCATTCCATTAGACTTTAAGACAAATTATTAAGTGTCTTGAAAATTTTCTCCAAGGTATATCAAACTGCTCAAAATACATTTACTATTCATAAGCAAAAATTTTATCAATTCTTTTGAAAATCAGAGGAGCTAATTGTGATAAAGCTATAGATCTTACAGTAGAAATGCAAGTCTCAGTAATTAACAAGAATGTTTTTATTAATGAGACAAAAGCATATAATGAAGTACCATTTAACTGGTCATGGAAGCATAACTGTTGAGGATCTATGTAATTTTGCTATTCTCTTCTGAATTTAGCAAAACATTTTTTTTTCTGTTGTCCATGGGGATTATAATAATGTCATTGATTTTCATATTTTCTAAAGGCTGAACTTGGTTATATTTGGGGGGCTTATTAATTTCTATGCTTTTAGAAACATACTTTTCTGGATAAATTTGACTAATTTGAATTGATATAAATTTCTTTTCTCTCCTTTCTTTAGTTTTATTTAAAGACCCTAAGGGGACATATTTGAAATCATTCATTTAGAGAAATCAAAGAAAGTCTGTGAGAGATTTGGTTTCTTTTCATCCTTAGTTTTAGAAATTGTATTTTCACAGATTTTGACAATATTGGACTTCTACAAGACTAGAATTTTTGTATGAATTTTAAAGCAAGTAGAATCTTTAAAGGGCTTCCCTGGTGGCTCAGAGGTTAAATACAAAACAAACATAAACATTAAAAATGCTAATAAGTGTCCCAGATTCTGCATTTCTTATCATACTCATCCCTGACATCTCATACCCAAATAGAATTCTCTTAATGAACTGACCATAATATTAAAAACCCACCTTTTACACTGCTGCCACTAGCATGGACACAATCATCCAAGAACAATTGAAACCAGAACCAGGAGCAAATTCAGCCAAGAATCAGATTTTGCACTCTCCAATTGCCCAATTTCTTAACCTGTGGCTTAATACAAGGAAGCGTGTGTGGAAAAATCATGGATATGACTTTTAGGGTGCAGAGTGAACCCAGATAATGTTCAAAGGACATGGACATGCAGTAAATATCTTCAGATTTGGGGACTTATCATCTTCCACAGCCACATGTACCAATTCTTTATAATAAATTTCTCTCTCTACCTTAGAGAGATACAAAGTCATAGTCATGGATGTATATCTGTATATCTATATGATATTGGTTCTCTTTCCCTGGGAAACCCAGAGTAATGATAGCTTATGGTGAAAGATGTTGGATTTGTAATCTCCGAAGATGATTTAGCTTCATGACAGGGGACCAGCTTGATCACTCAAGAGCTTTTGTGTAGCAGAGTTTTATTAAAGTGAAAAAGGGACAGAGAAAGTTTCTGACAGAGACATCAGAAGGGAGACAGAGAGTGGCCCCACTCGTTAGTCTTATCAAGGCATTATATACTTCTACCAGACCCACTCCCACAACATGCATCTTAAGTTAACAAGATTAGAACTAACAACAGAAAGGTCTTACCAGGCCCATTCCCACAGTATACGTTTTAAGATAACACAGTTAGTCAGAAGCTTCTTGTTAAGGAGAAATATATCCTCGAGCAAGATACATTGTTATATTGACTAAGACCAAGCAATGTAGAAAAAAAAAAAAGTTTGTCTTTTTCTCTTCCTCGAGAGCCTTGGACTCCTTTCTCCTTTTCCAGGGCCCTGGACCCCTTTCATCTCCTCAGGGACCCAGGACTTCTTATCAACCTGCCTAGGAATCGACTCTCTCTCAGTAATACAAGTGCTAAGCCACTTCTGAGTATTAAGATTAGGACCGTCCCAGGAATGGCAAAACACCAAGACAAAAGGACCTGGAATCACCATATCACCTTGTGAAACAGAGATTCCTACCCACCCTGCACCACGTGCCACCTGAACTGCTATATGACAGAGCTGGGATCTTCTGTCTTGTTGAAGCCATTGTGTTTGCTTCTCTGTTAGAGTTGCTTAGCTTATGCTCCAACATGGTGCCAACAGTCAACCTGGGCACATTTGTTGTTCTTCAGGTTAGTATTTTTCTTCCCTTAAGTTTGCATCTTTGAGTATAAAAATTGGGAAATTAGCTATGTGTCCATGGCCTCTTTGCCCAACTCCGTAACCCAATTGAGTAGCTATAGTAAATTTGTAAAGAAATTCATGATGTGTTCTTGCAGTTTGTAATTGTAATTCATGTACTTATTAATTCACACTTCAACTGTATAGTCATAAAGGATTTGATTTAGGTCATACCTGGAAGGACTAGTGGTTTTCCCTACTTTCTTCAATTTAAGCCTGAATTTTGCAATAAGGAGTTCATGATCTAACCCACAGTCAGCTCCTAGTCTTATTTTTGCTGACTGAATAGAGCGTCTCTATCTTTGGCTGCAAAGATATAATCAATCTGATTTCAGTATTGACCATCTAGTGATGTCCATGTGTTGAGTCTTCTCCTGTGTTGTTGGAAGAGGGTGTTTGCTATGACCAGTGCGTTCTCTTGGCAAAACTCTATTAAACTTTGCCCTGATTTATTGTGTACTCCAAGGCCAAATTTGCCTGTTATTCCAGGTGTCTCTTGACTTCTTACTTTTGCATTCTAGTCACCTATAATGAAAAGGACATCTTTTCTGGGTGTTCTAGAAGGTCTTGTAGGTCTTCATATAGTGGATTGTACAGTGACAAATAGATTCAAGGGATTAGATCTGATAGAGTGTCTGAAGAACTATGGATGGAGGAGGTTCTTGACATTGTACAGGAGACAGTGATCAAGACCATCCCCAAGAAAAAGAAATGCAAAAAGGCAAAATGGTTGTCTGAGGGGGCCTTACAAATAGCTGTGAAAAGAGGAGACGTGAAAGGCAAAGGAGAAAAGGAAAGATAAACCTATTTGAATGCAGAGTTCCAAAGAATATCAAGGAGAAATAAGAAAGACTTCCTTAGTGATCAGTGCAAAGGAATAGAGGAAAACGATAGAATGGGAAACACTAAAGATCTCCTCAAGAAAATTAGAGATACCAAGGGAATATTCCATGCAAAGATAGGAACAATAAAGGACAGAAATGGTATGGACATAACAGAAGCAGAAGATATTAATAAGAGGTGGCAAGAATACACAGAAGAACTATACAAAATAGATCTTCGTGACCCAGATAACCACAATGGTGTGGTCACTCACCTAGAGCCAGACATCCTGGAATATGAAGTCAAGTGGGCCTGGAATTCCATCACTATGAACAAAGCTAGTGGAGGTGATGAAATTTCAGTGGAGCTATTTCAAATCCTAAAAGATGATGCTGTGAAAGTGCTGCACTCAGTAGGCCACCAAATTTGGAAAACTTGGCCATGGTCACAGGACTGGAAAAGGTCAGCTTTCATTTCAGTCCCAAAGAATGGCAATGCTAAAGAATGTACAAACTACTGCACAATTGCACACATCTCACACACTAGAAAAGTAGTGCTCAAAATCCCCCAAGCCAGACTTCAAGTATGTGAAACATGAACTTCCAGATGTCCAAGCTGGATTTAGAAAAGGCAGAGAAACCAGAGATAAAATTGCCAACATCTTTTGGATCATTGAAAAAGCAAGATATTCCAGAAAAACATCTACTGGTTTATTGACTATGCCAAAGCCTTTGTGTAGATCACAACAAACTGTGGAAAATTCTTAAAGCGTTGGGAATACCAGACCACCTGACCTCCTCCTGAGAAATCTGTGTGCAGGTAAGAAGCAACAGTTAGAATCAGACGTGGAACAACAGACTGGTTCCAAATCGGGAAAGGAGTATGACAAGGTTGTATATTGTCACCTTGCTTATTTAACTTATATGCAGTGTATATATGTGAAATGCCAGGCTGGATGAAGCACAAGCTGGAATCAAAATTCCTGGGAGAAATATCAATAACCTCAGATACACAGATGACACCACCGTTATGGCAGAAAGCGAAGAAGAACTAAAGAGCTTCTTGATGAAAGTGGAAGAGGAGAGTGAAAAAGTTGGTTTAAAACTCAACATTCAGAAAACTAATATCCTGGCATCTGGTCCTATCACTTCATGGCAAATAGAGGGGGAAACAATGGAAACAGGGAGAGTTTTATTTTGGGGGCTCCAAAACCACTGCAGATGGTGATTGCAGCTGTGAAATTAAAAGACACTTACTCCCTGATGTTCAGGCTGGTTTTAGAAAAGGCAGAGGAACCAGAGATCAAATTGCCAACATCCACTGGATCATGGAAAAAGCAAGAGAGTTCCAGAAAAACATCTATTTCTGCTTTATTAACTATGCCAAAGCCTTTGACTGTGTGGATCACAATAAACTGTGGAAAATTCTGAAAGAGATGGGAATACCAGACCACCTGACCTGCCTCTTGAGAAACCTCTATGCAGGTCAGGAAGCAATAGTTCAAACTGGACATGGAACAACAGACTGGTTCCAAATAGGAAAAGGAGTATGTCAAGGCTGTGTATTGTCACCCTGCTTATTTACCTTATATGCAGAGTACATCATAAGAAATGCTGGACTGGAAGAAACACAAGCTGGAATCAAGATTGCTGGGAGAAATATCAGTAACCTCAGATATGCAGATGACAGCAGAAAGTGAAGAGCTAAAAAGCCACTTGATGAAAGTGAAAGAGGAGAGCAAAAAAGTTGGCTTAAAGCTCAACATTCAGAAAACGAACATGGCATCTGGTCCCATCACTTCATGGGAAATAGATGGGGAAACAGTAGAAACAGTGTCAGACTTTATTTTGGGGGCTCCAAAATCACTGCAGATGGTGACTGCAGCCATGAAATTAAAAGACGCTTACTCCTTGGAAGAAAAGTTATGACCAACCTAGATAGTATATTCAAAAGCAGAGACATTACTTTGCCAACTAAGGTCCCTCTAGTCAAGGCTGTGGTTTTTCCTGTGGTCATGTATGGATGTGAGAGTTGGACTGTGAAGAAGGCTGAGCGCCAAAGAATTGATACTTTTGAACTGTGGTGTTGGAGAAGACTCTTGAGAGTCCCTTGGACTGCAAGGAAATCCAACCAGTCCATTCTGAAGGAGATCAACCCTGGGATTTCTTTGGAAGGAATGATGCTAAAGCTGAAGCTCCAGTACTTTGGCCACCTCATGCGAAGAGTTGACTCATTGGAAAAGACTCTGATGCTGGGAGGGATTGAGGGCAGGAGGAGAAGGGGACAACCCAGGATGAGATGGCTGGATGGCATCACGGACTCGATGGACGTGAGTCTGAGTGAACTCCGGGAGATGGTGATGGACAGGGAGGCCTGGCGTGCTGTGATTCATGGGGTCGCAAAGAGTCAGACACGACTGAGTGACTGAACTGAACTGAACTCCTTGGAAGGAAAGTTATGACCAACCTAGACAGCATATTAAAAAGCAGAGACATTACTTTGCCAACAAAGGTCCATCTAGTCAATGCTATGGTTTTTCCAGTTGTCATTTATGGATATGAGAGTTGGATTATAAAGAAAGCTGAGTGCTGAAAAATTGATCCTTTTGAACTGTGGTGTTGGAGAAGACTCTTGATGTCCTTTGGACTGCAAGGAGATCCAACCAATCCATCCTAAAGGAAATCAGTCCTGAATATTCTTTGGGAGGACTGATGCTGAAGCTGAAACTCCATAATTTTGGCCACCTGATGCAAAGAACTGACTCTCTTGAAAAGGCCCTGATCCTTGGAAAGATTGAGGGCAAGAGGAGAACGAACAGCAGACGATGAGATGGTTGGATGGCATCATTGACTTGATGGATATGAGTTTGAGGAAGCTTCAGGAGTTGGTGATGGACAGGGAAGCCTGGCATGCTGCAGTCCATGGGGTTGCAGTTTCTTTTCATTTGAAATATATTGCAAACTTCCAGTTTATATGCATTAGTGGAATAGGGCCACAGTGTAAGTATCCTAAATTCAATTCAACCGGTGTTAATTGGGTAAGTAAAATATGCAAGCATCCAGTTGGTCCTATTAGGGGACACAAAGTATTATAAAATAAATCTCTCATCCTCATAGGGAGTTAATATTTTAATGAGGGAGAAAAGATATTCATAATTTTACTGTAATTTCCCCAAATGGTTATTTCAATAAAAATAATAATATTCAGTTTTAGAGGGAAATGGACAATGATCCTGCATTATCAAAAAATAATGCAAATGTTATTTCTATACAGTTTTTGGAATGCATGAAATTTTCATGGAATCACATGGAAAATTTTAAACCTGGGTGCATTCAGATGGCACAGAGAGGGAGATAGGAACATGACCTCAAAAGTAGAGAGTTGCTCTATGAAGAGTGAAGAATCACTATTAAGGGCTGTAGTTGTTAACTGAGAGTTACCTTATTTACCTCCATTATAGCCTGCTTTCTTTCATTCTTTTTTTAGGCATCTGTATCATCATACCTTTCTTTACTAAAGTTTTGCTATTCAAGTACTATGAGTAAGCCTTACTCAACCAGAAATGATATACAGAATAATTAGCTCAGAGTTTTAATATTTTCTTTCTGATTTCATGAAACAGAGAAAAATAATTCTTATTAGACTCACATCTGGATTGGTAGAATCCTCACGATACTGCAAATATAAAAGTTTGTCATAACATGTTATTTTGAGTGCAGTTTTTAACCTATAAATTTTCCTTTCTTCCTTTTGTC
Organism: Oryx dammah; assembly: GCF_014754425.2. NCBI lineage: Eukaryota > Metazoa > Chordata > Mammalia > Artiodactyla > Bovidae > Oryx > Oryx dammah. The sequence continues at coordinate 41,368,750 of NW_024070187.1, read as the reverse complement.
TGGTAGTATAATGGTGAGTGAAGTTTGCATATGCAAAAAAGTCTATATGGTATGAAATTAAGTTCAAAAGAATGAAAAGATAAGGCAAGTAGCAACAATCAGCTGCTATAAGTTATAACTTCCTGGCCACAGTGACTTGCACTGCAGGCAACTAAAATAAATTGTGAGTGAACCCATCAAACTGCTATTTGAGGAATTCTGAGGAATAGAAAATTCAGGAAGAATCGGAGTTGGGTAAGTTTATTTCTTATTTTTTTTAAAATGAGATCTTCCACACACTGTCAAGCTTACCCACACTCAGAAGACAAGGAAAAGCCAAGACGTGACTGATCAACCAGTCCAGATACAATGAGGCATTTTTAGGATTAGACCATCTATTACAGACAGTAGGGAGCTGAGTAAGCCAAGGGACTGGCGCCAGTCTTTGGCCCCTGCACCAAAACAGGAAGGGGCAATGAATCCATCTCTAGGGTACTCCATTGCTAAGTTGCCTGTGCTTCATGAGATGGTGAGAATCTGTCTCATAGTGTCCTTTCAGGGAGGTAGGGAGGGAAGTGGGAGATGGCTTCATAACAGCTCATTAGAGGCATCCAAAATTTTCTCCATTCCAGGATGGCGTTCAGCCAGGACTCAGATAATCTACAGATCAGGCTTTGTTTATAACAGTTCTTGCAAGGTTGCCAGGGCAAAGCTGTTCCTCTACACAAATCAATAAACTTGAATAGGTCTAGAGTAAAATCTTAAACATATTATTTATAAGTGAGATGACTTGTAAACACAAAGATAATAATGAGATGATGAAGATGCTGACAAGGTAAAATTTAATATAAATAAGTATGTAATTATGGCGTTGTTTCAGGGAACTGACCTTCCAAACTGAGAATGAAAATGGGTTTAGCAGAAATCCTCAAAGAAGTAGACTTAGGGGTTTACAAAACTCAAGGGTTTTACTGGAGAACTTAATAAGAACATATTGTGATCTGAGTGCCAAGAGAGTAAATGGGCTCTGAGGTCCTAGTATTAGGATATTGTTTTCAGCCCCATGGAAGTGATACGCTTTGTCTAACTCATGTACAGGAACATGACTGGGGACCACTTGAAGAACACACAATTTAGGTTGAGGGGGCTGAAACCACACTAGATAGGAAGTAAGGATTTTGTAGTTCAGAGGAGAATCAAGAGGAGTTATCATTGTTGTTAATTAGATTCCTATCATGTTCTAGATACTGTGTTACATGCTTTACATGAATTATGAATGAAAGCCTCACAATACCAACAATAACCATTATTACCCTCATTTTCCATGTGAGACAGTGAAGACTCCATGAAGTTAAATGGCTGCCCAAGGTTACCATGATGTTAACTAGTGCCTGAGTTGGGGTTTGAACCCTGGTGGACTACCCCAGTTCACACTCCTATGCAGTATACTGTGATATCTCACTGACACTTTCCAGCATTTGAAGGGCTTTAATTTTTAAATGGAGTATTAAGGACTGAATGGTGTTCCCCCCAAATTTTTACGGTAAACCTCTAACCCCCAATGTGACTGTGTTTGGAAATGGATCTTTAAAGAGCTAACGAATGTGGAGTTCCTAAGCCAATAGAACAGATGCCCTTTTAAGGAGAGGAGATTCCAGGGGTCAGCACACAGAAAAGGCTATGTGAGGGCCCAGCGAGAAGGTGGCCTCAGCAAGCCAAGGCCTCAGGAGACACCAAACCTACCAACACCTTGATCCTGAACCTCAACCTCCAGAGCTATGAGAAAATACATTACTACCATTCCAGCTACTGAGTCTGTGGTGTTTTTATATGGTAGCTAGAGAACTAGCATAAGGGGTTAGATTACTTTCATATTTGACAAGCAGTGAGCTGAAAGTATGAGATAGTATGAGATAGGGGGACCCTGGCCCTTGATCTGGTGGCCTACGAGGACCCCAAGGAAAGTGCCAAAGTGGACGCTGTAGACAGACAACTTTAGACTCTATAAAGGGAAGAACCTTCTTTAAAGGGACTCCAAAAATATCCTTATTAAGTTGCCTTGGCTTTGAGGTATTTCTGATTAAAATGCAATTGAATTGTATTTAGCCTGAATGAACTTTTATAGGTGATGTTGATGAAAAGATTTCAATGTTCAGCAGTTGGTTGGACTAGATAATCAGGGCTTCCCTGGTGGTTATTCAGTAAAAAAAAATCCACCTGCAATGCAGGAGAATCCAGGCTTGATCCCTGGGTTGGGAAGATCCCCCAGAGAAGGAAATGGCTACCCACTCCAGTATTCTTGCAGAATCCCATGGACAGAAGAGCCTGGTGGGCTGCAGTCCACGGGATTTCAAGAGTTAGACACAACGGCCATTCCACCACCAGAGAATCTCTGCAGTCTCACAATTCATGCCTCTCTTATCTTTGCACTTTGTACCCACTGAGGTTTGTTCAGAAAGATATATTTTGTTAAAATAGTTTTAGATTTATGAAAAATTGCAAGGACAGCACAGAGAGTCCCTTCATATCCACACCCGGTTTTCCCTTGTGTTACTGTCTTACATTACTGTGGTGCTTGTCTGTCACAATTAATGAACCAATATCCCCACTGAACTTTCAAACTTCTCTTTTTGAAAAACATTTCAACTTTGACTTTAGTTTAATCAAATGGAATCTTTTCTTTGTATTGAAAGTAACTGTTGAAAATATAAAAATACCGGTTGCTTCTGAGAATTCTATCTGGGCAGAAAAATTTGAGGAAAAAAGCGAAAACTCATTCCCCAGATTTTAGTCAAGTGGGCAGGGCAAAAGCTTTAGAATCTTGAGAATTATTGGACAGCTCAAAAATGGACACTGGATAGAACTTGAGAAATATATGTATTGGAGTGGAAAAAGCAACAAAATGCTGAGAGTTGCTCCTCTTCTTTTTTTTTTTTTTTGTCATTTCTTAAAAAACATAGAGAAGCCATGGGAAAGCCAGATTTTATTTTGCTTTCTTTGTGCTTAGGATAGCAGTTGTCTCCCCCTAAGGAGAGGGGGAGAAATCTGGAAATTCTTCCTGATTGGCAGCAGGAGCCTCCCAGGCTTTGGGGGGAGGATTTCTGACTCTGTGCCGTCACGCAGACTGCAGTTCCTATCATGCAGGTTCTGTAAGGGTCCTTCTCTGGACACCATTTACCTGGCACATCTTGACACATGAGGTGCCTATAGCAGAAGCACAAGAGTAACTGTCTGACTCTTCCTTTCAGCACTATTTCTGTAGTAAGAATGTTTAGAATTAAAAACTATACAAGGAAGGATATAAGATTTCATCCCGTGATTCATTTATTTTCCTAGAGAATTAAATTATGTGTTTGAAAAGTTGTCACTGCCTCTCTACAGGTATTGGCATGTTGAAAACTTAGCCTAAAAGATGGTGTGCTCCCACCTAAAAAATCTAATCTATAAAATCCCAAATTTTCCCACAATACTGAAAACATATTTTTCATCACAAACAGCATCCCCAAGAGGCAGGTCTGAATGCAATTCTGTGTCATAAAAGAAGCAACATGGTAACATTAACTCAGCTGATGAAACCCCTAGGAGGAGGCTATAGTATGTTTAAATGGCAGCATCCAGTTGGGCACTAAATTATGTGAAACATCCTAAAGTGAAAGCTTTCTGCCCATTGATGGAAACTCAGACATCACTCCATTTAGCAGCCTTTCTTTTCCTCTAAAATGGCAAAGCTATCTCTTCTTCACTTTGTCATAACAAAGATGATACCTGTTCCCAGGCAGTCACACTGGAGATGGCTAACATGTTCACCAAATTGGAAAACAAACACATTTTAATTCTACACAGACCTGTGCAGTAGTTAAGAAAAATATGAATAACCAGAGTTACAGATCCATAGTTGTGGAAAACCTTAATGATTGATTGAGATAGTCAAAAAGTATTGTTACATTAGCAATCAGCAGAATCAGCATTACCACCTATGAGACAAGATGGGAATCAGCAGATTCCGTGAAAGTAAGACAAAGAAAGGGGAAGATTTATGCATAACAAGACAAAAATGTGCCCCCAAACTCACCTGGATACAATTTTCATTAATTCTTGAATGAGGAGGGATTAGACATTAAGCATAGCTCCTAAATATCTACTGTAAACATGTATTCCTACATTAACTATTGAATAAAAGGCAAGTGGTGAGTTCATTCCATATTTCAGATTCAGTCCTTAATTCTTGTACTGGTTTCCAAAGTCCCTTCATTGAATCCCTCAGCAACGGTTGAGGGAGGTCCCTCGACTATGTCCTCACAAACTTACCCATCAGTCAATGGCTGGTTTGCAGAGTAGGCAGAACCAGGTACATGGCTGGCTGGCTAGGTTCTCCCTGCAGAAAGCATCCATGTCAGGACACAGCCATACGACTCTCTGACATCTTGGATCTGCGTTTCTCAGGCTGTGGTGGGCGGATCATGTGCATCAGAATTCCCAGAGGGGCTTATTTAACATACAGACTCTAAGTCCCCCTTCCTGCATCCCAAGTAATGAATCAAAATCTCTGGGAATGTCATTTTAAAGACAACTGCTCTGAATGAGCAAACAAGAGATTGAGAACTACTGTTTCAGGTTCTGCCAACATTAAAGGGAATGTTATATAGAAATTCTTTGGGAAACCGAGAGATAATTGCCAGTTTTTAATATTTCCCTGGGAACTCTTCTACTTGTATCCATAAATGATTTTCTCAGGAAGGCTTCACTTGGATGTTGAAAATATTTATAGTATGTGTAGGGAGGTTACCTATAATTACCTACCTGAGAACCCATAAGACAGAACCATGTTATATAACTACAGATAATTTTTCTAATTGCTCAAGCAATGTGGAAAGCACTTACTTAAAAACTAAATTGAAGTCATACAACTGAGACAAATCTATTTTGTTGGTTCCCACATTTCTCCATATATCTAAATCCAGTACACATTTCCATAGCAAGTTACATGTGATTTTATAAATCATTAGTGTAAATCAGAGTAATGTACTAATGTTGTTCCACTCAGAATCTTACAGAAAATATTTTCTATGATTATGTTCACTTGATAGCAACAATTATACTGTGTACTTCTGTAGCTGGACCAATATATAAACCAAAAATCTTGATTTTTAATTCACTGGTATGAAATGCTCTTTCTCTACAAGTTCATAATATAAAATTATATATGTATTTTGAAATATAATCCAAAAGTATTGTGTTAGGAGAAACAGTATTTCAGCAAAACTAAAAATATATTCTTGAAGTATGGTGTGATGATTAAAAGTATAGACTGTGGAACTAGAATTTCTAGACTCAAAATTCCAGTTCTCACATTTCTTAGCTGAACATCCTTGGGCAAATAACTTCTCTATGCCTAAGTTTTCTTATCTGTAAAATAGCAAAAATAGTTGCACTTCTCTTGTTGGTTTGCTGTGATGGTTACTTGAGTTTTATATATAAGACCAATAGAACTCAAAGTTAGTGTATTATTATTATTAATCTATTTGATGACATGCCAAAATTATGCTTCAAGTCATTAATCCATTTTCAGTGTATTTTCCTTCCCCATTTTGCTCTTGAGGGTTCTTTCAAAATTATTGAAAATCAACAACATTGATTTCAGATGTATAATGTTATGATATTGTATATATTGCAAAGTGATCACTGTAAGTTCAATTTGCATCTGTCAACAACATTTTCCCTTGTGATGAGAACTTTCAAGAGCCATTCTCCTAGCTACTTTCAGCTACACAAACAGTGAAAGTGAAAGAAAGTGAAAATCGTTCAGCGTGTCCAACTCTTTGCCACCCCATGGCCTATACAGTCCATGGAATTCTCCAGGCCAGAATACTGGAGTGGGTAGCCTTTCCTTCTCCAGGGGATCTTCCCAACCCAGGGATTGAATCCAGGTTCCCCCACATTTCAGGCAGATTCTTTACCAGCTGAGCCACAAGGGAAGCCCAGGCAAACAGTAGTATTAATAACTATGGTCACAATGTTGTACTTTTCATCCCCCTGACTTATTCATGCTGTAACTGCCCATGTGTACATTTTGACCCCCTTCACTCATTTCACTCACCCTACCCCCAACTCTGGCAACCAGCAATCTGTTCTCTGTGTCTTATGAGGGTTCTCCCCCCACCCCTTCAGCCCATATCAATGCTGAAAAAAAGATTAAACGTTACCACCGACTTGAATGCTAAAGGAGGATTCTTGGGTCAGTTTTTGTATTATCAGTGAGAAGCTTGAGGGCTTGGGGCTGGGCAAAGGCCATAATGGTGACTAGAGAGAAAGAACTGGAGGAAGAGATTGGGAGTCTGCAGAGTCGGAGGGAAAGAAAAGGCCCTTCATCTGGAGACGACTGCCAGTGAGCACGCCACCCATTGTGGACACCTGTCCTTCGCATCCCACAGGCAGAAAAACTGCTCCCCAGCATCCCTAACACATAGAAGCTTCTGCTAACAGGCTGGGGAGCCTGGCCACCTTCCTTGGGTTTAGGCGTTTGAAGGGAGAACCTCAACGTTGCAGACTCAGTTGTGTATTGAGCCAGTGGGGCTGTTCCTAAGAGTGGAGCAGTGAACACACAATTGCTGTTACAATTCGGATACATGCATCTACCTACGTACAAGAGAAATGCCACATTGCAAAAAGGTTAAGCTGGAGTTTGGCTGGAGTTTGGGTGTTTTTAATTTCCATATTCTAGAATTATGAGAATTAGGCAGCTACACTGATTAATTATAGAGTAGTTTTGAATAGAGTAAAAAAAAAGTTCCTGCTCAAATAGTTCTTCCCTAGAACTTTTAATATTTCCCTCTTAAACGAATCATTTCCCTTTGTCCTTTAACAAAAACAGGCTTTTAAAAAAATCTCACAAATTTCTTTCTCATGACATAAATCTCAACCTCCCACCACCAGTTACCATGTCTCATAGTTTCTATTTGCACTTGGGATGACTAGTATCACACTGCTAGTTTCATATTTCCACTATTTATTCCCTCCTACATCTGTATATAGACAGAAATATAGGAGTATATGTATATATTATATAAGCATCATAATGTTTGGAAAATTACATTTTCCAAATTACTTAAGCCCTTACCTGTTCAAGTTGATTTCATTCATTGCTTTCCTTGACTTTTCAGAAATATCTGACACCAATTCCCTTGTCTACTTTCTTGAAATTATCTTCCTTTCCAACATAGTAATATGATGATTTTCTTTCTTTCTTTGTAACTCCTTTGTGGAATCTTAGGGGTCATCTTTGACCTCAAGAAACATAGTCTAGTGCAAAAACCAACATTCTGATGGACACTGCTGAATGGCTGACCCAGTCTCAGTGCTTAAACCTCTTCTCCTCAGCCATTTTCCTTTACATAATCTACTAGCCGTCTATGGGGTCACACAGAGTCGGACATGACTGAAGTGACTTAGCAGCAGCAGCAGTACACAATTAAGTATAAAATCTGTAAGCAGTGAAACCATCTACCAAAAGAGCAGGGATGGGGAGAAGTCATTTAAATGGCAGAGATGGGGAAGCTTTCTGTAGGAGGTGACACTTGGGATGAACATCTAAAGATGGAGAAATTTCAACAGTAAGAAGTAAAGATATTCCACATGGATAAAACTACTAGAGCAATGGCACAGAAATAGAAAAATATTAAAAATTCTTAACAGTTCTGGGATGAAGAATGATCACCAGGATGAAGTGACAGATTTGAACCATGGTAGGCTGTGGGGGGTGGGGAAAACGTAGATCATAGCTAAATGCTATGGAATCTGGCTGGCTTTATTTAGATAAAAGGGAGTCTGACAGTTTAGGGAGAGGAGTATCATGATAGAGCTATGTATTAGAGAGCTCGAGTAACAGTGTGGAGAACACAGTGGAGGTTGAGAGAGTAGAGGTGGGGCATCCTTTTAAAAATATCTCATTTAATATCAGTCATACATTATTCTCCCATATTTCTATGCTAAATATTTAGTCATTCCTTGCCTTCTAAGAGCATAAGCTCTTTAAGGCAGGAGCCATATCATGTTTTTCTTTCAAGTATACTATCTCAGATATTATCACCCTGCCTTGTACATTATCTTCATAATTTTCATTGTTATATTAAGTAACATTGAGCACTTGCCACATACCAGTTGTTTGTGTCTAGTCACTAAGTTGTTGACGCTTCCCCAAGGACTATAGCCTACCAGGCTCCTCTGTTCCTAGGATTTCCTAGGCAAGAATACTAGTAGGTTGCCATTTCCTTCTCCACATACCAGACACTATGCAAAATCAATTACATGCATTATCTCACTTAATCTTTAAATATGATTGTCCCCAATTTACACATGTGTAAACAGGGACTTAGAGAACTTAGTCCTTTACTCCAAAGCATGGAAATGGTAACCAGTAGAGCCAGGTTTCAAAACAAGTTCTCTGTGACTTCAAAGTTATTAACAACAATGTTAAACGGACTCCCATGGTGGCCAGTCAATGAATACTTTTAAATGGTTGGGTAAATAAAAATGGTGGATCACAGAATGAAGACATCAACTCATCATGTGAGTTGATCTATATAGGCAATTAAACATATCCATTCATATTGGGAACACAGCATGTGTTTGACTTGTGCGAAGTATCTCTCCTGTATTTTTAAAATAATAAGGTTAATAAACAATGGTATAAAATATTACTTATGTAAATGAACATCATTAAGGAATCAAATAGTAAATAATGTCAGTATGTATCCATATTCCCTAATGTCCCTTTTCCTGTTCCTGTGTATCCCCAGACTTTAATATGCTTTTATTCCCATCATTCCATAAACTATAGCAATTTGGGATGGGACTTTTAAATCTACTGGTGGTTTCTTTGACTAAACACGTGGTAATTTATGTCCTCCTGGGTTGAACCTTTGCTGATGACTGTTTGCCAGTGAATTTGAAAGTCAAGCACACTTGACTCAGATAACTCTAAAGAATAACTTCCTTTCTAAATAGCATTGAAACATGTATATTACCATATGTAAAATAGACGACCAGTGTGAGTTTGATGCATAAAGTAGGGCATTCAAAGCTGGTGCTCTGGGACAACCTAGAGGGATAGAGTGGGGAGGGAGGTGGGAGGGGGGCTCAGGATGGGCAGGACACATGTATACCTGTGGCCAATTTATGTTGATGTATGGCAAAAACCATCACAATATTGTAAAGTAATTATCCTCCAATTAAAATTAATTTTTAAAGAAACTTCCTCTCTAGAGTTTACCATAGGAGCAAACTGAAGCTACCCTGTGCAGGACTTTGAGATCACACCTTTATTTGACTTCATTCCCTTCGCTTCCTTGCTTTCTTAAGCCTTTTATTGGTTTTGCTAATGAGATTTCCTTGATAAATCACTTGCATATGAACCTTTATCTCAGGATCTGCTTCTGGATATTGACATATGAAAAATGATATATTAAAATCTACTGAATATGTTAATGTTTCCCTTTAAAACAAATAATGGTTTCTTTTCAATACTTAACATGGTGCCTTCTTCATTTTAGGTGGGAAGAAATCAACAGTATCATGTTAGGATGCCCTCTGTTATCACTTAAATTTTCATGAGATTTGATTTTACCTATGATAATTTTTGTAGCAAACTACATGGAAGAGAAGTTTTCTGCTGTGTTCCTGTATAAAAGTGCAACTTATAGACATTTTATTGTATGAAAACTAGAAATTGCCTTAAATTTTTCATTATTGAATTTCTAAGAGTTTTAAATTCTAAGTTCTTAAATTATATTCTAAATATAAATGTGCTTTAAGTGGGTACATTTTGAATTCACATTGTTCATATCATTCCATTTCTTCCAGCATTATGAGCAAAACATTAATATGTTTCTTTTCTTCATTTTCTAAGCTGAACATTTTATTTCCTCCAGCAGGATCACAGATAAGCACATCATTCCAAATTTAGTACACTGAAAACCTCTCATGTTTAAATCATAGATGGTTTTTATGGGCTTTGTACCTTTTGCTAATTTATTCCACAGTTTGCTTCAGGTAACATTCTGAATGATGGCAGTTTCTTCTGCATCCAGACTGGTGATGGTGTTGAAATCTCCAAATGGCCAGGCCATAAATATGTCTTGTATTCTTTAAATAGACTCAATAGTCCTCATGATTTGCAAACTCACTGGCCTCTCTTCTCTCCATTCACCTTCCTTAAGTTGTAAGTGACTCATGTGACCCCATCTTCATCTAATCCTACTTATGTGACTGACTACTGCTGACATGGAATAAAGCTACCTAACCTAGAAATTCTCTTTGAACTTGTAATGAAAATAGACATGGTAATTTTTAGCTGAAGATATATTTTTATATTTAAGCCCTTTGAGATACATCATGTTAGCTAATTCCTGTGTCTTGGAGATTGTATATTGAATCCAGATTAGAGTTTACTCTAAAGCCTTTAAGTGGAGTGAATGTTCTTCTCTTAAGTGTTAGCTGACCCTCCAGATAGAAGGCCAGGGTGTGGGAATGCAGAGAATCTACTGTAAGATGGAGAAGCAGATGGAAGACAGAAGACTGATATGCAAAAATGACCAAGGAGAAATCTGTCACCAAGTTCCATGGCCTATTGGATGCTGGGCAAGAAAGAAGAAGCTAAAAGGGCAGAAACTGAGGGAAAGGTGAAGGAAGTAGCAGGAATAAGGAAGAGTTGGACTTTTCCAATGTACTGAGCTGAGATGACTGCCTTCTGATGCCTTGGTGGTTTGATCCATGTTAAAACTACGGGATCAGGAAAACAAGTACTATATTAAAATCCTCTTATACAACAATTAAGAATGATTCACTCTTTATAATTGAAGGGCACTGCAGTAGGCAACGGGGTTGCAAATAATAATAATGATCATCATCATCATTGTGATAATAGTAACAAAAATAGCTCGCACTCCCATAGAGCTTACTTGTATGGTGTATATTATGTGCCAGATTCTTCCCTAAGGGCTTCACATGTATTAACTCCTTGCAACAACCCTATGGGGGTGCTTCCATTCTCTTATTTATTTACTTTTTTGTTTTTCAGGTGCTACTGTTCTAATTACCATGTTATGAGTGATGAATTAGAAATACAAAGAGGTAGAGCACTTTGCTCAGTGTCACTCAGCAGGTAAAAAAGCAGAGTCACAATTTAAATCTCAGGAAGTATGGATTCAGGATCTGCAATAAACTGCCTTCAAATAAGGTGCTGTTAGATGGAGAGGCAGGAAATGTCCATAACCATATAAATGACCATAAAACCCATTTTGTCCTAAATATTAAATTAATGCTATACACAGTGGATGCCTCAGAGGTCTGGAGCTGGGAGCCAATGTTGTGGTTGGCTACTTGTACTAGTTATAGAACTCCAGGAGTCAAATACCAAACCCAGACTTTGGGAAACAAAGGAGGTTCACTAGTGACATAACTTAAAAACCCCGGAGTTTTGGCACAACTGTCATAGAATGCAAATGATATTATCAAAATATTCTCTCCCTTATTTTGGATTTTTTTCCTTCTGTCAGCTTAATCTCAGCAAAGTCCTCTTCATGTGGGCCAGATTGCTCCTAGCAACTTCAGAGTTACATTCTGCCTGTTTACCAGTAAGGAGGTAGTCCTCTTCTGTGTTTCTAGAAACATTTCCAGGATTGATACTCACAGATTCTAATTTCCATGGCTTTAGTGATGTATCTGCTTCCTGAACCAATTACTGTGCATGGTCTGGTTTATTTATTCATTCCTCACACCAGAAGTGTGCTCCTCTGAATCTGTATGGATTAATAGCCTAGGAGTTCCCAAAGGAAAATCTAAGTGCAGTTGCTGAAGGAAAGGGAAATTATGAAATTTGGAAGAAAATAAAGCAAAACAACAGATCCTTTGTCCCTATATTACCATGGGACATTGTATTGACTAACCAGGTTAAGTACATAGATAACTATAGAGAAAGTAAAGCTGAAAATTTTTATTTTGGCCAGATTATGGAGAGACTAAGATATATGTAGATTTTATTTTGTAGGCAATGGATAGATAACCATTGCATGTATTTCTGCAGTGAAGTAAGTAAATCCAACACTAATGTAAGAGAATTAATCTAGAAGAGATAGCTAGGCAATCATGGGTTCCCACATCATTTACTAATTTCATGAGATTTTTAGAGGAAATCACACAATATATCAGGTTGATATATTAATAAATTCATATTCATAAAACTCAAGTGGATACACAAAACTGCTCTGAAAATCTTATTTCACTGTCTTGAGCAATGGTCACTTTCTGAGATGGGTATTTCATACCGGTCCCTCCATTGTCTAAACTCTAATCCTTTCTCTTGCCCATCAGGCCTTTCTGAAGGCCTCCGTCCTCACTGCCACCACATCAGTTCAAATTCCCTTCACTCCCACTTGAACTATTGCAGTATCTCATTAGATGCTGATGCCACCCTTGTTTTTGTTATGGCCCCATTCCATGGCTCTAGCCCATTGTGATGGGTACTAGGTCCTAGGGGTGATGTGGTAGAGTCGGTCATTAAAAAATCATGTAATGAAGTCCCACAGTAGAGGAAAGGAAAGGAACAGAAAGGTGAATGAGGGAATATTGAGCTTGTTTTTTGGCTGAAAAGAGGGAACCAGTAGAGAGAATTATGATGCAAAGAAAGAGAAGGGGAATAATTAATGGGCCAAGGCCCCAGAGTGTAGAAATGAATTTCAATAAAGACATCTTCTTACTCTGAAACAGGGGAGAAGTAACAAGGACTTATTGAGTGTTGTATTGACAAATTGATTCACTTACCTGTTCTGCTGGTTTCCTACCCTGAACTCAAATCTGAAGATGCTATGGGGGTGAGTAGGTACTAGACAAATTTATTCAATGCTTTGTTTAATCACTTCCTAGGCCTTTCTATGCCTATTGGAATTTGTGACCCACTGAATGTGAATTGTTGTAGAACGTACATTGTATTAGAAACTGAAAAACTAAAAGAAATTTAAGTCAAAACCACAATGAGTTATTACATCTGTCAGAATGGCTGTCATCAGAAAGAACACATAAAAAATATTAGGGAGGATGGGGAGGAAAGGGAACCCTCCCTCAGTGTTGATAGGGATGTGATTTGGTGTAGTCACTGTCTAAAATAGTAGAGAGGTTTCCCAAAAAACTAAAAATAGAACTGCCATATGATCCAGCAACTCCACTCCTGTGTATACATCTGAAAAATGCAAAAATAGTAATTAAAAACATACCTATACCCTAATGTTCATAGCACTATTATTTACAATTGCAATGAAATGGAAGCAAACTAAGTGTGTATCAACAGATGAGTAGATGAAGATGTAATATGACAAAGGAATACTATTCAGTCATACAAAGGAATGAAATCTTGCCATTTGCATCAACATGGATGGACTTAGAGCTCATTATGCTAAACGAAATGTCAGAGAAGAACAAATACTGTATAATATTGCTTATATGTGGAATCTAAAAAATACAACAAACTACCCTTAGTAACTTGATGGCTTATTGTTTATGCCTGAACCATTGCAAAGCCCCAAACCCACAGATTCAGTTCTTCTTTGGGCAGGGTTCTTGATGTACTATTTTTTGTAAACAATATGCATGAACCTTTAGTTTTGGAGTAAAAGTTGTAATGGTTAAATGGTGCTGAATTTCAGCTTAGTTTGGGAGCACTGAACATCAGAAGCAGGCAAAGAGATTGGGTCAACAGCAACATTGCATATAAAAGGACAATAGAATTGTAAATCCACTCTACTTCAGTTTCAAAAATGACAGAGGTAGTATATTAGTACATGTTTCTTAGAAACTTACCAATCAAACAGACATTAGCAAGCTAGAATGTTTGAATAACATAGTTAATATATCCAGGATAATAGATTTATACAGAAATAGAAATATAAAATATACATAGAAAATTTCTGGCATTGTTAAATCTTCATAAAACATTAATAAAACTGTATAAATACTATGTGACAAAGAAATTTCAATAAATAAAAGAGTACCACACAAAATTTCAATCAGATTAGAAATCAATAGCAAATGGAAAAATAGAAAATTGGCACATGTTTAGAAACTAAAATCATACCATTCAATATCCTTGTATAGATATTTCATAATTAGAATAATTATGAATTATTATTCACAAATTATTAGTACTAACAATTTCATAATCAGAATGAATATATAAAATTGTTACATGATAAAATTTATGGTATATAGTTAGAGGTAATGTTCAGTAGAAAATTTAGAGCTTTAAAACATTTACTACAGTAAAAACAAAAGTCAAATGAACTAATTGGTCTTCTATAGAAAGAATTAACAATGTGTGAAAGAGTTAAGCCTGAGTAAGAAACAAGAAAATTAAAATTATGACACTAATTTTTATATGTAGCATTTATTTATTTTTTTATATGTAGCATTTATTGACCCACTTTAATGTTTTACTCACTTGAGTCACAATAATAAAGACAAATGCAAAAATTAACGAAATTGAGTAAAAATGGTAGAAAACATTAATCAAACCAAGTTTAGCCATTTAAAAATATAAATTAATTTAAATTGAATAGAATCATTTTTCTGTTGAGCTTTATCAAATTATCAAGGAAAAGATAATTCCTACCCTACTAATATTTTTTTTTTTAGAAAGCAGATATATGCCCAATTCATAGTATAACTGGCTAGAAAAACCATTCTTCCAAACATGAAGATGATATGAAAAAGAAAATTTTAGGCCCCTTGCACTTAGAAATGTAAGTGCTAAAATGTAGTTAGATACTAATTAAATCTAACAATGTAACGTATCATGATTAAGTAGAATTTATTCTAGGAATTCAAACGTGATTTAATAACAGGGTTTCCATGCTAATGGATTAAAGAAAAAAATTACATTAATTAAAATAAAAATGGTATAGAAAATGTATTTGATAGCATCCAATTACTGTTTGTGATTTAAAAGGTCTGGACAACTAGATATAAATGGAAAACTATATAACTCAATAAAAATTAATAAACATTACTTATTGGTGTTTACTAATACAAAATTCCCCACTTCCATCATTACTCTCATCACTGTATTGGAAGTGCTGACCAATGCCCCAGATAAGATAAACGAATAAGAGACATGTCAATCAGGATAGGTTAGATTATTCTGCAAGTCATAATAACTAAACATTTTAGTTGCTTGAGAGCCACAAGAGTTTATTTCTTGTTCATGCTAACTGTTCTTTATGGGCTGGCAGAAAGCCTGGACTCATTGACACTCAAAGCGGCAGACTGGTGGAATAGCTACCATCTTAAACATTGCTAGTCATTGTATCTGAGGAACAGGGCAACTTGGGAGAGTCTGGTGAAAATGTTGGTCACTCAGTCGTGTCCGACTCTTTGCGGTCCCATGGACTGTGGCCCACCAGGCTCCTCCGTCCATGAGAAGGTCTGATATCCACAGTTAAATGTTCTGATTACAAAGTGATAATGTGTCACCTGTCTCAGAACTCAGTTGGCCAGAAATAGTCATATGGTTCCACTCAATAAGGTCCAGAGAGGTAAGATATGGAAATATTGGTGGATATTACTAATAACTACCACAGAAGGATATTAATTGAAAAAGAAGACAAAAAAACTGTCTTTTTTTTTTGTAGATTTAAGAGTGTTTACATAAACCGACAAGAAATACAAGATAATTGACCGTCCAACTATCATAACTAATAAGATCTTGTAGCAATGTTACTGAAAATACATGATCAGTTTACAAAAGCAAATAGTAGTGCTAAACATCACCTGTGCATATGTCCATTGCCTTTTCTCCGCTGTGGATGAATATTTATCTTTCATGGCCACTTTAGAGCCAGATTCTAATTTCTCTCACTTATTCAAACACATTACAACTCTCTATTTTTATTCATTCTGGAATATTCCCAGAACTCAAGCATTCTACAAGTTCTTGCAAATCCTAAAATAATCAGCAAAGTTCTCAAACATTCTACGAATGCTCACATCTTAAGAATAATCCTGTTTGTTGATTGCATATCCACTTCTAACTCCCATCCCATTTTATTGTTACAGTTAAGAGTAAAACTTGAAAGAGCTGTCTGTTCTTGCTATCTCCAATTACTCTTCTTTCTTTTTATCCTGAATCCATAATCTTTTACCATTCCTTCCATGATGGTTAATGGCTTCTGTGTGGCTAATCCAGTAGTTACTTCTCAGGTCTCTACTAATTTGACCTATCATTGGTATTTGATAAAATGAATTACTTCCTCCTCTAAACCTCTGTTCACTTGGCTTCTACAAAATAGTAACCTTGTAAGTTTACTCCACTGTCACTTGTCACTCTTCATAATCTTTGTTTGTTTTCTCTGCATCTCTGGAGATACAGATGTGGGAGTATACCAGGATCAGTCCTTGAACTTCTTTTTTCCCCTTTTCTCTGTACCTTGGTGATTTACTAAAGTCTTTTAAGTTATATGGTAATATTACTCAAATTTATATCTTAGAGACAGATCTTGCCTCTGAACTCCAGACTCACATATACAACTATCTATTCCAGTCTCACTTGAGTGTTTAATGACATCTAAAATGACCTTTTAGATCCCGTTTTAAAAAGGCATCTAAAAGATGAAGGGAATTTTTCTCCCTTAATTTGTTCTTTAAGTAGTCTTCCATTCAGTAAATGGAAACTCTATTCTGTAAGTCATTCAGCATAATAACTTTGAGATCATCAATGATCCTTCTTTCTCTCCCATATTCCAACTGACGAGTTGTCAATGAATCCAGAATTTGACCCCTTCTTTCCTCTTCCATTGCTACTAAATCATCCAGATCACCATCATCTCTTATTTACCCTGTTGAAATCGTCCCTAACTGGCCTTTGTTTTCCTGCTCTTGCCCCACTTACAGATTAATTTCAACACAGTGTCCAAAATAAATCTGACATGTGGATCAGTCATGGTTCTCCTATGTCTCAGCCCACTCAAAGGCAGTGCAGGGCAGCGTGTAAGAGCAGAGGCTCTAGAATTAGACTGTTAGGTTGGAATCCCAGCTCTGTCACTCACCTGCTGCATGACCTCAGACAAGTTCCTTAAGCTCTGAATATATGTGTGTGGTTTCTTCACCTGTAAAGTAAGGAATGATAGTAGTAACTATCTCACAGTGTTGTTGAGGGGATTCAGTTCAGTTCAGTCGCTCAGTTGTGTCCGACTCTTTGCAACCCCATGGACTGCAGCACGCCAGACTTCCCTGTCCTTCACCGACTCCCAGAGCCTACTCAGACTCAGGTCCATTGTGTTGGTGATGCCATCCAACCGTCTCATCCTCTGTCGTCCCCTTCTCCTCCCACCTTCGATCTTTCCCAGCATCAGGATCTTTCAAATGAGTCAGCTCTTCACATTAGGTGGCCAAAGTATTGGAGTTTCAGCATCAGTCCTTCCAATGGATATTCATTTATTTCACTGATTTCCTTTAGGATGGACTGGTTGGATCTCTGTGCAGTCCAAGGGACCGCACATCTATACACATCTATACATGACAGGAAAAACCATAGCTTTGACTAGACGGACCTTTTTTGGTAAAGTAATGTCTCTGCTTTTTAGTATGTTGAGGGAATTAGATAAATTAAAATGTTTAAAACCCTTGGAATATTGCCTGACAAATAATAAAGGATATGTGTTAGCTGTTACTGCTGTTTTAATAAATACTCATATTGACTTTTAAGACTTTATACCATCTACCCATCCTAAGATAAGCTCTGTGGTAATCAGAAACTTTTGTCTGTTTCCCCAGTACACAAAATAATGTCTGTTTAATAAAAGGTGCTCAATAAATATTTGCTAAGTGAATTAATAGATACTAGAAATGAATTCAAAAGGACCAGTTCAGTATAATGGAGATCCCAGGATCTAGTCCCTATTAAATGCTATAAATTGCACCATGAATCACAGGAGACAGAAGGACTTTTTAATTAATATTGTTGAAGGCATTGGCTTTTTATGTAGAAAAAAATGAACATTGGTATTTTTAAAACCTACACCACATAGAAACCTAAATTTAAAAACTGATTTTTTTTAGATAAACCCCTAAATCACAAACCCTATCAAAAGTGGGTTGGGCAAAACTAGCAAAAGTAAGAAAATAATGATTAAAGCATAAATAAATAGAGAATAGAAAACAGTAGGAAAAAATAGCAGTGAAACCAAGAGCTGGTTCTGTGAAAAGATCAGCAAAACTGACATTGAGTAAAGTCACTGAAGAATCTTGGGGTAGGAGACCTAAGAAGGAAAACTGTATGTTCTGTTGGTGTTGGTTGCTCGGTTGTGTCCAACTCTTTACGACCCTGGTCTGTAGCCCACCAAACTCCTCTATTCATGGAATTCTCCAGGCAAGAATATTGGAGTAGATAGCCATTCCCTTCTCCAGGGGATCTTCCTGACCCAGGGATTGAACTTGGGTCTCCTGCATTGCAGCAGATTTCTGTCTGAGCCACTGAATAGGATTGGGGCTATTATAATTTGAACAATAAAAGAAAAATGGCTTTTTATACCCAACTGATAAGGAAATACTTGTTACTGATCTTGTGAGTCATTTTATATAAATAGGATCATAATATGCATACTGTTTTATAACTTACTTTTTTTCTTTAACAATATGTTGTGAACATATTTCCATGAAGTAAATATATAAATGTGAAAAAATTAAGGATCTCAGAAAAAAAGTAGGTTGGATTGACTACATTTAAATTTAAGAGTTTTGTTTGTCAGTGAAGGACATTGAAGATAGCAGACAAATGACAAATTGGGAGCTGAGAACCATAATCAGAACACTGGAAACCAAGGGATTATTATCTATAACATAATAGAAATATCTGTGTATCTTTGGATCTGCAGTTAAAATAAAATAGAAAATAATTCACAAACAAGGAAATCGGAATGTCTTACAAGAGATTCTTACCCTCATTAATAATCAGAGAAATATAAGTTAAAAATCATGTAATCCTTTATACTTTTCAGATTGGTGATATAATACTGATACCATCATTAAAACTCCTCAGATTGGTAATTAGACATTAGGATACTAGCAAACACTGGTGATGGTAATGAAATGGGAACTCTCATATTCTGCTAGAGAAAATATTCAGTTCAGTTCAGTTGCTCAGTCGTGTTTGACTCTTTGAGACCCCATGGACTGCAGCATGGGGTCCATGGGGAAAGTATAAATTGCTAGAAACCTTGAGGGGAGAGAAATCTGACAATAGCTCATGAAATAACATGTGTATCCTCTAAAACTCCCATAACCCTGTTCTTGGTTACAGACTCCTCTTCAACATGTCTAAGGATGTGGCCTGTGTCAGTCTCTATTTGTGGTGGTGGAAACAGGAGGAAACTGTCACTGGGGAAATAGTAGGTAAAATGAGGCTGATGCACACAGGCATCTGTTGTGTAGCATTTAGGAGCAATAATTAAGTAGCTGTCGATCGATCTATATATACATATATATTTAACTGTGTGTTATAGTTGTTTTTATATATCTATGTATTTTGAAAGCATATTATTGAATGGAAAATAACAGAACTATATTCAATGCAATTTATTTAAAGTTAAACCACATATTCACATGAAATAATCCCTATTATCTTATAAAAATATATTCGTATCCAAGGTAACATCTTAGAGATGCAGAGACCAGAGGGAGAAGGAATGTGGTGAAGGTGAAATTCCCAAGTTGAGAAAGCCCTTTGGAGATCTATGGTGATGGCAAGGTGTATACACCTACTATGGAGGAATGAGGAGAAGGCAATGGCAACCCACTCCAGTACTCTTGCCTGGAAAATCCCATGGATGGAGGAGCCTGGTAGGCTGCAGTCCATGGGGTCGCTAAGAGTCGGGCACGACTGAGCGACTTTCCTCTCACTTTTCACTTTCATGCATTGGAGAAGGAAATGGCAACCCACTCCAGTGTTCTTGCCTGGAGACTCCCAGGGACGGGTGAGCCTGGTGGGCTGCCATCTATGGGGTCGCACAGAGTCGGACATGACTGAAGCAACTTAGCAGCAGCAGAGCATGGAGGAATGAAGGACAAAAATGAAGATCATCTCATGGCAATAACTCTCCTGATTCTTCTTTGGGGGGTGTGTGTGTGTGTGTGTGGGTGTGTGGTGTGTGTGTGGGTGTGTAGTGATGCCTCCAACATTAGACCAGGCTGCAAGGCCAATGCTGTATCTGATGTGCTTATTATGGCTGGAGATATGAAGACCATTGAGAAGACCTCTGCCCATCAGTGCAAATAACACACCTGGATCCTCCAAATGCCTTAGTCTGGAATTCCTTCAGAAATGAGGATAAGAAGTACAGATTCACAAGAAATCACATTTCGGGCCAGAAAAGAAATTGAAAGCATAAGGGAAAAAGACCTCTACCTTTTCATGTAAGTAATTAAAAAGGGCAACAATTTCAAATCTTTACAAAGTTCAATATCTAAAAACACCACCATGTCTTAGATTTTTTACATCAGACATTAACCACAGTTTTGGACTTTGTCATTCTTAAGATATAGCCACTATTGCTAAAGTTCTTACTGTGCTCTGGGATACACAAGCTAAAAGCTATTCCTTCTGCCCGTATTTCAATAAAATCAATGTAAACAGTTCATAAATTGCCTAGAATACCTGTCAGCACATGTCTCTACCAGTTTGACCTGTGATTGGGCTTGTGTTTAAAAATTTAAGTCCCTAGTATTATAGGCAACTCCCAAATATTAAATCGATTTTATTTCAAAATTTATTTTATGACCTTATTGTTTGGAAACGAGATTGTCTTATCAGATAAAAGGATTGTTATAAATGGTGTAACCCACTTTCCTGGGCACTGGGCCCACTCTGAGCAGAATTCTGAAAGTATGAATCTTGGCAGTTCCCCTGCGATGGTCACAGGTGATGCTTCACGTGCCTGGCACACCCATCCATGCATACACCTACCCGAGGGGAAATCACACCAATGCTTCATTCAGCTAAAGAGCCATTCTGGAGGAACTGCAGGTGAAGAAATGGGATGTAGTGTTTTTCTAAATCCCTGGATCTCAATCCTGCTTTTCAAAAGAGGAGATCAGAATCCTGGCAGGTGGGTGTTAGGTACAGAAGCTGCCCAGGTGATTCTGGGTCCCACCGTGTTGCCAACCAGCACCAGTCATTCCAACACTGTTCTCTTTCCTCCATGCCTGTGTGTCCACCAGGGCTGCAGGAGCAGCAGGCAGCTCAGGAGGCCTCTGGCCTGAAACCCAATGTGCAGGGGAATTTAAGACCTCACCCCTACTGGCTGTGGAATCTGGCATGTGTCCAGAATGACAAAGTCTTATCCACAACTTTACCCTCACCTTATTGTCTAGTATAACACTGAGGTTCTCAGAACACTACACCTTCTCTGGTTTTAGAAATAGGTGATCAGGATGTGACTTTTGTTTCCTTTTTCTTACTTTTTTATTGGGATATAATTGTTTCACAATGTTGTAAAACATATATATCCCCTCCCTCTTAAACTACCTCCCTCCCACTCTGCTCTCCCACCCCTCTAGGTTATCGCTGCAGGTTCCCACTAGAAATCTATTTTATGCACTGTATTGTATTTATGCCAATCCTAATCTCCCAGTTCATCCCATACTCCCCTTCCCCTTGCCACCATGTCCATAAGTCCATTCTCGACAACTTCTCTATTCCTACCCTGCAAGTAGGTTGTCTGTACCATTTCTCTAGATCCCACATGTATGTGTTAATATATCATATTTGTTTTTCTCTCTCTGACTTACTTCACTCTGTATGACAGACTCTAGGTCCATCATAGAGTCTGATGAGCAGAAAAAAAGAAAAGTCAGATCACATTGTCTGAAATGAGAGGGAAGGGGTCAAATTCTGATACGGGCTCCCAGTGGACAGCCAGGTCACCATTCATACATTCATTCACGCAGTCTGTCAACAAGCAGTGAGATAAACAAAAAGTGCTCTGGCCAAACACTAGGTTCTCTAGTTTCTGGCAATGTGGAAGGGAGCAAAGCAGGTGCAAGTCTGCTTATAAGCGGGTAAAATATACATCAGGCAGCACTAAGTGATAAACAGAAAAATAAGAAAGGGCCCCAGGAATTTCCCATGTTGGGAGGAGTGATAAAGAAGGCCTTGGAAGAGGGTGACATTTGTGTAAAGACTTAAAAGGGTGAAAGTGAGCCATGTTGCAAAGGCAGGTGGCATGTCTGGTTTAGGGGAGGGATGTCAAGGAATCTGGAGTGGCCTGAGTGGGAGCGAGTGAGGAAGAATCTGAATAGAAATAATGAGAAAGGTTTATTTGATTCTGAAAAAAAAAAAAACCTTCCGTGACAGCGAAAGGACATGATTCCCTTTCCCTTGCCGCTATCTTGAGTTCCGGAGCTTTTGCAGCAAGACTGAGATGGTCTGCATCCCTATTTCCCCATCCCCTGAAAAGGCACTGTCTTAGTTTTTACCAGGACTTAAACTTTCTTCCTCCAATACCCCCATTTCCCCAAATGTTTTCTTCTCTTCACATTGAACAATATTCCTTGCTTCCATGAAGATGAAAACAGCTATGTGTTACAAGAAACCAGTAAAATAGAGTTCTCACTTATGAGCTTGTCAGTAAGAATAAATCTCTAATTGATGTACCACCCAGCACCAGGAGGAACAGGGTCCCTGATCCATTGCCTTCACCTGTGAGTCATTTCTGAATCAGGGGCTGTAGCTGGTGGTTCAGTGTATTTTCCTGTTGTTTACTCTGGAACCCCCAGGCTCATCAGGAACCTTGCTTGATGTCTTTTGGAAGTGATGGCACGCATTTTGTGGACGGAAGGGGCAAAGATGACAGGCCTTGGACCAAAAAGGAAGCTCACCTGTCAGTTGGCGTTTGCAGTTTGCTGCCTGCTGTACTTGCCAAGCTAAAGGCAGGACCTAGGGGAATTCAGGGGCCCATGCACCTTCTGAGAGCAGACTCCCCAGAAGAAATGCCCTGGACCTTTGCTGTTATGGTGGTGAGTCAGGGAGCAGGAGGTGGGGGGCACAGCTGGGGTGAAAGCAGAGAGGATAAATTAGTCCAGGAAACAGCAGGCCAAGGTTTCCAGAGGAGCTGCTACCGCTACCTACTGCTTTGGAGTGAAAGAAGGCCAACCAGAGTCAGATGGCTCAAAGGGACCCAGAGGTGAGAGAAGAATCATTCTCAGGAGCCTCAGCACCAAAATAGTTGCATTCAGGATGACCCAACCCAGATTTAGAGTCAGCCAGGTCACACCTACCCCCACCACACACACACACACACACCCCACTCTCTTACTCTCTTCTATTACCTATCAGTTATCTGTCTGTCTGTCTGTCTACCTACCTACCTACCTATCTATTAAGCTATGAAAAAGCATAGTCAAACCTACATTGTCAAACCTAGAATGAGGAGAAATCGGTCAAATCCTGAAATCTGTTCTTTTGGCATCTAGACTGGAATTAAGAGATTCATTATTATGTCAACAATTATTATTTATTAAGTGACTAATGCATGTCAATAAACACACACACAAGGATATATCACTTTTCAGTATGATATCACTGGAACACACACACACATTTATAAAGACTCAAGGTCAAGAATCTGCCTGCAATGTGGGAGACCTGGGTTTGATCCCTGAGTTGGGAAGATCCCCTGGAGAAGGGAAAGGCTACTCCAGTATTCTGGCCTGGAGAATTCCATGGACTGAACAGTCCATGGGGTCACAAAGTCAGACAAGACTGAGCGACTTTCACTCACTCAAGGTCATTTCTGAGCCTCCAGTGAAGAGCTGTTTTCCTAAATTGGATTTTAAACTCAAGGCTTTAGCCAGGTTAAGCAGAGGGTTGGAGGGACACTGCACCTAGGAATGAAGACATTTCAGAGCCTTATCTCCTGGGGGTGTTGCAAATTATTAGCAGGAAACACACTTGGGGTTTATGATCTAAGAAAATTTGGGGAAGATATACGAAGTGTGTGGAAGGACTTTTGATAATGAGAGGAAAAAATATGTTGGAAGACCATGAGTAAATATGCTGAATAGTTGTTTTCATTATAGTAAAGGACTGTTATGCATAAAAACTTTAGATTATTCACAATCCTTAATAACAGATTTGAGGTAAGAAACTTGGTTTAATTGATTTCCTTAATATTCCCCCCTCCAACATACTCCTCATCCAGAATTCCATACTTTGAATAGAATCTCTGAATTTAACCTAAAAATCCAACCTCAACTCAGCAGTCAGGCAGTGAAAGTGAGGGAGGGGACAGGTGTGCAGGCTGGAAAGCTGGTGACCCTCATGTGCTGCGGCAGAGTGGGCATAACTTCCTTGTGATGATACCTTGGAAAACTGACCACACTGACTAAGCCTGCAGCTTAAGGGAAAAGGAAAACATTCAGAATTCTGACCCTCCAGAGCAATGCACTGAGGCCAGAGCACAGCATGGGGAGAACAGAGCTTGGGGAGGAAAGAGGTGCTCTTTCTGCAGATTAAATCCTCAGTGACAGAGTTAAGTCAGGTGAGGTGCAGCAGAGCTCCATACCTCAAAGGAAACAGTTAACAGGTGGCTCTGAAGAGTTTACTGGGCAGAACTGGCGTCCCTAACCTTCTTCCCAAACCTTTTGTTAAAATCTCTGGAAGGCCAGATGAGACAAGCTTGCAGCAAACATCAGATTTAGGAAGCTTCCTTTTCTATCAAGCCTCATTTTTCACATAGCCTTTGGGTGCTTAGTGGTTATGGCCTTTGGGTGCCCACATGAAAAGCCAAAGGGTCAGAGAACAGGCAGATCTTAGAGTCTAGCAAATCAAAGGGCAGCACTGTCTCTAGTGGCTCAGCGGGTAAAAGCGTCTGCCTCCAATGTGGGAGACCTGGGTTCGATTCCTGGGTCGGGAAGATTCCCTTGGAGAAGGAAATGGCCACCCACTCCAGGACTCTTGCCTTGAAAATCCCATGGATGGAGGAGCCGGGTAGGCTACAGTTCATGGGGTCATAGAGTCTGACACGACTGAGCGACTTCACTTTCACTTTCAATCCTAATACATTGTGAAGATACAGGTAGCTACGAGAGGGGGGTTTAATCCACCTTGAAATCCGGGAATGTTCTGACGCTCCATCCTTTTTCCATGTTTAACTTCTTGATGAATCAATGCTTGAGCTGAAACCTGAAAGACAAGTTATTAATAGAAATTAGCCAAGGGAAAAACACACTGCAAAGAGGGGCACACCTAAGACCAGAGACCTGCTCCAGCGTATTGGATTTTATTGTTGGCTCTGGTTCTGACGCTGGCCGTGGTACAGGGCATCACCCTGGCCTTGAGAGTGCACCCTCTCCTGGAAGACTGGAAATGGCACAAGGATTTCAGATAATTATGACCACTGGCCAAGGTCATAATTTTCACCACTTCACTATCATCATCTGTCAAATGGAATAGTAATAACTACCTTGTGAGATTTATGGGAAATTATATGAAGGGCGCAGAATGGTGGAAGGCTCATAGCAGCTGCTCAGTAACTGTTGGCATCTTTTTTTTTTTTTTTTGCTGTGCTGGGTCTTGGTTGTTGCGAGAGCTTTCTTTATTTGCAATGAGTGGGGGCTACTCTCTAGTTGCGTTGTGCGGGCTTCTCATTACGGTGGCTTCTCTTGTTGCAGAGCACAGGTTATAGGCACACAGGCTTCAGAAGTTATGACACATGGGCCTAGTTGCCCTGCGCCATGTGGGATCTTCCCAGACCAAGGAGCGAACCAATGTCCCCTGATATCTTTATAATATCACCCATCCCTACCCATTTTTCATGGCCAAGGTGAACCTTACTGCTTTCATAAATCCTTCCTTCTCTGAAAATTCCAACTCCTCCCCTACTACCCCTTCTTTAAACTCCTGTATTCCCTTATCTTATTGTCAACAAATTTCATTTTTCTTCATACTTTTTCATTAAAAAAAACTAATAGAAGTTTGAGATGTGCAACATAGTGATTCGGTGTTCTTATACTCCATTTAAAGTTATTGTCAAATAATGGCTTTATTCCCCGTGCTGTATAGCTTTTTAACATTAGCCTTTATTCACCAACATGATTGTAACCCTCTAAGAAAAACTTGTCATAAACTCCAGGGTACCTAGAAAGTTAATGAGCACAAGTGGGTGATTTATAAATTTTCAGGGCTAGAAAGACCCATAACAATATGGTTGTTGAATTACCATAGACGCTGAACTTCATGGTTCTCATATAGATCTCAACCAGAGTACCTGAAAAGTGGACCAGAAACACACTCAAGGAACGCATTCCCACAGGAAATATTTTGCTGTGAACATGTATGCATGTCTGCTCAGTTGCTAAGATGCATCTGACTCTTTGTGACCTCATGGGCTGTAGCTTGCTAGGACCCTGTGTCCCTGGGATTTTCCAGGCAAAAAATATTGGAGTGGTTTGCTATTTCCTCCTCCAGGGCATCTTCCCAACCCACAGATCGAACCTGTATCTCTTGCATTGCCAGGCAGATTCTTTACTACTGAGCCACCTGGGAAGCCTCATGAACACATATATGCTCGTGTTCCTGCTTAGTCACTTCAGTCGTGTCTGACTCTTTGGGACTCTATGGACTGTAGTCCTCCAGGCTCCTCTGTCCATGGGATTCTCCAGGCAAGAATACTGGAGTGGGTTGTCATTTCCTCCTCCAGGGGATCTTCCCGACCCTGGGCTCGAACCCACATCTCTTATGTCTCTTGCATTGTCAGGCAGGTTCTTTACCACTAGCGCCACCTGGGAAGTCCTGTGAACATGTATACAGAGATACTAAATGCTACAGACATTTAATAAGTTTGGGTGGAGAGGAAGAATAATGCTATCTTTCCAAACATATGGCACACAGGTAACAATGGACTCTGTTACGCTGAGGGATTCTGCTTACCTGATTTGCCCCTCTGGGAATGAGACCCCAGCTGCTATGATCAGGTGGGTTAGTTCATTTGAGATGCCTATCTCAATAACACCCCAAATGGTGGTTTACTTGGTACCTTATACAGACAGCAAGCATTAGGTGAGAAGAACTGAAACTAAACTTAGAAAGAAACTGTATTTACTGAATAAATACATGAACCATGACAAGTACTCTAGCACATGCCTGTTCTCAGGATGGTTTACTTCTAGGAACTGGTAAAACCCTTAAGAGCTGTGGCTAAGGGTGGTGGTTCTATTCTGATTGTTGCTTGGGCTCTCAGACATAATTTGTTTCTGCATCATTGACTACTTCAGGGTATTGTATTTGGATCCAGGTGTGTTTGTCTTTGCATTCTGGACTGCCTTTTACTAGAAATTTAGTTTTGAGCAAGTTTATCCACCATTTTTGAACTGTTGTTTCTTTCAGTCGGAAGTGGGAGAAATAAATTTACCTTGTGGGATGACTGTGGGAATTGGTGATAAGAAATGCACAGCTTACAGTGATGTGTATGATACAAAGATCATGTTTATACAAAGGTCTCATGAATGATGCAGTTGTTTCTTATCATTGTGGTTGTTGCTTTCTTCCTCACCCTTTTCTGTGGCCCACCTACTCCCTGGTACATCAGTCAGGTCCTGATAGACAGGAAAGTAGCCTGCCTAAAGGTAAATCACAGCCTGATTTACTCACGATTCCATCTCTTAACCACAGAGTCATCATCAGCCCTATTTCCCCATCTTGGCTCTTGTATTTCTTGTCCATTAACTACTGTGATGTTGACACTAGAGGAAGACCAATATTTTTTTAAACATGTTCCCTACTGCAATCAGGTAATTATTTCTCTCTGCTTTCTGGTAGTAGTTGTGTGAGAGGGAATTTTATAGAACACTGTAGGACAGGAAAGGGAAAAAATTCAGGGTTGCATGCTACCTCAAGATTTCTCCCATTAATCAAAAACTGACTTATTATTTATTTCAGTATCACACTGCCTTTTATACCTGTCAGCTGAACCTCCTGGGATTTTGTGGTTTAAACATTTCATTTTCTTATAAGTCAGAGATACAGTGAAGTATAACAACAACAAAAAGAGTAAGTTACATAGATGAACACCATACCGAAATAGCAAATGCAGTATGGTTCCAGAAAGTACAATCTCCAGTGGTCAGTTCACATGAAAAGCGATTGTTTGACTTGTGGACACAGTCGGGGAAGGAAAGGGTGGGACGAATTGAGAGAGTAGCTTTGGAACTTACACATTGTATTACCATATGTAAAATAGATAGCCAGTGGGAATTTGCTGTATGACTCAGGGAACTCAAACCAGGGCTCCGTGACAACCTAGAGGGGTGGAATGGGGAGGGAACTAGTAGAGGGGTTCAGGAAGGCGGGAAGAAATATCTATCTATGGCTGGTTCATGTTGATGTATGGCAGAAACCAATACAACATTGTAAATCAATTATCCTCCAATTGAAAATAAATTTATAAAATGTGGCTGTTTCCTTACAAGCACCTTTAAATATAAATGGCTCTCTCTCCCAATATATTAAATTCCTGATATTTTAGTAGTTTATTCCAAAGGATTCTGCTCATATATAATTTTAATAGACCAGTGGAGACTTTTAGGTAAAATACTCTATTGTATTCAATCTCATTTAGTAAATAAATATGTATTGAAACCCTACTAAATTCAGAGGGACTAGCCTAAACCCCTACAGGGCTCCAAAGATTTCCTGTTCATAAACAACTTATTTGCTCTCTTCTCTACATGAAATACAGTCTATTTTACATATAAATAGAAGTTTCTTTTAATTATGGCACATCCAAATTGTAATCATAGCTCTTTTTACTTTATATAGCATGTATTTCCCAGGGTGAATAAAATACTTCATAAATCAGAGTAGAAGGATATACTCAATTATGCAAGATGCTACTTTTCCAAAAATGCAAGCAGTTGAATTTTAAATATTTTACTTCAATTTGTACATTTATTAAATAAGTATATTTTAGCACCTACTATGTGAAGAAAGCTGAGCACCAAAGAATTTATGCTTTTGAAGTGTGGTGTTGGAGAAGACTCTTGAGAGTCCCTTGGACTGCAAGGAGATACAACCAGTCCATTCTGAAGGAAATCAGTCCTGGGTGTTCTTTGGAAGGAATGATGCTAAAACTGAAACTCCAGTACTTTGGCCACCTCATGCGAAGAGTTGACTCATTGGAAAAGACTGATGCTGGGAGGGATTGGGGGCAGGAGAAGGGGATGACAGAGAGCGAGATGGCTGGATGGCATCACTGACTCGATGACCCTGAGTCTGAGTGAACTCCGGGAGTTGGTGATGGACAGGGAGGCCTGGTGTGCTGCAATTCATGGGGTCGCAAAGAGTTGGACACGACTGAGCAACTGAACTGAACTGAATTGATGTGCCAGACATTTTGATAGTATCTGGATTATGAATAAAACAAAATCCTTACTCTCTAAGGACTCAAAATCTATTAAACATATAAGTCACAGTTGGCTTAGATAGTAAAGAATCTTCCTGTAATGCAGGAAACCTGGGTTTGATCCCTGGGTCAAGAAGAAACCCTGGAGAAGGGATTGGCTACCTACTCCAGTATTCTTGCCTTGAGAATTCAATGGACAGAGGAGCCTGATGGGCTACAGTCCATGGGGCCACAAAAAGTCAGCCATGGTTGAGAGACTAACACTTTCATATGGTATACACAGTAAAAAAGGTGTGTTTAAGGTGTGGAGGAGGCTACTGCTGATATAGAAGAGAGAGTTGGGGAGGGATCTCTTGATTTCCTGCTGCATCTTCTCCAAACTACCTATTCCTGTCTGGGTGTTCCCAGTTGGTGAAGCCAAAAATCTAGGCATCATCTATGAACCAGTCCTTTCCTTGATCTCCCACTTAGCCCACCAGATGGTCCAATCAAACCTTCCCCTAAGCTGTATTTTTAAATCTGCCAAGATTTCTCTCTCCTGACTGTTTTACCCCTCAAATGTAAGCTCCCATCCAATCTCCTCTGGTTCTCTTCAATAGCCAGTTTCCCTGGACTCCCTGCTTCCATTTTTGCCATCTTACAAAGCATTCTTTACACATATAAATCAAATGATGTCATTCTATTGCCTAAAGTTCTTCAGTGGCTTCCTGTCACACTTAAAATTCAACCCAACATCAGACCTTGGCCTGCAAGACCCAACATGATTTGTCCCAAGCTTTCTTTTCCTTCTTCATATCCTTTCCTTTCCTTCTTCATATCCTTTCCTTTCCCACTCAGTTCCACTTTGTAATAGCCATGAAATTTACAATTAGCACACCATCTTGATTGCTACAAGATATATTAATTACTGTATTATTTTCATATATTAATGTAGCTGTGTACATCAACCTTCTTTCTGTTTTTGAATATATTGAGCTTGCTCTCACATTCAACTTTCTGAATGAAACTCTCTTCCCCAGATATTCCCATGGAGGGATCTTTGTTTGTTTGTTTGTTTTTTTCAGATCTTAGCTCAGAAGTTACCTCCTCACTCTCTTTCAACTCACTCTTTTCAATTCTCTGCAACACTTTCTTTTATCTGAAATTATCTTAGTCTATCATTTCTTTATCTTTTCTTCCCAAACCCTCCTTACCCTTGCCTTTTACATATACACTCAGATATGATTCACAAGATCAAGGACCTCTATCCACCCAGTGCTTAGCATTAGATATTTGTTGAATGAATAAATGAATGATTTCATAGGGAAGATGACATTAGAACTAGGTAAGATTTTGTTACCTAAAGGAAACCAATCCTGAATATTCATTGGAAGAACTGATGCTGAAGCTGAAGCTCCAATACTTAGCCCACCTGATGTGAAGAACTGACTCATTGGAAAAGACCTTGATGCTGGGAAAGACTGAGGGCAGGAGGAGAGGGGACAACAGAAGATGAAATGGTTGGATGGCCTCACTGACTCGATGGACATGAGTTTGAGCAAGCTCCGGGAGTTGGGTGACGGACAGGGAAGAAGCCTGGCCTGCTGCAGTCCATGGGGTTGTGAAGGGTTGGACATGACAGTGAGGGAACGGAACTGAAGATTTTGCTAGACCAAGAAGGTGGAGGACTCGAACACTATCAACTGTTGTTTGTTCCCAAATTGCCTCATGAGAGACAAGTGTAAAGATAAGGAACTGGCGGTACCGTGGCTAATATTCCAATTGGGAATAATTTCCTGATCAGTAGGTATAGTATTGATTGAAATATGCTTCACTCTTAGCCAGACTAAGAGCACTAACACTTGGAACATGTTTCCATTTTTTAAAAATTTGGGGTGTTAGAACTGGAGTTTATACTCAGGAGTTATCACATGGTTTATATCTTTCCAATTATACAATCACTCTCTGGTATTTTTTTTTAAGTGAAATTGTAATTTAAATACTTTTGTGGGGGTTGTGTGTGTGTATGTGTGTTTGTGATTGAGAAAAGGGGTCATGAGCATTCACTGGCAAATCTGGTATCTATGGGACATACTCAATGACAAGATCACAAATTGTTTGCAAGAGTCTCAGAAATAAAATCTCATTTAATTTTCTGTCACTAAAGCTTTTAACCTAGGGAGACTTGAGCTAACAGTGAAAATAATCTGAAAAAAAAAAAAAAAACACCATTTTTATTACATTTTCAGAGGGCCATTCCTGTTCTTAATTGAATCTGTCAAGTTTTCTTATGATTTGTGGGGCTTTTGGAAATAAATCAGTTTCTATCTTCTCATTGTCTTTATAGGGAGTTTACCAGTTTCCCAGGAATTGTGAGAATTTGTCAGGTAATTATGGAATCTGATCTCTTCCGAGTCCAAAGTGTTGACCTCTCTAGAAGTCATGAAATTAGAATGTGGACAACTTAATGAAGATATTTTTTTCCCCCTTCAAATTAGCATTTACATTTACCCCAAGACATTTATAACCATAAGTGTCTGATGTTAATGAATTGCATAGACATTCTTATCATCTGAATTCTAATTATTCTATTTTCTGTTTCTAGTAGATAATTAGTTATTGCTAGCTTTTAAATGTTTTCTGAGAGTTTGAGTTTATCTCTGCATCCCCTCATCCATAGAGCTCATCCGTTTTCAGAGCTACACAGTCACTTCTGTCTCAATGACATTCTCAATTTTCAGTCCAAACTTCTTACCCAAGCACCAGACTTTAAATGACCTGGACATTTTCATGCAAAAGCTCAACCACTGTGTAAAATTGAAAAAACCCAACTTAACCAAAACTGTTCTGCCATTCTCTTGTGTTTATCTTTCACACCTTCATCCCCCACATTCCCTCGCCTACATTACCTTCCATCATTCCCTCATCCCTTCTGTTCAGACTGTGGCTCTGTCTTACATATCTCTTGGATTTGTTTCTTCTAGTCCCATTGGGTACACACTTGTACAGACAGCATCACACCTAAATCAAGTCATTAATGTCCCCATCTGTCTCCCTGCCTCTAATTCCTTTGCCCTTCAAATCCAGATATATTTTCAAAAATAGCATTTGTAGCATAAAAATGATAGAAAAGGACCCAAGAACTCTTTCACGTACCACAAAAAGGAGAACTTTGCATTATTTGTGAAAATAATTTTCAACAACTTATCATAGCACTTAAGGCCCTCTTCCCTTGTTTTTGGCAAGCTTGCAATCTAGACAATCAGGTCTCTCTGCCATCCTCTCCCCAACCTTTTCAGGTGATCTTGTGCCATTTTTCACCTTGGATGACCTCTGTCTCCTAAATGCTTTTCCAAGTTTACTTTTCCTTCAAGTCACTTTTCAAACCTCATCTTTCCAAAGAGTCTTCCCTGGACACTCAACTCTATCATCTTTTCTTTTTTGACAGTGTATTCTCATGTGTTGTTTTGTGTGCCTTGATCGTGTCTTCTTCCTGAGAACATGAGTTCTGCAAGGCAGAGATGTTATTTTTTGCAATCTCTGTGTCTTTTACAGTGCTAGGCATTTTGTTAAACCTTAGTAAATACAGCAACAAAGAATCAGTCTAGTATGGAAGCTCCATGAGGACTGGTGTTATGCCTGCTCTGTTCCCAGTTATATATCCTGTAGAAAACACAATGCCTGGTCCATAACAGGTGTCCAATATATTTTTTTTCAATTGAGAGAATGAATGAATAAGAGCTGAGAGTGAGAATCACAAGTCACTGTGAAAACCTTCCTATGTCAATTTTTACCCATAAAAATTGTAAGGGTAATTAAGAGAAATAAACAAGGGTAATTAAGAGAAAGAATACCTAGGATAGAATCTCAAATTCAAGGCTATATATCCATGGGTTAAAATAGAAGCCGCAGCATACATATGGGTTAAAAAACTACCATAGGAGGATGACTCATGACAGTCAGAATCCAGTCACTTGAGCAAGCTCCAAAACCTTGAGATTTCTGTTACCTTTGGTATGTCATGGAGGACAAAATGTCACAGAGCAAGAGCGTACAGTCGCTTCAGGCAGTTGGAAACCAAGGGTAGGGGAACCAGTTCTCACCATCAGGAAGCTGGCAGGTCTTCCCACAGAGCAAGCTCTGCAATATGTCCTTAAGAAAGATGGTATTTGAATTTTCTTTTTCTCAGTCTTAGTGTTAGGTCCCCATGCTAGTGGCTGTCATTTCATACTACGTTCTACATTTGCTACAAATGTAATAAGATGATTTGTGTGTGTATTCTGTTTCTTTAATATCTGTTATTCCTATAAAGTGCAAGCTTCAAGAAGGCTTCTCGTGTCTCACATGCCTGGACTAGAGCTCACAGCATAACAGGTGCTCAGTATGGGTTTGTTAAATGAATGAGGAACTTGACGTCTGTACTCAGATGAGTGCACATACATGTATATGTATGCTCATGCATGTGAGAGACATATAGACAGATATTAAGGTGCTGGATAGACTTGAAAACTGTAAGGCAGTCTCAGAGAAAAACACTGAAACCCATTAAAGGAATGGAAAAGAGGTGTTAAGAGAAGAAAATGTCACAGTTGACGTTGCAAAATTTAGAGATAATGTTATATTAATAGAATGAGGCAGCTCTGTGACGTGACATGATTCTTAGCTGTCTTATTTCATTTATATTTATAAAATGGGGATAATAGCCATTTTTTCTTACATTAGAGTCAATTGGGGTTATGTATGTGAGGCATTAACCCAGTCCCTGGTTCCTACACAAGAAATTACTCACCCTCTGGACAGTTTTTCTTTAAATTGAAGTAGAGTTGATTTACAATACTATGTAATCGTGTCTGACTCTTTGCCACCCCATGGACTGTAGCCTACTACGCTCCTCCGTCCATGGGATTTTCCAGGCAAGAGTACTGGAGTGGGGTGCCATTTCCTTCTCCAGAGGATCTTCCTGACTCAGGGATCAAACCCAGGTCTCCCGCACTGTAGGCAGACGCTTTATCGTCTGAGCCACCAATTGGCAAGTATCAGGTATACAGCACAGTGATTCATATATATTTGTATATATATACATAAATACACACACATATATATTCTTTTCAGATTCTTTTCCCTTATCTGTTATTATTAAATATTGAGTATAGTTCTCTCCACAGTAAGTACCTGTTATTATCTATTTTATACATAGTTGTTTATATATGTTAATCCCAGCCTCCTAATTTATCCTTTTCCCCACCCCCTTTTTCCCTTTGGTAACCATGAATTTGTTTTCTATGTCTGTGAGTCTCTTTCGGATTTGGAAATAAGTTCATTTTTGTCAGTTATTTTTTTCAGATTTCAAATATAAGCAATATCATATGATACTTGATTTATTTTATTTAGTATGATAATCTCTAGGTCTATTTGTGTTGCTGTAAATGACATTATTTCACTGTTTTTTGTGGCTCAGTAATATTCCATCATATATACGTACTGTATCTTCTTTATCCACTCCTCTATTGATGGACTTTTAGGTTGCTTCTGTGTCTTGGCTATCGTAAATAGTGTTGCTGTGAACATTGGAGTGCATGCATCTTTTCAAATTATGGTTTTCTCCAGATGTATGCCCAGGAGTGAGATTGCAGGATCATATGATAGTTCTATTTTCAGTTTTTTAAAGAACTTAGGTACTGTTCTCCATAGTGGCTGCACCAATTTACATTCCCATCAACAGTGCAGGAGGGTCCCTTTTTCCTTCACACCTTCTCCAACATTTACTGTTTGCAGTCTTTTTAATGATGGCCAAAACTACCTCATTGTAGTTTTGATTTGCATTTCTCTAATAGTTAGCAATGTTGAGCATCTTTTCATGTGCTTTTGGCTGTCTGTAGGAGACGGCAATGGCATCCTCCACTCCAGTACTCTTGCCTGGCAAATCCCATGGACGGAGGAGCCTGGTAGGCTGTAGTCCATGGGGTCGCTAGGAGTCAGACACGACTGAGCGACATCACTTTCACTTTTCACTCTCATGCATTGGAGAAGGAAATGGCAACCCACTCCAGTGTTCTTGCCTGGAGAATCCCAGGGACAGGGGAGCCTGGTGGGCTGCCATCTCTGGGGTTGCACAGAGTCAGACACGACTGAAGGCCAGCAGCAGCAGGCCTTTCTTGGAGAAATGTCTATTTAGGTTTTCTCCCCACTTTTTGATTGGGTTGTTTGTTTGTTTTTTCATATTGAGCTGTATGAGATGTTTGTATGTTTTGGAAATTAAATCCTTGTCAGTTGCACCATTTGTAAATATTTTCTTTCATTCTGTAGGTTGTCTTTTCATTTGGTTGATACTCTTCTCTTAATTTATAAACTCGTAGGCTATTCTTTTTATTTACTTATTTTTATTTGTGTCTGTGCTGAGTCTTCATTGCGCTATGGGCTTCTCCCTAGTTGTGGTGAGCAGGGACTATTTTCCAGTTGCAGTACATGGGCTTCTCATTGTGGGGGTTTCTCTTACAGTGGAGCACAGGCTCCAGGGTGCATGGGTTCAGCAGTTGTAAGGTATGGGCCTAGCTGCCACACAACATGTGGGATCTTCCTGGACCAGGGATTGAACCCGTGTACCCTGCACTGCAAGACAGACTCCCAACAATTAGATCACCAGGGAAACCCCCGTAGGCTATTGTTTAAGAGAATATGATGAAACA
The DNA here is from genome assembly GCF_014754425.2 of Oryx dammah. NCBI lineage: Eukaryota > Metazoa > Chordata > Mammalia > Artiodactyla > Bovidae > Oryx > Oryx dammah. The sequence continues at coordinate 41,332,671 of NW_024070187.1, read as the reverse complement.
AACCTGAGAAAAACAAAAAAGCAGGAAATACAAAACATAGTGTAACTGAATCGATTGTATATATTTAAAAGTCATTCAAAGCCTTGCAAAAAGAAACTAGAAAATGTTTCTTCTGATGTCATTGCAGCCTAAATATTATATCTGTGTGTACTTATGTATCTATATCTATTTCTCCATTTATATCTCAGACAGCATGTGCCCATATCAGTTCATGTATTTTAATTAGTGGTAGAATTTTTAGCAACTGACATGGTCAGTTCAGTTCAGTTCAGTCGCTCAGTCATGTCCAACTCTTTGCGACCCCATGAATTGCAGCACACCAGGGCCTCCCTGTCCATCACCAACTCCCGGAGTTCACCCAGACTCACGTCCATTGAGTCAGTGATGCCATCCAGCCATCTCATCCTCTGTCATCCCCTTCTCCTCCTGCCCCCAGTCTCTCCCAGCATCAGAGTCTTTTCCAATGAGTCAACTCTTTGCATGAGGTGTCCAAAGTACTGGAGCTTCAGCTTTAGCATCATTCCTTCCAAAGAAATCCCAGGGCTGATTTCCTTCAGAATGGATTGGTTGGATCTCCTTGCAGTCCAAGGGACCCTCAAGAGTCTTCTCCAACACCACAGTTCAAAAGCAGCAATTCTTCAGCGCTCAGCCTTCTTCACAGTCCAACTCTCACATCCATACGTGACCACAGGAAAAACCATAGCCTTGACTAGACGGACCTTAGTTGGCAAAGTAATGTCTCTGCTTTTGAATATACTATCTAGGTTGGTCATAACTTTTCTTCCAAGGAGTAAGCGTCTTTTAATTTCATGGCTGCAGTCATCATCTGCAGTGATTTTGGAGCCCCCAAAAATAAAGTCTGACACTGTCTCTACTGTTTCCCCATCTATTTCCCATGAAGTGATGGGACCAGATGCCATGATCTTCGTTTTCTGAATGTAAAGCTCAACTGACATGGTAAATAAGTAAAAATCAACATTTTGTAAAAAGTTGAAATCTATCCCTTCTCTTCCTCCTTATTCATGGTTTTCTTGAAGTGACCAGATATCAAAACAGATTTTTTCTGTAGCTTTGGAATATCTTATACTGTTTTGATGAATTTAAAATTTACGTTTAGGTACTAAGGGCCATGATGAGATTTTTAAAGTAAGTGCCAAGGTAACTTCTGCAGACATCTGGTAAGTGCTGGCTTTTTTCCTTTACTCTTCATAAAGATATTCCTCTATGACCCAAATGCCCAGAGTGATGGTGAGAAACATCAGGTAAACCTTCCAACAGGGAGCAAACCAGAACTTGTGCTGGGATCTTTTCCTGAAGTGTATAGGCAGGGACTTGAAATCTCCCTCTTAAAATTAAAATCATTGAATAAATGTTGGGGTTTAAAAAAAGATCTCAGTGGTAAAACTGACTGTATAAATTCAAAATTCCTTTCTACCAAGCTCCCAATTGAAGCTCCACTGTGCTATCAAAACAACAATGTTTAGCGGTCTGTCTTAGGAGAGGGTGAAATGTGAGCAAAACTTATAAAATAAGAACATTTCCCTTCTAATAGCTTCTATTAGGTTTTGTTATGTAACAATAAGGTAAGAATATTTATTGCACATATAACATGAGTTAGGAATTTTGGATATTATTTAGCCTTTGCATCAACTGTATGAAGTCTTATCTTTCTTATTGGTCTTTTACAGATGAGCAGACCAGGGTACTGTGAGGTCAAGAAACAGTCTCATGTAAGGCCAGTAAGTGGCTGAGCCAGGCTTTAAGTCCAGGTAAATGGGTTCCTCAAGCTGTGAGCTATGCAGGGTGCCGCTTCTATTTCATCTTGCTAACAAAATCTCTCCTTGGGACAGGGGTTGCCAGTGGACTGATTATACATAAATTGAAGATTAAAATTTTTTTTTACATTTATTTTTACTTTTTTTCTTCTAGTTTTATTGAGATATCATTGACACACAACACTGTATACGTTTAGGTTGTGCCTATGACCCTGTCATTCCACTCCCGGATATTTATCTGAAGAAAATGAAAACACTAATTGTAAAGATATGTGTACCCCTATGTTCACAGAAGCATTATTTACAATAGCAAAGATATGAAAGCAGCCAAAGTGGCCATCAACAGATGAATGGAGAAAGAAGATTCTATTCTAATAGAATCTATTAGAAGGGAAATGTTCTTATTTTACAAGTTTTGCTCACATTTCACCCTCTCCTAAAATGCTGGACTGGATGAAGTACAAGCTGGAATCAAGATTGCCAGAAGAAATTTCAATAACCTCAGGTATGCAGATGACACCACCCTTATGGCAGAAGGTGAAGAACTAAAGAGCCTCTTGATGAAAGTGAAAGAGGAGAGTGAAGAAGTTGGCTTAAAACTCAACATTCAGAAAACTAAGATCATGGCATCTGGTCCCATCACTTCATGGCAAATAGATGGGAAAACAATGGAAATAGTGAGAGACTTTAGTTTTTTGGGGCTCTAAAATCACTGCAGATAGTGACTGCTGCTGCTGCTGCTAAGTTGCTTCAGTCGTGTCCAACTCTATGCGACCCCATAGACGGCGGCCATGAAATTAAAAGATGCTTACTCCTTGGAAGAAAAGTTATGAGCAACCTAGACAGCATATTAAAAAGCAGAGACATTACTTTGCCAACAAAGGTCTGTCTAATCAAAGCTTTGGTTTTTCTAGTAGTCATTTATGAATGTTAGAGTTAGACTATAAAGCAAGCTGAGCGCTGAAGAATTGATACATTTGAACTGTAGTGTTGGAGAAGAATCTTGAGAGTCCCTTGGACAGCAAGGAGATAGAATCAGTCCATCAGAAAGTAAATCAGTCCTGAATATTCCTTGGAATGACTGATGTTGAAGCTGAACTCTAATACTTTGGCCACCTGATATGAAGAACTGACTCATTTGAAAAGACACTGATGCTGGGAATGATTGAAGGTGGGAGGAGAAGGGGATGACAGAGGATGAGATGGTGGATGGCATCACTGACTCAATGGACATGAGTTTGAGTAAGCTCTCGGAGATGGTGATGGACAGGAAAGCCTGATTTGCTGCAGTCCATGGGGTCACAAAATGTTGGACACGACTGAGCGACTGAACAGAAGTGAACTGAAAATTGACCTCTAACAATTGTTGTTTTGATAGTACAGTGGCGCTTTATTTGGGACCTTGGTTGAAAGGAGCTTTGAACTGATCCAGTCAAATTCTCCATTCATTTGCTGATTGCCACTTTGGTTGATACACACACACACAATACGGTATCACTCTGCTTTAAAAATAGTGAAATCTTTCCATTTGTGACAACGTGAATGCACCAAGAGGGTATTATGCTTAGTGAAATGTTAGGTAGAGAAAGACAAATAATGTATGACTTCACTTATGTGTGGAATCTAAAAAACAAAACAAACACACAAACAAAAGAAAACTGTAACGGAATCGTAGATACAGAGAACAAACAGGTGGTTGTCAAAGGGAAAGGAGGTATGGCAAGGAGAGACAGGTGAGGGAGATTAAGAGGTATGAAATCCTAGTTGCAAAATAAATGAGTCATGGGTATGAAATGTACAGTGTGGGGAAAATAATAATAATGTGTGGGGAATATAGTAATAATTACTATGTAATATCTTTGGTGACAGATGGTAACTAGACTTGTGATGATTGTGAAATGTATGGAAATATTGAATCACTATGCTGTGTAACAGGAACTAACATAGTGTTGTGGGTCGATTGTGTGATTTCTTTTGTGATCCAGGCAGATGACTGACATGTCTTTATTCACTTCTGATGGAAAACAGGTGTGTTTTCTCCTGAAGAAGGAAGACCCTCAACCTCAAAGGCTTTGCTACCTGATGTGGCCTGTGTGATAATTTACTTTATTTGCACTTTCCTTGTCACTGACCTCCAATAACAGCACCTAGTTTTGCTTACCAAAAAGCAACAGCTCATGATTAACTGCCTTTGACTGTTCTTTTCCCAAAGTCATCTGCATCTGTGGTGCTTTGCAACTAAAATTTCCAAAAAAGCGGCCCCTCTTGACATGGAAATCAGGTTTCATACAAACAGGGGTTCTACCTCCAGAAAGAAATGAGTGGAGGGTGAGGGTGTCATAAGTTAGTGCTAGATGTTCAAGGAAGCGGGACCCCAAATATCACATGGACTGAATCTGTTTAGTCCACACACCTAAAACAGTATTTTAACAGACGAAATGACTTTCCTTTTCTGGTTTCCCTGAACATGTGACATTACTGACAACCCTGTTAGAGTGCATTTGGGAATGTGGTGGGGATCTAATAGAAATCAGCAAGACCTTCCCAGAGGATTTTTGATGGAAGAGAACCTGTCAAGGCTAGAATATGAGAGGGGTGATGTGCTTTTAGGCAGAGGGAAAACATGATAGAAAAGATAGAGATATGGGAAGAAATACAGCTTTTGAAGGCTGGAATGCCAACTATGAGAGGTGGAGTATCTAGCCAGGTAACTCAGAGGCAGCTTGGAAATTCATATGCACTACACAAAGAAGCCTAACTTCATTCTTCAGGCAAAAGGAAGCCATGAAAAATGTTAAGTATAGTAGTAACATGATTAGTTTCAGATTTTAGAAAGCTCACTGGAATTATGGTGGCCACTGGATTAGAAAGAAGAATGGAATAAGTGAGGGCTAGTCAAGAGGTTATTAGAATAATCCTTATAAGAGAATGCTGGCTTGAATTGAGGCAGCAGCAATGAATTAGACAAAGGAGTGGATGTAAGAGGTCTTCGAATCTGTAAATAGGATGACTGATTGTATGTGGATGTAGAAGAGCCGGTGATAACTATTAGGTTTCGGACTTGGATACCAGGAGAGAGACTTGCCTCTGTTTGTCTGCTAATAGAGCAAAGACCCCGGGGTGGTGAAAATGTTGGATAGACAGGACAGATGGAGGCTGATGTCTTGAGGTCCTGGAGAAGCAAGAGGACATGTGGTGCCAATGGAAGGAGAAATACCCCTTCCACTGAGGATGGAGAACAGAAGATGAAGAGGATGTGGGTAAGTTTGTGCTCGCTTAGCAGATAGGGTAGCGGTGCTCAAAAGGTTGAGAGACTTTCTGAACTCTAAGAGGCAACAGACAAGATTTTTGGATAAACATGTTTGATAAGAGACTTGGAGAGAGTGAAGATTTGAACAGTTGGCATACAAGAAAGGAATGTTGCCAAGAAAGAGACAGAGAGTGGCTCTGAAAGGGCTAAAGGAAACCACAGACTGGCAGTGGTATCATTCTGCTCAGTTCGTGATGCATAACTTGATCCTGTAGTGTGTTACAACTATTATCATCAGGGCCGCAATGATGGCAGGGACCATGTTTCATTTAACCTGAAGATTCTCCAGTGTTCAGAAAGGGCATGATCCATATTAAATGCTCACTATACTTTTGTTGACTTGAAATCTGTGGAGCTATGGGGCAGTAGACATGAAATTCTATTAGCAAACAGAACTTTTTTTTTTTTTCTCCAAGCGCATTAAATGGCAGTACCTTGGAGAACACTAAAAGTAGAAGAGTCAATATTTTAGGATGGTTCTCCCAGGAGTGACGGTTCTTTGTGTGAACAGGTGTATCTGAAAAGACCAATTTGCTGCCAATAGTTACTTTCCTGCTACAGAGTCCGGGTTTCATGATTTAAGGTGAGACAGAACACCTGGCATTATTTACAGCACTCTTTCTTCACGGTGACAATCTCAGAGTCTATAGCGATTTCAGGCAGAAAAGTGAAGCGAATTGGAAAAATAGTGATGCAAAGGAATAATGAAGGAGAAGAGTGAGCTGAGGTCAAGTGCCAAGTGGAACGTTGCTGCCTGACACTTAGTATATGCTTTAAGGCAAGAGCACACAGCTGGACTTACAGAAAGGAAAACCTCTAGGTTCTAGTTTGAGCTCAGCCTCCAACTAATCATATCACCTATGATCTTCTATCAGTTTTCTGAGACTCAAGGTTTTTTGTTATCCAAGGGGAGTCACACCTTTTGGATCAGATGACTCCTTTAATAAATATTTTGTAAACGGCCCAGCATTCTACAAAAGTGTACAAGGCTACAGAGGAGAACCCTGATGCAAAGCTGACTTTTACACTGCATGCATGGGATCTTTGCCTCCTGGCTTTAACTTTGCTCCTGCCCACCTCAGCCTAAGTTGTCTGTTTTTCTTTCTTAAATCTCTTCAGAATTTTATCTCCAGAAAATCCTTATGTACAAGGAGGGTTTATGTTGCAACTTAAACCTAATGCAGTGTTTACTACCCAAGGTATCCTTTTCAGTGTAGCCAGCATGATTATCAACGCATCACTCTTTTAATCTTTCAGTATTTGCAAATATGAGGTCATTTGTCAATGCAATTCAATGAGTGCTTATTGAGTAGCTATTACATGCCAAGTCCTGTATTAGGTTCAGGGAATACAGGGATGAGGTACAATAGAAGAGATGCTTCTACTGATTCTACTCAAGTGGATGCTAAATGTTCATATTAATATAGATTAATAGAGACATAGGAGAGAAATTGACTAATTTTATCTGGGAAGTTTAGAGAAAGCTTTCTAAAAGCTGTGATATTTGACCTTGGCCATGAAGAATGAACATGATCGACACAATTTCACCAGATAGAGAAGGAGGGAAAAGACTTTTCAGGTAGAGAAAACAGCCTGGTTAAAGCCTAGAGCTGGCAAAGGGTGCTGTGTGTTGAGAGGAATTGCAAGTGACCCAGCCCTAGGCCACTCATTCTCCAACAAGAAATTCTTTGTTGTTCAGGCACCCAATCATGTCCAACTCTTTGCAACCCTATGGACTGCAGCATACCAGGCCTCTCTGTCCCTCACCATTTCTTGGAGTTTGCCCAAGTTTACGTCCACTGAAATTCTTACCAGAAGTTAAAAATCAGATATGGACACAGTGGCCTCAAAAAATGGTTATTTCCATTGCTTTTGGAGAGTTAACGGCTGCCAGAGACTTTGAAACTGTGGTACAGAAGGGTAGTGATAATTGCTATTAAACATATAAAAAGAGCTGTCACCTGGGAGAACAGAGATTGTGAAGGGCAGTGTTAATAACTTATGAACATATAACCAGAGCCATCCCACCAGCAGATGTTAACCTGACTCATTGTGGAGCCCATTTCTCAGGATATGCAAATGTAGTATCATTATGTTGTACACCTGAAACTAATATAATGTTACACATCAATTATACCTCTTTTTTAAAAAAGTAGCATTGCAAAAGACCAGTGGACTAATTAGTTCCATGTTTTGTGGAGCAACCAAAGATAGCTGAAGATTTGCCATGATTTAGGAAATGACTAACAAAGGAGAAGAAAGCATACAGTTGATGTTTTTCAGACATCACACAGAAATTCCTAATCATTTGAGATGTTCAGATACCGGCAAGGTGCATGAAGCCCTCTTCTTCCACCTAAATCTCATGGCTATTGATTACATAGCTATAACTTGTTTATGAGAGTCAGAGGGAAGCTGGCTTAATCACAGTCTTTGCTACTTGTTCTATGTGGAAACTTGGCCAAAGTATTTGATATCTATAAATACTATAAATCTCAGTTGGCTCATCTGTTTGAAAAGGTAAGAATAAGATCACTTATTTCATGAGTTTACAGGATTTACAATGATGTACATAAGGCAACCTGTAGAATGCCTTGAATTTGCAACATGCACAAGGTGAATGGTCCTCATTATTACTTTTGTCTTAATTCTATTGCCATTTCTCTATATTTAAGTATTGTGAAGGTTTAATTTAGCAAATTTCACCACCAGATCTCAAACTGTATTTTAAATGCTATAATTCCCACCTAACTGGCCTTGTTGGAGCCAGGTCTCCTGAATAGAAATTGATGTGGGTAATAATTTTCATGTGAGAAGATAGGTGAAGAGTTGTGCTTTACCTATTTTATATGTGCCCACATTGAGGCAGAAACCCTGGATGTGTCCCAAGAAATTCAGACTCCGAACTAAAACTATAATTAAATGCCTTTATCTCCAAGCCTGCAGACTCAGTCATTTGCTTCTGCAATCTTGTCCATACAACCGTAAGTCATCAGAGTGCTGAAAGGAGCAACTCTCATAAAGCTGTCTGGGCACCAGCCAGCACCGCCATGGCTAGCATCTCACAAAGATCGAGTCTCTTAGAAAAATCCAATTTGATCGGAGCAAGAGTAATAACAAAACAAGGGATTATAATTTAATCTTATCAAATCAAAAATATATATATATATGCACATATATATTCATTCATTATATGGTAATAGCAAAAGGAAAAAGTAATTCATTTTTGTGGTTCTAAAATTGAATTTTTCCCAAAGATCAAAATAGAGCTCATTTTTTTTGGACTTGGGTTAACGATACTGTTGCTAACAGAGAATGCTGGGAGCAAAAGCTGAGACCATTGTATGTTGAATAGCTTCCCTAAAATTGATAGTCTCATTTATGCATTTGAAAATCTGAATTATAAAAGAAATGATATATGTCTCAGTTAGGTATGGCCTTATATAAGATTTTTCATTTTAGAAATTTATTAATATTCCTTAGGCAATTCTTCCTTTATGAGAAAGGCAGCTGTGGCATGGCATTTAATAAGTTTGCAGCAACATTAAGCTCGATTGATCTGAATTAGTATATCTGCCTTTTGCTTTGATAGTTTATTACTGTGACTCACAGGTAGAGAGATGTACAGTCACCCAATTTCTATTGACTATGCTAGAAAATGTATTGCATGCCACTGACTATATTGCAAGTCTTTGGGATAATTTACACAGTGTGTTTTGTTTTTGTATATTAAATTTTTTATCCTGGCATTAATATCAGTACATAGACATGTTCAACAATGCTGTGAACATTGAGTGAGTGAATGATTGAGTTAATAGCTTGTATGACATCAGAGAAAGTAAGTGGTGGATTCAAATTTCAAGTTTTAAGCTTGAGAACATTCAAGTCTTCTGGCCAAGGAGAATAAGGTGGATTGGTTAGGCCAGAATTAAGCCCAGCAGCTCACAACTCAGATCTTGATGTACTCATTTTGGCTGTATCTCTTAATTAGTTGTTCTAAGTTGGGAGGCTGATGGAGTGGATTTGAATCAGATTCTCTGAGGCAGCATTAAGAGCTAGAGAGCAAAGTGATAGAATATGATCCTCAATAAGAAACTGGACTTGTGAACTGGGACCATCGTACAACAGATTCAGAATGGCCTAACCTAGGAGGGTTCCAGGAAATTGCTGTTTGCAGGGGTGTGTGTTATAGTTTTTACTTCTTAATATATGTACAGGGGTGGCAGAGGATGAGATGGTTGGATGGTATGAACTTGAGCAAACTTTGGGAAATAGTGGAGGATAGGGAAGCTTGACATGTTGCAGTCCATGGGGTCGCAAAGAATCAGACACAACTTAGGAACTGAACAACAACATATGTACATGGTTATGCTCTATTGGCTGAAAGTTTATCAGTTTGCAATGGACTGAAAATGTTTTAGAATTTAGTTTAAACAAATGATAATAGTGGTGATTGCTATCTACCAGGAAGAGTTCTAGGCTTTCACATAGATTATCTTACTTAAATCTGGTATTTTTACCCTCATTTTATACATGGAGCACTGAGGCCTAGAGATTTTAGGTATCAAGCACAAAGTAAGGAAAGTTATAGACTCCAGACTTGTATCTTTGGAACCTGATGCTAAAGTCTGGGCTCTAAACAAGCAGTCTACAAAAGAAGGGAGTACCATGGCCACATTATTGCAAATTCAGACTTAAAGAAAATAGGAAAAACACCAATTCAGGTGTGAATCAAATCCTTTACAATTATACAGTGGAAGTGACGAATAGATTCAAGGGATTAGATCTGACAGAGTGCCTGAAGAACTATGGATGGAGGTTCATGACATTGTACAGGAGGCAGGGATCAAGACCATGCCCAGGAAAAAGAAATGCAAAAAGGCAAAATGGTTGTCTGAGGAGGCCTTACAAATAGCTGAGAAAAGAAGAGAAGCAAAAGGCAAAAGAGAAAAGCAAGATACACCCATCAGAATGCAGAGTTCAAAAGAATAGCAAGGAGAGATAAGAAAGCCTTACTAAGTGAACAACGCAACGAAACAGAGGATAACAATGGAATGGTAAAGACTAGCGATCTCTTCAAGAAAATTAGAGATACCAAGAGAACATGTTATGCAAAGATGGGCTTAATAAAGGACAGAAATGGTATGGACCTAACAGAAGCAGAAGATATTAAGAAGAGGTGGCAAGAATACACAGAAGAACTATACAAAAAAGAACTTTATGACCCAGTTGGCCACGATGGTGTGATCACTCACCTAGAGCTGGACATCCTGGAATTTGAAGTCAAATGGGCCTTAGGAAGCATCACTACAAACAAAGCTAGTGGAGGTGATGGAATTCCAGCTGAGCTATCTCAAATCCTAAAAGATGATGCTGTAAAAGTGCTGCAGTCAACATGCCAGCAAATTTGGAAAACACAGCAGTGGCCACAGGACTAGAAAATTTCAGTTTCCATTCCAATCGCAAAGGAAGGCAATGTCAAAGAATGTTCAAACTACCTCACAATTGCACTCATTTCACATGCTAGCTAGGCTTCAACATACATAAACTGAGAACTTCCAGATATACAAGCTGGTTTAGAAAAGGCAGAGGAACCAGAAATCAAATTGCCAACATCCATTGGCTCATAGAAAAGCAAGGGAATTTCAGGAAAACATCTGCTTCACTGACTACGCCAAAGCCTTGACTGTGTAAATCACAACAAACTGTGGAAAATTCTTCAAGAGATGGGAATACCAGACCACCTGACCTGCCTCCGGATAAACCTGTATTCAGGTTAAGAAGCAACAGTTAGAACCCAACATGGAACAACAGACTGGCTCAAAATTGGGAAAGGAGCTTGTCATGGCTGTATATTGTCACTCTAGAGTATGTCATGTGAAAAGCCAGGCTGGATGAAGCACAAGCTAGAATCAAGGTTCCCAGGAGAAATATGCAGATGACATAATATGCAGAAATTTTCGGATATGTAGATGACACCACCCTGATGGCAGAAAGCCAAGAGAAACTAAAGAATCTCTTGATGAAGGTGAAAGAGGAGAGTGAATAGCTGGCTTAAAACTCAACATTCAAAAAACTAAGATCATGGTATCTGGTCCCATCATTTCATAGCATATAGATGGGGAAACAATGGAAACAGAGTCAGACTGCTTCATGGGGCTCCAAAATCATTGTGGACAGTGACTTCAGCCATGAGATTAAAAGACGCTTGCTCCTTGGAAGAAAAGCTATGACAAAGCTAGACAGTGCATTAAAAAGCAGAGACATTACTTTTCTGACAAAGGTCCATGTAGTCAAAGCTATGGTCTTTCCAGTAGTCATTTATGGATGTGAGAGTTGGACCATAAAGTCCAACTGAAGTACTGAAGAATTGATGCTTTTGAACTGGTGCTGGAGAAGACTCCTGAGACTCCCTTAGACTGAAAGGAGATCAAACCAGTCAATCTTAAGGGATATCAACCCTGAATATTCATTGGAAGCACTTTTACAGCATCATCTTTTAGGATTTGAGATAGCTCAGCTGGAATTCCATCACCTCCACTAGCTCCACTTTAGATGCTAAAGCTCTAATAATTTGGCCACTTTAAGCTAAGAGCTGACTCATTGGGAAAGACCCTGATGCTAGGAAAGGCAGAAGACAGGAGGAGAAGGGGACAACAAAGAATGAGATGGTTGGATGGTATCACTGACTCAATGAATGCCAGCTTGAGCAAGGTCCAGGAGATAGTGAAGGACAGGGAAGCCTGGCATGCTGCAGTTCATGGGGTCTCAAAGAGTTAGACACAGCTGAGCGACTTTTCCTTTTCCTTCTCTCACCAATGCTGTCCCACCCCCTAAATATTCTGACTTTCTCTTCCTCTGAGATGTTGAAGCCTAGGACTGTCTTAGACCTTGGAGCTACAGGTTGGAGGTTTTTGGTAAAAGGTACATTAACACAGAATGAAAATACTGATGGCCTGTTGCTAAATGCATTATCTGATGGGTATTTACTTGCTCTGCAATTAATAAAAATAATGAATGATTACTTTGAAAATATAATATAGAAGACTAAATATTTTAAAACCTATCTTCTTTGGAGGGAATACCCATCAATAAGATGAGGGCAGCTTCCATTTCAGTTTACAAGTTTTATTACTGCTCTCTTTCTTCAATCACACAGCTTTTGTCTTCAATTGGTGCTGGCTATTTGTCTGCCAAGCTGTGGAATCAGAGTAAAAGCTACCACTGACAAAAAGATAGTCATAACAGGGTCATTTCTTTGTTGAGTTTGGGTTGACAATCCAGTAGAAGAGATTTTTCCTTTGCAGAAATTTTATTCCTAACCTAGCCTTCCTGACATGGGTTTGTTTAGCTGCAGGCAGTTGTCAAGTACCAGCAAAGCCTCTGAAGAATGCTGACATGGACCCTGTTCAGGACCATCAACCCTTAGTGTCAAGCAGATGAAAATGGATTTTTTTTTTTTAAATTTGTGCAGTTTGGTACTGATTGTCAAAGCTGATTTTTAGTTATTCATAAACTCTTCTGTGAATAGATAGAGTGCATGTGTGTAGTATTTTGGGTTTGAATCTCTGGTGAAATCTTATATTAGAGCAACTCAGGATAAATGAGAGAGCTTTCTGTCTCAGATATGGTTGACGAGATGGATATCACGGTTGATGGAAAGGAGAGATTTTGGAGTCAGGCAAAAACTGACTTCAAAGGACAGACCCTCTTTTAGACCGACCAGCTTTGTGATCATGGGCAAATTGCTTAAATAAACTGCAGTTCCCTGACTTCAAGAATCAGTATTGCAATACCTCCCACCCCGTAGTCTTCTTAGAAAGAATAAATGAGAGTAGATAAGGGTAACGAGGTTAAAAAAAACCACGAACTCATCCAAAGCTCTTAATTTATGATTGAGAAAACTGCAGCTGGTTTGTTTATAATGTGCAAACCCGGGACTCCATCTTCCTGTGTTTAACTCAGAGCACAGTAGTCTTTCTGCTACAACATGTTCAAGCAAAGGAAATACTTATAAAGAGCACATGTTACATAACATAACTATATATAACTGTGCTCAAAGAACCCACATTATCTATATAATTCTGACTATATGAAGCTGGATTCCAACAGGCTAAAAGGATAGAGGATGTGACCACAGCCAGCTGGGTTTCTAAATGATGCATTATGGACATAGGATGAGATAGTGACTTGAGTCACAGCCTCCAAAAAGATGTCTTTGACCAATCCCCAGAACATGTGAGTGCAACCTACTTGGAAAAGGCTCTTTGAAGATGTAATTAAGATAAGGATCTTGAGATAGATCATCCTAGATTAACCAAGTCCTAAATCTAATGACAAGTGTCTTAATAAGAGACAGAGGAGTGACACCAGAAGAACAGGAGGAGGCAGTGTGACCCGGAGGCAGAGACTGGAGCCATGCAATCCCCAAGCCCAGAAACGCCACGGCCACCACCAGAGGCTAGAGGCGGCATGGGGCGGAAAGTTCCCTAGATCCTCTGGGGTGACCACAGCTCTGCCAACATTTTGATTTCAGTCTTGTTATATGGATTTCAGACTTCAGGCCTCCCAGAACTCAGAGAGAGTCGATTTCTGTTAAGTCACCAAGATAGTTTGAATTTTGCAATACACTATAGCAGCTCTAGAAAACTAATACAAGAGGTTAAAAATTTGAGACAAAGAATTGAAAGTAAGTTGTGTGCCAGCTAAGATGTAACTCACATGCAGACGCTGGCATATGGAGAGGACAAGAATGCCCTGTTTTTTAAATCTCTCCTTGTTTACCTACAAGATCTTTTGGAACTAACACCCCCAAAAGATGTCCTTTTCATTATAGGGAACTGGAATGCAAAAGTAGGAAGTCAAGAAATACCTGGAGTAACAGGCAAATTTGGCCTTGGAATAAAGCAGGGCAAAGGCTAATAGAGTTTTGCCAAGAGAACACACTGGTCATAGCAAACACCCTCTCCCAACAATGCAAGAGAAGAGTCTACACATGGTCATCACCAGATGGCCAACACCGAGATTAGGTTGATTATCTTCTTTGCAGCCAAAGGTGGAGAAGCTCTATACTGTCAGCAAGAAAAAGACCTGGAGCTGACTGTGGCTCAGATCATGAATTCCTTATTGCCAAATTCAGACTTAAATTGAAGAAAGTGGGGAAAACCACTAGACTATTCAGGTATGACTTAACTCAAATCATATGATTTTACAGTGGAAGTGAGAAATAGGTTTAAGGGACTAGATCTGATAGACAGACTGCCTGATGAACAATGGATGGAGGTTTGTGACACTGTACTGGAGATAGGGATCAAGACCATCCCCAAGAAAAAGAAATGCAAAAAGACAAAATGGCTGTCTGGGGAGGCCTTACAAATAGCTGAGAAAAGAAGAGAAGTGAAAAGCAAAGGAGAAAAGGAAAGATATAAGCATCTGAATGCAGAGTTCCAAAGAATAGCAAGGAGAGATAAGAAAGCCTTTCTCAGCAATCAATGAAAAGAAATAGATGAAAACAACAGAGTGGGAAAGACTGGATATCTCTTCAAGAAAATTGAAGATACCAAAGGAACATTTCATGCAAAGATGGGCTCAATAAAGGACAGAAATTGTATGAACCTAACAGAAGCAGAAGATATTAAGAAGAGGTGGCAAGAATATACAGAAGAACTATACAAAAAAGATCTTCATGACCCAGATAATCAAGATGGTGTGATCACTCATCTACAGCCAGATATCCTGGAATGTGAAGTCAAGTGGGGCTTAGGAAGCATCACTATGAACAAAGTTAGTGGAGGTGATGGAATTCCAGTTGAGCTATTTCAAATCCTGAAAGATGATGCTGTGAAAGTGCTGCACTCAATATGTCAGCAAATTTGGAAAATTCATCAGTGGCCACATGACTGGAAAAGGTCAGTTTTCATTCCAGTGCCAAAGAATGCTCAAACTACCTCACAATTTCACTCATCTCACACACTAGTAAAGTAATGCTCAAGATTCTGCAAGCCAGGCTTCAGCAATATGTGAACTGGAAACTTCCAGATGTTCAAGTTGGTTTTAGAAAAGGCAGAGGAACCAGAGATCAAATTGCCAACATCTACTGGGTCATGGAAAAAGCAAGAGAGTTCCAGAAAAACATCTATTTCTGCTTTATTGACTATGCCAAAGCCTTTGACTGTGTGGATCACAATAAACTGTGGAAGATTCTGAAAGAGATGGGAATACCAGATCACCTGACTTGCCTCTTGAGAAACCTCTATGCAGGTCAGGAAGCAACAGTTAGAACTGGACATGGAATAATAGACTGGTTCCAAATAGGAAAAGGAGTATGTCAAGGCTGTATATTGTCACCCTGCTTATTTAACTTCTATGCAGAGTACATCATGAGAAACGCTGGGCTGGAAGAAGCACAAGCTGAAATCAAGATTGCTGGGAGAAATATCGATAACCTCAGGTATGCAGATGACACTACCCTTATGGCAGAAAGTGAAGAAGATCTAAAGAGCTTCTTGATGACAGTGAAAGAGGAGAGTGAAAAAGTTGGCTTAAAGCTCAACATTCAGAAAACTAAGACCATGGCATCTGGTCCCATCACTTTATGACCAATAGATGTGGAAACAATGGAAACAGTGGTGACTTTATTTTGGGGGGCTCCAAAATCACTGTAGATGGTGATTGCCGCCATGAAATGAAAAGATGCTTACCTCTTGGAAAGAAAGTTATGGCCAACCTAGACAGCATATTAAAAAGTGGAGATATTACTTTGTCAACAAAGATCCATCTAGTCAGGGTTATGGTTTTTCCAGTAGTCATGTAGGGATGTGTGAGTTGGACTATAAACAAAGCTGAGCACCGAAGAATTGCTGCTTTTGAATTGTGGTGTTGGAGAAGACTCTGGAGAGACCCTTGGACTGCAAGAAGATCCCATTCTAAAGGAGACCAGTCCTGAGTGTTCACTGGAAGGACTGGTGTTGAAGCTGAAACTCCAATACTTTGGCCACCTGATGCAATGAACTGATTCACTGGAAAGACCCTGATGCTGAGAAAGATTGAAGGCAGGAGAAGAAGAGGATGACAGAGGATGAGATGGTTGGATGGCATCACCAACTGGATGGACGTGAGTTTGAACAAGCTCCAGGAGTTAGTGATGGACAAGGAGGCCTGGCGTGCTGTGGTTCATGTGGTCGCTAACTGTCGGACACTACTGAGCAATTGAACTGAACTGTTTGCACTCACCAATTTGTTGTTTGCTTTATCAGAGCTCTGTATTGGTGCATTAATTCAACCACTACTTGAGAAATACAGGATGCTTGCCTCCATGTAACTTAAGTCATTAATCGGTGAACAAACCAACCAACAAATAAGTTGTAGGACCATGTGCTGAGGACCCCCAGAGAGTGGTTAGGTGAATGCTGTGGGTCTCATAGAGAAGGGACGCTCAGGCTCTGATTAGGGCAGGGCAGCCCCAAGGACAGGCTTCTGAGGAGCATGGCTGTCTGAGCTGGACCTCCCCTTGGCTTGGAGACATGGAGATTTGGCTGACAAAAGAAACAAGAGTGCTATTTTCCCCACCCCTGAGGTGGAGGTCATAAAAGCTAGAATTCTATTATTATCGTGTCTGCTTTCCTCTTCTCCATGACCTGGCGTGTATATATACGGAATGCTGTAGGTGTTGGCTGAGTTAAGATAAATGTTAGACAAGGAAGTGTGTGGTTAACGCACGTGAGCCAGGTGTTCTGGAAAGATAAGCTCAGAAGTGGGTAAGGACAATGTGATTGGGATGGAGGACTTCCCACTTTCACGGCCAGGTGGGAGCATGTCCAGCTCTGAGGTCAGCTCTGCCGGTGGCTTAATTATTCCTAACTCAGAGCCTCCCTCCCACCACCCCGCCACCTCAACTCACCTCTGACTGCCCTTCAATTCATCACCCTAATTCCTGACAAAGAACCGAGTAGGAGAAAGGGAACAAACCTCTTTTTATGAATGGCAAGCACTGTGCTAATTTCTTTACATACGTGATCTGATTTAGCCCTGGCTGTATTCCACTGGGAAATGTATTGAAGAGGAAACCACTCTTGTTAGGTGAAGTCACTTTCCTGGAGCTGAAAGGCATAAAGACCTTTGAAACCCTGGCTTTTGCTTACTTCTCCATCTTCAACACCAGTCATTCTCTGTCTCCAGAGTGACCCTCTGACTATACCAACCTGCTTCAAGCTCTTCCTTCCATGTTTAATGTGATGGCTCTCAACTGGGGGTGAATTCATTCTCCATGGAATTTGAGATTTGACAATGTCTGGAGACATATATGTTTGTCACAGGAAAGGGAGGGGATGCTCCTGTCACCTACTGAATAGAAGCCAGGGATGCTGCTGCTAAAACTGAACTGGACAGGACAGCCCCTCCCCCAACCAGAAAAGAATTATGGGCCCCCAAAATGTCAGTGATGCTGAGCCTGAGAAATCTTGCCTCAGTGTTTATCATTCCCTCTGCCTGATCTTTTCTTATTTCCTTCCTCTCTTGGCTGGAGTTCTCCTACTCATTTATGACCCAGCCAGTGTGTTGTCCCCTCTAGGAAGCCCTTTCTCATTTCTCCAGGGTGGGCTAGGTGCTACCCTTCTGTCCTCCCATAGGCAGCCTATCTGTTATTGTACCTGCTATTGACTCTCTGCTGTCCTATTCATGAATCTGAGTCTCCTACTGGGCAAGGAACCACATCCCATCTAACGTTATAGCCCTGGAAGAGAGTGCAGATCCCGGCAGATCTTAAAGGATATTGCTGCATGAATGAAGTGGTGATTTGAGATTTATACACTATAAGGAAAGGGAAATGAAGAGAATTGAGATTGTTGTTCTCAGTGCATAGTGACTGGCAGGAATTTCTGCTGCAGAGATGGAGATGTATTTCTTACTGATTTTAGCTCTGTTTTCCTGAGTCAGAACAGAAAGAGTCTCAAAACTCCAAGAAAGAGACAGAGGGCTTCTCAGAGAAAGGAAAAAGTAGCCAAATATAAAGATGCAAGTCCTTTTCTTCTTAAAATCCACTTGCTCTCCCAAGTTGTGAGAATTAAAAGAATGACAAGAACAACTTAACTTGAACTGAACAAAAATTAGGCCTGGCTGTTGTAGCTTGAACAGCTCTCAGATCCAGTGGAGGGGGCAGGGGAAGGACAGTGTTTGTGCAAGGTCGTGGATGCAAGAAAACCTAGTTGGCCCTTCCTTGCTTCCCTCAGAGAAATTCAAATGACAGTAGCACTTACGCTGGCTGCCAAAAGAATTGGCTGAAAGCAGGAGATATTTGAGGCACTTGACATGTTATTTTTTTCTAAAAGGGAGTGTCCCTGACAGCCTTCCAACTCCTTGGCTTTCTTCAGCACTCAGCAGCAATGGCAATCAAAGAAAAGTTGAGGACAAATCCTCACTGCTTTTTATCTGCACAATCTTAGGATTTAGAATAGCACATGCATGGATAAAAAAGGTGGCTGCAACTGCTTTAGTTAAGCTCCTCTACCTGTAGCAGAAGAGACTCCAAAGATAAAACAGGACTTGCTTAAACACCCAGGAGTCTCCGCAGGTGCAGACTAAATTGAAATCTGGATCTAGGAATTCTTACAGTATTTTAAATGTAGGAATCTTTGGATATTATCTTTTATATTTTAAATTTATTGCTATTTCTAAACAGCTTAAATGAGGAACATAAAGTGATCATTGAAAACTCTTCATTTAGTGTCAGAGCAGCCTGATGGAAAAGATGAAAACGTGTATCTTTTCTCCCATACTGATTTTTCCCTTTGATTCCAAATACACCACTTTCCAATATTCTTTTTCTTCCTGAAGGAAAAACCTCATAGGAAAATTATTATGAGACTAGCCAAAACAATTCTTTCGCAGACAATATGCGACATGGAGCAGGCGCCATCCAGCAGTCCTGAGAAGGAAACGATTATACAGTACGACTTTGAGTGCCTTCTGTCAGGGAGGATGTTGAACAGTGTTGAGTGGGAAGTGCGTGCTATCCATCTCCTAAACAGTGGACCATCTGTCTTTACCAAATAGCCAGCCCTGAATGTATTACTTCTGGGAGGCCAGCATTTGACAGTCTCCTCCCTCTTGCGGCACTGACAGGAGAGGTCAGATCAGTGGGGCATGGGCTGAATGCAGACACAGCTAAGTACAAGTCAAAGGGCAAAACCAGAGTCTACCATTTTAATACAAGATTAAAATGTTAATGTGATTAACATTTCAAAATCTTCTTTAGGATATGCACTTAAAAAGTCCCTTCGATATGCACATAACACTGCCCTAAAGGCAGAAATTGAAGAACTAAAGAGCCTCTCGATGAAGATGAAAGAGGAGAGTGAAAAAGCTGGCTTAAAACTGAACATTAACAAAAAACTATCACAGCATCCAGTCCCATCACTTCATGGCAAGTAGATGGAGAAGAAATGCAAGCAGTGATGAATTTTATTTTCTTGGGCTCCAAAATTACTGTAGATGGTGACTGCAGCCATGAAATTAAAAGAAACTTGCTCCTTGGAAGAAAAGTTATGACAAACCTAGGCAGCATATTAAAAAAGTGAGAATCGCTTTTCCAACAAAGGTCCATATTGTCAAAGCTATGGTTTTCCAGTAGTCATGTATGGATGTGAGAGTTGGACCATAAAGAAGGCTTAATGTTGAAGAACTAATGCTTTTGAGTTGTGGTGCTAGAGAAGACTCTTGAGAGTCCCTTGGACAGAAAGAAGATCAAACCAGTCAATCCTAAAGGAAGTCAACCCTGAATATTCATTGGAAAGACTGATGCTGAAGCTCCTAATACTTTGGCCACTTGATGCAAAGGCCCAACATGTTGGAAAAGACCCTGATACTCGGAATGATTGAGGGCAGGAGGAGAAGGGGGAAACAGAGGATGAGATGGTGGATGGCATCACTGACTCAGTGGACATGAGTTTGAGCAAACTCCAGGAGATAGTGAAGGACAGGGTAGCCTGGTATGCTGCAGTTCTTGGGCTCACAAAGAGTTGGACATGACTTAGCAACAACAGAGAGTTGAACAAACAACAGAGAGTTAACCAAAAAACTCAAGTAAACTAAATTATAAATGTTGAAGTTAAACTTTAAACCAATTTATTAAAAAGTAAAACTGTTATCATTGAAAACTACCTTTAATACAAGTCAAGTAAAAAAAAAAAATACAAGTCAAGTAGGAACTCTTGCTACCATCTTCACTTGCATGTGCAGTGGGAGCCTAAAAACATTGCCCAGCAGAATTATTGTCTATAACTCTAGATTATTCAGTTTGAATTTTGAGTAAGTGTAATTGTAAGTTATTTTTACCTTATAAATGCAAAGGTTTTTGAATTGTTTAAAAAAAAATCCCTCCATATCTCAAGGTTATGAGAATATTTTCCTGTATTTTCATCTAAATGTTTTGAAGTTTTGTGTTATCTGTATTTTTAATTTACTGAAAAAGGGAAAGGCTACCCACTCCAGTATTCTGGCCTGGAGAATTCCACGGACTGTATAGTCCATGGGGTTGCAAAGAATCAGACACGACTGATTGACTTTCACTTCGCTTTACTTTAATTTACTGGAGTTTGGGGGATTTTTTGGTAGTGGTGATGTAGTCATTCATTTATTGATGTATAGTTTATTTACAATGTTGTGTCAGTTTCAGGTATAGAGCAGAATGTTTCAGCTATACACACACACACACACACACACACACACACACACATATTCTTTTCCAGGTGCTTTTTCCTTATAGGTTGTTACACAATATTGACTAGAGTTCCCCTTCCTATACAGTAGGTTCTTGGTTATGTTCTATACAGTAGTGTATATATGGTACTAGCCATCTACTGCTGTGCTGGTATCAAGCTGCCTCAATTACTATAACTTAGTAATGTTGCTTTGAATGATTGCCAAACCGAGAGCAGAGAAATGCACTCATATTCCCATACCCTCTCCTCCTTGGCTAGTTTGGAGTAAGCAATAAAATTTTATTGTGTTCAAATGAGATTTTTAAAAAAGTTTCTTACTGCAGAATACATTAGCCTGTTTGTTAATACAATGAATGAACATGTCTCCATTGGATTATTCTTATTGGATTGACCATGTAGTCATTAACATTGTTCTCCTAGAAAATACCCTTTCTCTTGGCCTCTGAACATCCTCTAGCCCATTTCTCTGTTCACTGAAGCTCTGTGAGTCTTCTTCACTCAGTCTCTATTTCCTTTTTCTTCCATTAACTCCAAACCTAGTGGTCATTTCTCTGTCTTATTTAATTCTAATTCCTAGCAGCATTTGTAATGGTTGACCATGCTCTTTTCTTTGTTTTTCTTCTTGCTGTATTGACCAGTTCTTTATTCTCTCCCCTGCTGGCTTCATCCTTTCATCAGATATTAAGATACAGATGTGACCCAGAGCTTCTACTGTTGGCTATCAAATTCATGTGATCTCATCCATGTCTGTGCCTCTAAAGCATGCCATATTTGTGCTGCTGCTGCTGTCGCTTCAGTCGTGTCTGACTCTGTGCGACCCCATAGATGGCAGCCCACCAGGTTCCGCCATCCCTGGGATTCTCCAGGCAAGAACACTGGAGTGGGTTGCCATTTCCTTCTCCAACGCATGAAAGTGAAAAGTGAAAGGGAAGTTGCTCAGTTGTGTTCGATTCTTAGAGACCCCATGGCCTGCAGCCTACCAGGTTCCTCCGTCCATGGGATTTTCCTATAGATTTAGTTTAAAACTCTAACCTGAGCACAAGATTCATATATTCAACTGTTTGTTTAATATCTCTATGTGGAGGCCTAAGTGGTATCTCAAACTTAACATGAACAAGACAAAACTATTAATAGCCCTTTCCATCATGCCTGTTTTCCATCTCTGTGAATGGTATTGCTATTCTCAGCGCTGGAACCTAGGATTTTTCTTTGACTTTACTATAATTTACCTTTTCCTTATATCCCTTGGTCAATTAACAATTTATCCTCAAAATCATCCCTAACCAAACTATAACTCAAGCCACCCTCATCCTTTGATTTGAAAATGCTTCATAACTGGTCTTGTTCCTTTCTTTGCAATTTCCTTAGAGCATCCAGTAGGATCTTTTGGAAAGAGAAAACATATAGTGTCACCCTCTTGCTAAAGGTCTTTAGGATTCTCTGATTGTAACTAGAATAAAATCCAGATTCTTTACTTCACCTCACAGTGTCCTGCATATACTATCCCTTCCCTGACTTTCCACTCTCATCTTCCTATGCTATCCCCCCCCCCACCACATACTAAAGTTTAGTCTGACTATTCTTATTGTTGCCCAATCATGTCAAGTTCATTACTACCTCAGGGCCTTTGCACTTCCTTTTTCTTCTTCATGGAATGATTTTCTTTTGGATCTTTTTATGGCTTCATCCTTCTCATTATTCTGATCTTTACTCAAATGTCCTTGTCCTAGAGAAGAAAATAGACAATCCTTGAGTCATTTTCTATGCTTTTAACCAGTTCTATTTTCTTTATAACATGAATCTGGATATGAAATTATTATTTTTTTCTTTATGTGTGACTAATTCACTATCAGGAGGTTTGGATATATTTTAATAAGTGATACATTTCCAGTATTTTAAACTATTATATTAATATTTGTAAACAAGTAAAAGAAACTGGGTATTTAGCTTTTCTGCTAGGAAATGTCAAGCAGGAGCTAAATATAATGAATGTAGCAGGAATTGAAAAGAGGTGCTGGCTTTTGTGTGGAGAAACTTATTAAAACCACTGGTTCAAATCATTACTTAATTATAGCATGCCAGAGTTAGAATGCCCCCTGATTATGGCTCCATTTCAGTTTACCACCAAGATTCTGGTACAATTAGCATTTTGAAATGCCATTGCAGCATTGCCTGCTGGAGTATTTTATTCTTGGTGAAAAAAAATTTCTTTTTTCCTTTCTGGTTGCTTGAGCACCACTTTCATTAAATTGCAATCAAGTCTTTGCCCTACACTGCATCTATTTTCAGAACCAGTCCCACCCTTTAAACACCCATCCTCTGCCTGGTAGAGCACACTTTCTCACTCTTTAAAGAGACTTATGCAGCCTGTCTGTGATGGAACTGTTAGGTCTGACTGAAGTGCCCACTCTCCTCTGTGGACCTCCCCATTGGCAGCTCTTCCTTTTATTCCTATTCTTGCTTTTGTCCCCCACCCCAAGTCCTGATGAACATGTGGCTCAGTTTTCTCAGCTACAGCCGTCTTTTGCTGGCCAGGTACTTCAGTGGTATAGCACTAGTCTAGTCACCAACCTCCTCTTTATTACAGCCCTGGTACCTCTTATTCTTAGATGCCAGTTCTTGAGCAGTTCCTACTGAACACATCCTGGAGGGTTAGACTCAGAAATGGTCTGATTTTCAGCATCATGTCCTCCAACCCAAAGGCTGGGGACCTCATGATGATAAGAGAAATGAAAGTCTTTGGTGGCTTACCAGAGGACTGTTACATATTCTTTCTACAGAGTTCAATCCATTCACAAGAAACCTCACTCCTGTGCTGGTCAGGAAGCTTTCAAAGATGTCAATTGGGCCCCAGCTCCCAAAGAACTACTTTACTTCTAGACTTCTTCCCATTTGACCAACCCACTTGGTGAAAGTCCTGGGTGTCTAATCCAGATTAGCACTTACTGTCCTTTTGAATTGATCAAGATCTTCTAAGTATAACTTTTAAAATTTGAATAATAAGTAGATCCACCTGAAGAATTCTTTTTATTCTTAAGAATGATGTCTGTATTTAGTTTGCTTGGGTTGCCATCACAAAGTACCACAGATCAACTTAAACTACAGAAATATATTTTCTCACCATTCTGGAGGCTTGAAGTTCAAGATCAAAGTGTTAGACTGAGCTGATTTCTTCTGAGGGCCATGAGGTAAGGATCTATTCCAGCCTCTCTCCTTGGCCTATTAATGACTGCCTTCTTTGTCTTTCCATTGTCTTCCCTCTGTACATGTGTACATGTCTGAGTCCAGATTTTCAGTCGTATTGGATTAGGGTCTACCCTAATAACTTCATTTTAACTTAATTATCCCTGTGAAAATTCTGTGTCCAAATATAAGCACATTCTGAAGTACTGGGAGTTAGGCCTTCATCATATGAATGAGGGTATGTGTGCAGAATCCATCCTACAGTAAGAATTTCAGCCTTTTGAGAAACACTCCATCAAAAGTTACATTTTGTCCCATGATCACCGATAACTAAATGAGTGAAGGAATATGAACACCTCAGTTTATTCCTGCTTAAGAGTGTTTCATTGGCTTTTCCCCTCACCTAGAAAGTTCTTCACAGCTATGTAGCTTGCTTCATCACTCTACTTAGGGCTTTGATTAAATATCACTGAAATAGAGTGGCCCTCCCAGGTCACCAAGTAGAGCTCTTATCTTACCCCCATTGCCTTCCACTGTTTTGTTTATAGTCCTTAGTACTGCATGAAGTTTAGAACTTTTGTTTACTCTAAAGAATAAAGGATAGCAATAAGAAAAACTATGCCTAACATTCATTAAGTCTTTACCAAATGTTAGATGCCTCTAAGTACTTTTCATTAAATTTCATAGCAAACCTGTCAGGTTGTCAGGATTTTTAACATTTTTGCAAATGTGCTTATTATCTTACTTACCATGTTAGGAATTACATAATTTGTTGTGTGAATAAATTCATGATTACAAATACAAAGCTGAAATAAATAGAAAAGAACAAAGTCAGCTAGAAGGGCTTGGTTATCCAGAGCAAGAATTAACTTAAAGAGTAATTGTAAAAAATTTTTATTGAAGTGAGACTACAACCTTAAAATTTCCTGGGTGTTTCCAAGGATATCTGAGAATGTGTACATGAACTCCAGTGTAACAGGATTACTAAATTATGTGATGAGCTCTTTTTTTTTTAATTGAAGTATGAAGTGAAGTGAAGTCTCTCAGTCGTGTCTGACTCTTTGCAACCCCGTGGACTGTAGCCCACCAGGCTCCTCCATCCATGGGATTCACCAGGCAAGAATACTGGAGTGGATTGCCATTTCCTTCTCCAGGGGATCTTCCCAACCCAGGGATCGAACCCAGCTCTCCCACATTGCAGGCAGATGCTTTAACCTCTGAGCCACCAGGGAATTGAAGTATAGTTGATTTAAAATTCTATGTTAGTTTCAGATGTACAGTGAAGTGATTCAGCTTCAGATTTTTTTTCCATTTTCCCATTATAGGTTATTACAAGATATTGACTATTGTTTCCTATGCTATACAGTAGATCCTTGTTGTTTATCTATTTTATATATAGCTGTATGTATCTGTTAATCCCAAACTCCTAATTTATCCCTCCTCACCTTTCTTCTTGGTAGCTATTAATTTTTCTGTGTTGTCAGTCTATTTCTGTTTCATAAATTGTGCCACTATCATATTTTTTAGATCCCACTTATAAGTGATATCAGTAGTTCTTGATGGAGAGTGTGCATTGGAATCAACTGAAGAACTTTTGAAAACTCGACCTGCGTAGCTCCCAGGCCCATTGCTTAGAATCCTTTGAGGAAAGGTCCAAGCATGTAAGTTTTCAATTCTAGACTAACACTTCACACTAAACCTAGGGGTAGAGGAGCAAACTTTACCTCCTTGGAGATCAGGGTGACCATAATTCTTTCTTGTTATGCAGAACACAGAGTAGCATATCAGTACCAGCATGGCTTTTGAAAGTCATTCAGACCAGGGTTCAAATCCTAGCTGTGTCCTTACTTATGAGGTAAATAGAGGCTTCCCAGGTGGCACTAGTGGTAAAGAACTCACTTGCCAGTGCAGGAGACATGAGAGATATGTGTTCTATCCCTGGGTCAGGAAGATCCCCCGGAGGAGGGCATGGCAAACCATTCCAGTATTCTTGCCTGGAGAATCCCATGGACAGAGGAGCCTGTTGGGCTATAGGCCATAGCGTCACAAAGAATCAGACACAACTGAAGTGACGAGTGAAGTAAATAACTTAACTCCCTAAGCCAAAGATTCCTTAAATGTAAAACAAATACAATGATTCCTATTTCATAATATTATTTTAAAGATTAAATGAAATTAAATACAGTTCAGTACAGTGTCTGGCCCAGAAGTAAATCCTCAATAAAGATCCTCTAAATAGAAAGCCCTTGGGAGAGTTAAGAATGGTATAACTTTTTTTTTTTTTTTGTAAATGCATTAAACCCAAAGATATTCAAAAGAAATTTCTGTGTCAGAATTTGGTGCTCTAAGCATATCACATCCTTCTTGATGTACCCAACACTGGTATCACCTGATCAGAGTTTTCAGCTATGGAATTATCTTTCTGGTCATTGTCAATGGAATCTCAAATCTCACAAGAAGTCAGCAGTGATTTTTGTTCTAATTCAGAGATTCTTTTTCTTTTCAGTAGCAAAAGCCAGTATCTCCCCTTTAGTTAACAAAGACCAACGGTGGTTTCAGCCACAGTTGCAAGGTGATTACAACCACTTTTTTCATTTAGTCCAAGTTGAATAATTTGAGAAAGATCATCAAGTATTATTTTATCATCTGAATATCCCAGCAGAGGAAAAAGCCATCCATGAAGTGGATTCCAGAGAGGAGCTCCTAGCAGCCGTATTGGTTCTCCTTCATGTCAGTGATCTGACAGAGCTTCATCCTCAGGATACTGTCATTCTAGAACCCTGCAGAAAATCTGACCTTGTCAGCCTTGGCTTTCCTGGAGCTCTGTAAATGTGAAGGTGATTAACATGCAATTTGAATTGCTTACTCTTTCCGTTGCTCACTGGGCAGAGTTTAAATGGGAATCATTTGCATAACTGAATTTTCCCTTCTTCCGTGTTGTGGAGGGAGCTTCTCCTTGTGAGTTACTCCATAAGGTGAATTATCTTAATGGTTTCGGTGTGTGAAAATTAACAGATGTTTGTGGAAGTCTAAATCTATTTTGCTTTGTTTAAAGATGTGATTTAAACTCATCTGTCTTCAAATAGCTCCTAAATGATTCAAATAAATAACTATCAACTATAAAGCATGTTACGAACAGAAGGCTCTGCCCTGAGAAAGTATGTATGCCAAATGGTATTTTAATTTTTCAAGGAAATGGATGACTTTCATTGTTTGAGGTGTTTACCATTTCTAAGGGAAGGCTTGAGCCTATTCCCATCCTTTTCTGTATCTTCTAGAAAATTGAGAAAGTGAATTTGCCAGCAGGAGCAGTGTTCTATATTAAGAAACACACATGTTGGCAGATTGTCAAGGGAGTGCTACCTGGGTGCTGAGAGCCATTTAGGACTATTCAAATTTAAATCTTCAATTGGAGCTGAACACAGTTGAGCAATAAACCTATTTGTTGCATTTATGCTTGGCTGAAGTCAGAGGAAATGTGATGCTGGTAATATCTGGTTATGGACATACACATTTGTAAATGGGTCAGGGTTTGAAGGTACTTGGATAGTAATGAAAGTGTAATACCGTACTGAAAAACTTACTGCAGATAACAATAATAATGTTTGTGTGTGTGTGTGTTCAGTCGCTCAGTCATGTCTGACTCTGCAACCATATTGACTGTGGCCTTCCAGGCTCCTCTGTCCATGGGTTCTCCAGGCAAGAATACTGGAGTGGGTTGCCATGCCCTCCTCCAGGGAATGTCCCCGACCCAGGGATTGAAACTGTCTCTCCTGAATTGAAGGTGGATTCTTTACCACTGAGCCACATGGGAAGCCCAATAATAATAATGTTTATCATACTTCTATTGCAGGGTATTTATTGTGTGGTCGGTGTAACTTGGGAACAGGGTTATATAATCTAGGAAATTGTTTCACAGTATTTTATACATCTCCATGGTTGTACTGGCCTAGGAAATATATGCTGAGCACTTTTAGATCTATAGAAATGAACAACCTACTTTTCTTTGAAAGCACATTTCTATTAGTTAGTCTATAAAAACTTCTGAAGCAAGCAGTTTAAAAATGGAATAGTTAGCTATTTTTTAAACCTTCTGAAATTCAAAAAAAAGGTTTTAAGGCAATTCGACTGTATGTAACTAGGCAGTATACCTTGGACTTTTTGACAATAATGGACAAATAGGCAATTGTGAAATTCACATTTAATCAAATAAGATAGCAATTTTTTATTTACCTCCTTCCCTGAACTAAATTGAAACATTTTCTCTGCTGTTTAGAGTTTATTAGCAATTTTGTTAATATACTTAGTATTGTGGGATAAAGGAAATTCAACATGTAGTTACATTATAGCTAAATTTAAATCCTTACTTCAGAAACACAAATATTATTGGAGCTGAAAGGAAACTTAACAGCTTTCTAGTTCAACTTCATCATTAGACAGGTAAAGATAAAGAGTGAATCACAGAAGGTCAAATCACTGATTAATGGCAGAATCAGAAGACAGGTCGAGGAGAGCCCAGATTAATTAGGATAATTAAACTTAATAGCAAAAACAAGTCCTATCAATAATTTTCCTGACAATATTTCA
The DNA here is from genome assembly GCF_014754425.2 of Oryx dammah. Taxonomy (NCBI): domain Eukaryota; kingdom Metazoa; phylum Chordata; class Mammalia; order Artiodactyla; family Bovidae; genus Oryx; species Oryx dammah. Next base: position 41,304,100 of record NW_024070187.1, on the reverse strand, counting down.
TTCTCTCAGCTTTCTTTTCTTACACAAGTATTATTGAAAAGCAAAATTACAAATGAGATCATCACAATGTTTATTGTAAAATCATGTGTAATTATATGAATGCATTGAACTAACTAGAATTCCTGAATAAATAAGGCTTTCTTAAGACATACACAAAAGCATTGTATTTAAGTGATATGGTTTCCTGATGTTGCTTTCCGGGGACTTCCTTCTAGGCTTTTCTTCTCAAGGTGAGCACAGCACATTGAACAGCATTTTCGGGGAATAAGAGCCTGAGCTTGCCTAAAAGTTGGAAGGTTTGTATAGCACTGTGAACTCTTGATAGGCATAAAGGAGGAAGGTGGACTCTGAGCTAGTCATGTCTGTGTGTGCGCGTGTTTGTGTTTCTTCCTCTTTTCAAGGGTAAGTATGGTAAATCTCTAGCCAAAGATATGATCACACTCTTAGAATCCAAAAAGTATACAGATTCAAGCTCATACAGTAACCCAGTGTCTGTACCCTCCACCAGTAACACTTTTTAAATCAGATTTTTCTCTATGTGAATATTTTAATATTATTCTGCTCAGTATATTTGGGATATATGTATACATCTTTTACTTCATACATGATTTGAAGAGGAGCCAAAAGATTGATATTTGTAATGATGATACCTTCCTGATGGACTGATCCTTTTATAATGATGAACTTTATTTGTCTCTAGAAATAATTTTTATCTTAAAGTCTGTTTTGTCTGATATTAATATTTGACTCTCTTTTGGTGATTGTTTGCATGCTATTCGTTTACTTTCAACCTATTTGTGTCTTTCAGTCTAAAGTGTATCCCTTATAGAAAGTCAATAGTTGGATCATATTTTTGTATCCATTCTGCCAAAGCCTGCCTTTTGATTATTTATTCTATTTCAATTTAATGTTATTACTGTTTGGGTAGGATTTACATTTGCCATTTTATTTCTTTTCTATATGATTTATGTTTCATTTCTCTATGTTGCCATTATCATCATCATCTTCTTTTTTAATACTCCATTGCCACAGGGTAGAAATTTATTAAAGCATTATAAGGTGAGATAGTTCCTTTAAAACTATGAATTCTTAGATAATTGCACAGTTAGAGAAAATTTACTTGGTCAAGTTATGATAGTACTTTTCAGTGTTTTATAATACATTTACCTTTTAGTTCTATTATCTTTTATTGTGTCAAATAGATATTTTCTAGTAATGACTTTAATTGTGATTTTTCTGTATATTTATTGAGTGCTTGCCTTAGTGGCACCTTTGGAAATCAGGTCCTTCCCCTACCTAGAGTTTGTTGTTTTTGCTGTTTGTTGTTGGATGCCTTTTCTGAAATAATTTTGTTAATGTCTGTATCCTTTGTTGTATGTGTTCATTAAAGTCTTTGCCCAGTCAGCCTAGGGGACAAGTCATCATTGGATAGAGATTTCCTTAAACACCTTTAGCAATAATTCTCCCTCTCTTTAGGTTGCTATGGTTTGTTTTCAGCACTTTGGCAATTTATGACTCCCCCTTATTTCTCACTTACTACTTGCAAAGAACCTCAAGGTTAGCCAGGGCTGAGGGCTCAGGGTTTCTCAGTTTTTTATTGGCAGTTGTAGATTCCCAGGAATACGTGACAACTTTTCAAAACCTTCTGTAGACGTTTCATTCCCTAGAATTTCCTCTTATACTTTTTGGGAAGCCTCTTATTTCCCAACTTACATCCCTGGCTCAGGCAGCTGTGATGTTAAACAATTGGCTGCTGATTGCTTTTGCAAATACTCTGGGGTTAGGAATTTCCCCTTAATGCAAGGTCACCTGAAGATAAATCCTGTGAATGGGCTCTTATAGGGAGCTGCCAGAGAAGCAAATCGTGACAGTTCTCCAGGATGGGGCTTTTTGCAGTACTTCAAACACATTCCGCTTCCTCCAGGGTCCTCTAGGCTGCTGTGTTTCATAGTGACCTTGGTAGTCAAGAGTGTTATTAATATTTTTAAGGCTGCTGCAGAACTAATGAGAGGCAGATGGGAGTACATAAGCCCAGCAAATCTCACTGTTATTACTGATACCCCGATTCTGAACACTCATTACATCCAGGGTATATCTTTGCCTAGCACTTGCCATATTATGGTGAAATGATATGTTTACCTGTTTCTGGTTTTCTCTCATTAGTCTGTAAATTCTTCTTGAACAGGGACAGTGTCTCATTACTCCTCATGGCCCTGACTCCTTTTGCCATGTCTGACTCAATTAACTTTTTCATTTGTGTTCTCTCCTTTAGGTATATGGTATCTTCCCTCATTCTAAAATCATTCAAGGCAAATAAGAACATAATGGTGAAGGTTAAAATAGATGTTTGAGGGGTCTTAAAACTAGGGAAATAAATTTAGGGCTAAGATTCAGACTATATATGGCTGCCTTATTAGGTTTAGAATAAAAGTTGGCATTGAGATTCCTAGCTATGACCTTCTGAAAATCTCTCTTTCTGGTTTTGAATGTGGGGTTATAAGTATAAAACACAAAGATTTAAAAAGTATTGTAACATATCTCCAGATATCTGTTATCATTTTTCATGGTCACTTTAGGAGCTGGACTTATTTTCAGTAATATTTCCCAAGCTCAGATCTCCCTTGGGAACCAGCTCTTGCGAATATAGTCTCATTACCAAAAGTCCCCTGCATCATCAGCCTTGGTTCAGATTGATTTTTCCCAGTTTCTTGTGCTCAGTCCTTCCCTTCAAAGGATGAAGATTTATTTATGTCAAATAGTTAGGGGTGAAATACATGTCACCTTGGACGAAATCTGTGGTCAAAGAGCCTCATGGGGGACAGTCATCTAAGCTGCTCTTGGGGGCCTCTGCTCCACTTTAAGTTGGGGGTCAGGAAGCTTTTTCTACTCAGAGTGATATGCCCCAAACTGCTAAATACCTTTATCTTAAATTGGTGACACTAAATGGATTGCAAAGGCATTAAGACAAAGTGAAACAAATGGGAAAAGGCACTTGCAGGAAGACTTAATTTCTTATTCGCACACCAAACTGCATACTTATCTACACAGGTAGGCTACAGTGGTATTTTAATGGGTATAATACCATTTGAGATGCTGATGAAAGGATGTGTAATATGATCTATCTTTATTTTGTGCAACCCTGGCACTGAGCTCAGCAATTCAGAACCTAGAGTCTGTCTTTTATGGAAAAATGGAAAGAATATAAATTAACCCTTTCCTTCTTTAGAGGAAAATTGAAAGACTGGTGACTCAGAGTCAAGAGATTTTTCCATTTAATAAAGACGACTACCTGGCCACCTGCTATTCCATATCTCTTTAACGAAGCAGCTACAGTTTTTAGGAAGAATTCATGAGATGAGCATACAATCCCTTTGAATTTTCCTTTAATAATGAATAGTACATAATGCTATACTTAATTTCCATTTCTTTTAAAATCAAATTTTCTTAAAAAGTTATTACATCTCAAGCAGAATTCTCGATCCTCACTTTGAAACTATAATGAAACTGCCATTGGGGTGAAGGATTAAGGAAATGCTTCTCTTATTACTAACAGCAACTGACAGGTATTGGGGAGTTTTAAAACTCTTTCCCATTGGTAATGGTAAGTGAGTTAGGAGAAGCAGGTCGGATCCAGCTAAATTTAGAACTATGTCTCTAATTTCTGTAAAACAGGATTAAAAATTGAAATAGTTTTATGTCTGGAACATTATGAATATTTTTCTCTTTTTTACAGAAAAGCCTTGGTATGTTTGATTGACTGGAAATGCTTTTTTCCTTGGTATATAGCTCAAGGCATAAAACAAAGAAATGTTAAGCAGTAAACAATCTCTTTTGAATTTAGTAAGATCCAGAAATAAGACAGAGAACTAAGAAGAAAGGAGCAAGAAATCCAATGAGAAAGGAGAACATACAGCCAATTAAAATAGTCTTGTTTTCTCTCACATGAAAGATGATTATATTGTGACATTTCTCCAGTTCAGAGTTCACATTGTACCTGAACCGAATTCCAGTGATGCTCTCTCTGTATCTGATAATAATCCACAAATATTGGCAAATGGTAAACTCAAGTAAATTGAATAGTTGAAACTATCTCATTAATCCATGGTATCTCATTTTTCATATAAGGTTGTGGGAAGAAATTGTCACTTGTAGAGACAGGAGCTCAAAAAGAAGTGCCATGACTGTTTCAGATTTGGCCATAGCTGTGTCCTTCCTTGAATTCATAAATGCTTGGGTATAGAGGAGTGATGAAGTGAGTCTGTTTGTCTTAAGAGCAGGAACACCTCCTGTGTAGAATTGTGATGAAGGAAAGAATACATGAGAAAGAAGTACTAGCTTGATTCAAGAATCATGTCTTAGAATTAGAAAGGAGGAGGATTTAGGGTGCAATATCCTTTTCTCAAGTTCTCTTCCAGCCCAGGATCGTGGACTCATGTCTGAATGTTCTGAATAAAGGGCTACAAATAAGAGTCAGAAGAACAAGGCCATCAAAGCCTAAGAAGTAGGGGCACTAGAAGCCCAGTATCAAGACCAACAGAGCTGAGTGTAACATGAAGCTGGTGAGAGCCAATCCCCCCTTCATAATGGAGGTGACAGCTGGCAGCACTCTCATCTAAGACTGATGTCTCATAATAATAACATGTACTAGGTTAAGAGAAGAAAATGGGGACAATTTTCAAACAGAAAAATAGCTCAACTACTCTAAGAGGGTGGCAGCAGGAACCAAAGGCTAGAGAACTTGTAAATTAGCAGCATCTTCCATATTTGTTTTAGGCCACTCTGTTCCCCTAGAGAGGTGACCCTAATAGTGGTGACAGCTTTGTGGGCCTTGGAGGATTGGGAGATGACCAGCGAGGGGAAAAGTAAGAATAACCACAGTAAAAGCAACCTACTCTCTGAAGCGACTAAAATGGTGAGCAGTCAGGGTAACACCTCTGAGAACCCTCCAGGAATTGATAAAGAGTTGATATCCAATAAAGGGAAATGGGAGTTTTATAACCATGGGCAGAGGCAGAATCAGAAGACACATTATGAAGCTCTGAATGCAGCCGTCTTTTTTTTTTTTTTAACAAGATGTTTATTTTTTATTTGGCTTCACTGGATCTTAGTTGTGGGCACATGGGATCTTTGGTCTTTGTTGTGGCATGCAAACTTCTTCGCTGCAGCGTGTGCGATCCAGTTCCTGACTTGGGTTTGAACCCAGGCCTTCTGCATTGGGAGCTCCATTCTTGGCCACTGGACCACCAGGGAACTCCCGCAGTCAATCCTCTGTTTATTGTTAGTATGATGCAGCCAGTGGAAACTACAGAGCTTAAGAAATTACTGTGCCTAAATCCCTACAGACCTTAAGCTTAAGGAGCAGTAAGAACGGGAAAAAAAGACCCTTTATTTATGAGTAGGGATCACTTTCACATTAAAAAAAAAATTGTATTGGAGTATAGTTGCTTTACAATGTTGTGCTAGACTCAGGTGAACAGCAAGTCAGAGAAAGACAAATATCCTATGATTGCTTATATGTGAAATCTTAAAAAAAGAGAGTACACATGAACTTAGCTACAAGGCAGAAAAGGAGTTACAGATGTAGAAAACAAACTTATGGTTACCAGGGGGTGAAGTGGGGGTGGCATAAATTGGGAGATTGGGACTGAGATATGCACAGTACTACATATAAAATATATAACTAATAAGGACCTACTGTATAGCACAGGGCACTCTATTTGATCCTCTATAATGGCCTATATGGGAAAAGTATCTTAAAAAGTATATAAATATGTGTGTGTATGTATGTATACTGATTCACTTCACTTATATTTTGAAGCATCCTTCACTAAGAGTGGTTTTAGATAAATTATTATTATTGTCACTGTTTAAATAAAGGAGATGGGTCTCAGTTGCCTCAAGGTCTTAAGATTTCAAAGCTTACAGTAGGAGAGTTTGCATCAGCCTTCAGGGTTAATGAGTCTTCTCTGAGAAGCTCTGTTCTGATAAATCCTTTGAGTCCTCAATACTGTCTCATCTGTAAGAGAGCAGGTGCCATTTGTTAGCCTGGGGCTTCAGGTTAGGGAGGAGTTTAAAAGTTTCAAGAAGAAAGGAATAATGACAAAATCAGATTCTATTAAATTGTGCATGATGTACTTTAAAAAGACCTAGGTCGGGAAGATCTGCTTGAGAAGGGATAGCTACCCACTCCAGTACTCTTGGGCCTCCCTTGTGGTAAAGAATCTGCCTGCAATATGGGAGACCTGGGTCCGATCCCTGGGTCCAGTATTCTGGCCTGGAGAATTCCATGTATTGTATAGTCCATGGGGTTGCACAGAGTCGGACACAACTGAGTGACTTTTACTTTTTCACCCACTTCCCTTCACTGGAGTTTGGAAGCAGAATCAATGAGAACAGTGGGCATGCCTGTTGGCCCCTGGCAGCCTCTACAGCACAAGTGAGATGAGATGGGCAGTGCTAGGAATTGTTGTTGTTGTGGAGTCTCTAAGTCGTGTCTGACTCTTTTGTGACCCCCATAGACTATAGCCCTCCAGGCTCCTCCGTCCATGGGATTTCCCAGGCAAGAATACTGGAATGAGTTGCCATTTTCTTCTCCAGGGGAGCTTTACGACACAGGGATTGAACCTTCATCTCTTGCATCGCAGACAGATTCTTTACCACTGAGCCACCTGGGAAGTCCGTGCTGGAAATAGCCTGGATTAAAAATTATCTTTTGGGAACAGAATCCTTACTCCAGGTATTTGTATACACCCTGGAGTCACCAGCATGACATAGAGAGATTGAGAAATTTTAAAGAAATATCAGATCAGTGTTTGGTTTGTTTCTGCTTTTGTGCTGGCGGCTGGCTCAGGTGAAAGTGAGTCAGTATTGCATAGGTGACCCACCTCCTCAGGAGTCCTGAAAAGCCAGATAAAGCCCACATCCCTTTCTGCTCTGTGATGATGTCTAGGCCCGCTCAGCTTTGGCTGCTGTGTCTCATGGGGCTGTGGCTAGCTAGTGTTGTGGACTGCAGCTGAGTCACTAGGACTGCTTCACTCACATGGGGTAAGCAGCAAGCTACCAGCTGACACACCTCTGTTCTCCTCTTCATGGACACATCTTTCAGAAGTCTAGCTCAGCTTCACGTCTCCAAGAGCAGCAAGAGGTGGAAAATGAGGAGCAAGCGCTTTTAAGCACGTCTAAGCCTCTGTTTGCTTACCATTTGCTTACTGAACCTTGCCAAATCCTATTTCTCAAACACCAACAAGTCCCATAATATATGCTGATGGAATTAATTTTTTAGAACTCTTAACTATGAAATTTTCATACCTAAACAAATAGAGAAAGTAGTATAATGAACCTCCGGGTATGTGTGATCCAGCTTCAATAATTATTTACAGTCTGTCTTAATGCTAAATGATTATTTTAAACTAAATGCTGTGGCACAGATTGCTAGTTCTCCCCCAAATCTGTTCACCTTTTCTTCTATAATGGCAGAAGCCCAGATTTGTGTTCTAAAATAGAGACTGAGTTTTCAATTCTAACTTGTAGCTAGGTGTGACTATGTGATTCATTTCTAAGGAGATGTGAGCAGCCAGGTGGCAGGTGTCACTCCCAGACGTATCCTTTATTGGAAGGAACATGGCACGTCCTTCCCTTTTCCCCATCCACTTGTCTCTTCTGTGGACAAGGAAAGGAAGCTGTGATGAACCAGAGACAAAGGTCGTGCCTTAATGATGTGAAAGCAGCAAAAGAGAAAGTGTCCAGTTCTCTGAAGATTTGCAGAATTGGACTGTGACACCAGGTGGGATGTTATGTGAGAGAGCAATAGACATCTGTCTATTTTATGATGTTTGGCCCTCTAGCTTAAACCATACTTAACCTGAGTCTCTGTTACCAGCACAAAAATGAATGTCCTAACCAATACTCTTAATAAACTATCCTATAAGGTTTGGAGAGTAAAAATCTGATCACATATGTTAATGCCACATCCTTGACATGGTGGTGTCTATTACATTTGAGCTCAGTAGTCATATTACAGACAACTTCTCCTGTTCTTGTTTAATATTTCCCTAGTGATCTCTTGCTTGAAAACTAGGTATATTTGCTCATTATCACAGCATTTCTTTTTCTATATTATTCAACTCTAAATATCGTCCCTACCAACCCACCCTTTCCAAAGTCCTTGGGCAAATGCACATTGTTTTAGAAGAGTAGCATGGCTGGTACTATGGAAGCAAAATCTGTTTTGATGATCTGATGGGTGAGTTTGAAGCCAGACAAGGGGGCAACAGTGAAGAGATGAAGTACATAAAAGAAAAGCAGGAAGTGAGGCATCATGGCACCAGAGGTTTTTGGATGTGGGCAGTGAGCGGGGTCAGATGCCAGCAGCCTCTTACTAGTACCAGCATTTTGTGGTGGGTGGGATTTCTTGCTCAGAGGAATGGTAATACTTAGGGTGGGTGAAAGCATTAAGGACATAACTTGGGAAGTCTTTGTATAAAATGTTCAAGTTAGATCTTGTGGAGAGAGAAATATAAAACAGGCTGACAATAGTTCACGTACTTGTAATCATGTGGGTGAAAGGAGTTGAGAGTACGAAAGAATGACCAAAGTGAGTGGAAGGGGTTGGCCAAAGTTCCCCTGTAGCCTTGGCTTTAAGAGACATCAGCTGATTATAAGAGCACTATAATGATAAAAATGTCTGCAAGCAAAGTAAAGAGTAATTAGAAGTAGGGCCACCTGTTGTTAGTTTTTCGCCTGAGGGAAGGTCTGGAGAGGAGTTTGAAAGAAACCTCACAATCAGGGAAAAGGGAGGAATTTGAGTTGGTGTTAAGGACTTTGGGTGCTGAGTTCTGGAGAGAGCTAACTTTTCACTTCTGCTGACCTTGACTGGAGCCTGTGCAGGGAACAAGCAATGTAGCGGCACGTCCGTGTTCTGTTGTGTGGTCCACTGTGGCAATGCTGCTTGGAGGGAACCCTGAAACCTGGGCTATAAAAGGTGCATCTGCCCTCCTGGCAGCTCAGATTCCTCTCGCTGCCCTAATGGACTTGTCCAGAGCGGGCAGCAGAACAGGAAGGTGCGACAGACTGACTGTAAAGACAGGGTGAGTCAATCAAAGGAGGGATGAAAATAGGTGATAGGAAAGTGAAAATCTCCCAATCTTTTCTATCAGTCTTGCCCTATACCTGGTGTCTGCCCTAAGTGCTGTTTGAGTACAAGGCTGAGGCTGTCGAGCTCAACAGAATGGAGTAGCTCGTGTGGCTGATCAGTCCCATCTGCCATGAGCGTTCCAGGGAGGCTGTCTGTATGGACATATTTGCCATCTCTGCGCTAACATATTATTTTTTAATAATAGAGACTGAAATATTTCAGATAAATTTTCCTTTTATAATTGAACATAGAAAGGGCTTTCCAGGTGGCGCTAGTGGTAAAGAATCTGCCTGCCAATGCTGGAGACATAAGAGACATGGGTTCAAGCCCTGGGTCTGGAAGGTCCCCTAGAGAAGAAAATGGCAACCCACTCCAGTATTCTTGCCTGGAAAATTCCATGGACAGAGGAGCCTGATAGGCTACAGTCCATGGGGTCTCAAAGACTCAGACACAATTGAGAGACTGAACACACAACACACACACACAAACTGAACATACTTTAAATTTGAGAACACTGGAATTCTGTCCAAATAAAAGATTGGATATACTAATATCAAAAAGTATATATATGTAACTTAGAGAAAGGATTTAACTGTTTTATTTACAAATTTCATCCAGTAACCTTTGCCTTAAATTCACTGAAATTGTGGTTCAGTTTTTATCAAATAGGAGCAAATGAAATAGCATCTTTATATAAAATTATTAGGGAAAGAACTCTAGGTCAATGACTATGCCTCCTCAGAATTAAGAATATTCTTTGTAGTTTTAAAATGTGTAATTGCATTATAACATATGTAGAGAAAGTGTGGAATTTAGATAAGTGGAATCAAAGAGCAGGAACCCATCTGTGTCTGGTCACTTCCGCCCATTATTATGTCAGTGAGATGCAGCAACACTGTTATGTGTTACTGGTATTTCTTTTATTCTCACTTGCTATATATTGTAGTTTTCTGCAGTGTGATTGCACCACAGTTTAATGAAGCACTCTTTCACTGATGGATACTTTGGTTTTCTGTTTTTATAAACACATACATCAAATTTTGTTGGCATATACACCAAATTTAATGGAATTTCTGGGTCATACAATAAACTTTAGCTTAATTGATACTGTCAAACATTTTATCCAGTGTATTTGTACAGACTTACTTTATAGTCTCAGTTATGACAATTCATTTTCCCCCCACATTTTACTAACATTTGATATTCTCTGCTTTTAAAAAATTTAGCCGCTCTGTTGGGTGTATAGTAATTTTGTCCTGTGGTTTTGATTTACATTTTTCTGAAAATTAATAAAATTGAATCCCATTTTTTCAAAAATGTGTATAGCAAGTTTGATTTTCTAAATACAAGGCAAAATAATTTCATTGTGTTACACGTGAAGATATGACATTGAGATTTCAGTCTATTACCTTGAGATTTCAGCTAGTACATTGATTTCAGTACAATTTCAGACTCATGGGTGAATCTGAGGTCTGAAGATGAAGTGATTTGCCCTAGGAGATCACACTTTCTCTGTACCAGTAGAGGTCAAAGGTAATCACTTAAAGGGAAATATAGAAGAGATTCCAGTGGTGTTCTTCAAATCCATTTCAATGCCTAGTTCAATTGTCTCTTTAAAACGTAAACCTGCTGTTTCATTTTTCTTAAAATCACAGTTTATTGTAGTGTCATCTTGATTTTCTTAAGGTCATGGTTGCATAAGCAGATATTTATTTTAGTGGCTCAATACTCATTTTAGTGGCGCAATAAAGCCTGAATTAGTAAAAAAGTGATTCAATTTAGAGAAAGCTTATAATAGTAAAACACATTACATGCATATAAGGCAGAAATAATGAAAGTGGTTCATGAACATTCTTGTAATATTTAAAGAGAAATGAAACCTTCAAGGGCTCTATTAATGTTGCAAATGAGGGACCTTTTATAGCATACAAAGGGCATTATACCTCGTTCTAGGGCCTAAAGTTCTTTAATTGATGCTGTACCTTCATTTAGTGTTAAAAGCTACTCACTGGTGATTGTGGCTATGATTCATAATACTTTGGAGGCCATATTAAATGCTGTTCAGATGCTACATCAGCTATATTGCTGCTTCCTGAGGAAAAGTCTAGTTTTATTTCAATTTGCTTCCAAGTCAAAATTCAGGTAGTTTTTGATCCAAGTGAAAGCTCTGCTTAGGTGCTTGCCTCTGTTTTCAGCCTTAACTCCTTTTACCTAATTTTTACATAATATAAAGCCTTCCATCAAATGAAAACAAACTGTGCCAAAAGTGCTGTGCTAAACATGTTTCATCTATTATTTGATGTAATCCCATGAGAGCCCTATGAAAGAGGTATTGTTATTATCTCATTTCACAGACAGAGAAACTGAGGCACTTGGAAATTTAGGTAACTTACCCAAAGTCATATAGCTAGAAGATTTTGAAGCTGAGATTTGAATTCAGTCTTGGCTGGCTCTGACAAGTACTAACTTGTGCATCCTTGGGTTCACTAATTTAACTCTCTGGGTCTCTGTTTCTTCATCTAAAGAAATGAGATAATATTGACAACATTGGGTTATTGTGAAAATGATTACAGATGAAGATAGTAAAAGGCTTAGTGTGTGCATGTGAGCACTGTACAAGAATTCTACTCATTATTATTGTTATTAATACTATTTACTATTAGTAGTATTATTACTATTATCATCAGTTATCATTGTGGATCAGGTAAATTTCCAGGTGCTTACTAGGACTCAGCAAGGTAGTTATTACTTGCCCACTGTCTTATCAATTAGTTAGTGTGAAACCATTCTCTCCCAGAACTGGCTTACTCAAAAGGTTTCTCCTTCTTGTACCCAATCTTGTAACCCTGTCTCTTCATGTACCGGCTATTTATTAAATATAGTAATAGACAGCTCAGCTCAACTGATTTTCCAGCCAGAAGTTAAGAGAATCTTTGTATTCCAAGGCAGATGGGAGTCCACGTTGAGCTCTCTGTTTCCCAGTTCCAAACAGAGGTCCTCCTGAAAGGAGATGTACCTGGGGGGTGGATGGGTTTGTGGCGCCTGCATTCCATCTCCCCTCCCAGGCAGCCTGCCTTCTGTCACTGTGCCTGGTGGGACACTTCACACAGGACATTAGCTTGTTTAGGCTTTTGGGAATTGCTGTCACTGAATCATTGTGTGGCTTTGCCTCCAGCTTCTATGAAGATCCCTTCAAGACCTTTTGAAATTTATCATTGCTTTTGTTTCTGAGAACATTTCCCTCCATAGCACTTGGTGTTCTTTTATAGAATCCTACTTGAGACAGTTTTTCTGGGAAAAGCTTTGCTTGTGCTAAGGCACTGATAAGTTTACTTCTTTCTCATACTAAGAATTTTATAATTGCTTGTCTTACACTTTTCAATAAGGAAGCTTAGAATCAAATATAAAGCTAAACTACTTAGCTTTTCAAGCTAAACCACAACCATTAGCTTAGAATATTAGGTTATAAGTGTTCTTGTAACAGGCTGCTGGAGAAAGGATGTTTAAAGACAGTAGAACTTTGTGAAAGCTTTCCTGAGCATAAACTTTTGTTAGGGATTTTATGTTATGATATTTTATCTTCTGTTACTTTATGGCTACTCTGTGCAACTTGTGAGTCTTCGTTCCCCAACCAGAGATTGAACCTGGGCCCTTGGCAATGAGAGTGTGGAGTCCTAACCACTGAACTGCCAAGGAATTCCCTGGAATAAATTTAAATGTATGGGAATTTCAAAGATCACATGACCTGCATGATAAGACCATGTGTCATAGTTCACCCTACTGCACTGTGTGGTATGTTGTATTCCAACATGTGTGATAGTTCCCTCTATCACATGGTATGTAGTTCACATGATACCATTGTGTAGAGTAAGTGGCTTACCGTACATACTTCTGCTCTGGGTATTAGCTCAATATTGTGAATGGTTTATATTATGGGTATTAGTTTATACCATGTGGAGTTCACAAAACTCCATTGTGTGGTGATTCTCACAGTACATAGTTGAGAACTGATGGATTTAGCAGTATTATATGTGGCAGAGTCAAGAGCAGACAGAGCTCTTAAATCGATTTAGGAAAAAGAGAGCCTTTCCAGTTTATACCTTGAAGAGTCTTGTGGACAGAACAGTTATTTTTAGCATTTATATAGCTTTTTCTGCCAAATCAGTAAGTCACAATTTCAAAATACAATGAAGCACCAGACATTCTTCAGGGAGCTCCCAGGTGAAAGCTTCTAGGTTCAGTCATCTGAGTATGGCCTAGGAGAAGCTGTTATGTGGAACTTCACTGAGGGACAAGGAAGGGAAAAATTATTCTTGAATTTGTGATCATCCAAGTCTTATTCATAGGGTTTTAGGGGTCCATCCACAACACAAGGTCTGAATTTGGCTCTGGCTGTGTTGACTGCATGGCCAAAGCTTTGTACTTCCGGCACCAAAACCATGGTCTCACCCACAAGGGCTGGAATATTTGGTTAATAGCCAGTATAATTTGGGATGGAAAATAGAATACAAAATGGGTACAGAGAGGTCTATGGGTTAGTTTTATTAGTATGTTCTTAAGATTCACTGAAAGACCTTCCAGGGGAAAGTCTGAAGTGCCCTGGAGGTGCATGGGAGACATTAAAAGAAGCAGAGGTTGTTGCTGAACTGGGGGCTAAGGAAGGGCAGTGCTGGACGGCTTGGAGTGCTGAGCCTCTCTGAGCCCCATGACCCTGGCTGACCATTGACTTGATGGCTAAGCCCGACGGGTTAAAAAAAACCAAAAACCTGGGGAATGTAGGTGAGGGACACTAATCACCTCCCTGTAATCCAAGAGGAGGAATTTCCTGGAAACAAGACTGACCTCAGGGGCTGGGGTGACTCATCAGTTTGGTGTTTGATAATGGCTGGTGTGGATCTTCTGGGGTCCTGTTTCTTTACCCTATCTGTTCAGTGCAATGAGGCTGTGTAAGATTGCCTTTTCTGCAGCTTGTACCTCAGGGCAGCTGTAGCAAGGCAGCCTATTGTTGCTATGCACCTAACCCCATACTCCAGGCCAGCTTTTAAATCAGTCTCCATCTACCTGAATCCTCTGTGTCTTGCAAAGATTCAGTTTCAGATAGTGAGGCTATGGTGAGAAGGTATTAGCTTTCAAAAGTTCCAGCGCTTCGTGTAGCTTACTGTAGTTTTAATTTTGACCTATATATGGCTTGTGTATAATTAATGTCTGTTTTCCTGATTAGTAAATAAGTTCCATGGGGAGTGAGGTGGTGAGCACACATGTGTTTTGATTCCCAGTGCCTGGCCCAATGTCACAAGAGTACACATACAATTTGTCAAAGAAAATGAGTCAGTAAATCTTAGAAACCCTTATCTTCTCTTTGGACTTGGCTTCCTTCTCCTCTCTTGGAGTCCTCTTGCAAAGGTCTGTAGAGTTCCCTTGACCACTCCACTAAAGTAACCAACTCTGAATCAGTCCTTCAACCAAGATTTCTAACCCTAGTAAAGCCAACCAGTCCTAAAGAAAGGCAATGCCAAAGAATGCTCAAACTACCGAACAATTACCCTCATCTCACACGCTAGTAAAGTAATGCTTAAAATTCTCCAAGCCAGGCTTTAGTAATACGTGAACCGTGAACTTCCAGATGTTCAAACTGGTTTTAGAAAAGGCAGAGGAACCAGAGATCAAATTGCCAACATCCACTGGATCATTGAAATAGCAAGAGAATTCCAGAAAAACATCTATTTCTGCTTTATCTAAGGGATTTCAATGTCACTAGATGCCAAAAAATTATTTTTAAAAATTCATCATGCAGGTATAATTTTTTTAAAGCCTCTTTGTCAATTTTCAAAAGCTTATTTTCTAATATGATGAAAAAAACACCTATCCCAAATGGTACTTTTTTCATCATAGTTTAGTGCCAAATCACTTTTTAGTGCTGAGTCACTAAAGAAATTTTCATTAGAGGAGGAATAACAAATATGTGACAAATAGATTCAAGGGAATAGATCTGATAGAGTGCCTGAAGACTATGGACAGAGGTTCATGACATTCTACAAGAGGCAGGGAACAAGACCATCCCCAAGGAAAAGAAATGCAAAAAGGCAAAATGGTTGTCTGAGGAAGCCTTACAAATAGCTGTGAATAGAAGAAAAGCGAAAGCAAAGGAGAAAAAGAAAAATATATCCATTTGAATGCAGAGTTCTAAAAAAGAGCAAGGAGAGATAAGAAAGCCTTCCTCAGTGATCAATGAAGAGAAATAGAGGAAAACAATAGAATGGGAAAATCTAGAGGTCTCTTCAAGAAAATTAGAGATACCAAGGGAACATTTCATGCAAAAATGTGCTCAAAGGACAGAAATGGTATGGACCTAACAGAAGCAGAAGATATTAAGAGGTGGCAAGAATACACAGAACTATACAAAATAGATCTTCATAACCCAGGCAATCACGATGGTGTGATCACCAGCCTAGAGCCAGACATCATGGAATGTGAAGTCAAGTGGGCCTTAGGAAGTATCACTATGAACAAAGCTAGTGGAGGTGATGGAGTTCCAGTTGAGCTATTTCAAATCCTAAAAGATGATGCTGTGAAAGTGCTGCACTCAATATACCAGCAAATTTGGAGAACTCAGCAGTGGCCACAGGACAGGAAAAAGTCACTTTTCATTCCAATCCCAAAGAAAGGCAATGTCAAAGAATGCTCAAACTACCGCCCAATTGCACTCATCTCACACGCTAATAAAGTAATGCTCAAAATTCTCCAAGCCAGCTTCAACAGTATGTGAACCATGAGCTTCCAGATGTTCAAGCTGGATTTAGAAAAGGCAGAGGAACCAGAGATCATATTGCCAACATCTGCTGGATCATCAAAAGAGCAAGAGAGTTCCAGAAAAACATCTACTTCTTCTTTACTGACTATGCCAAAGCTTTTGACTGTGTGGATCAAAACAAACTCTGGAAAATTCTTAAGAGATGGGAATACCAGACCACCTGACCTGCCTCTTGAGAAACCTGTATGCAGGTCAGGAAGCAACAGTTAGTACTGGACATGGAACAACAGACTGGTTCCAAATAGGAAAAGGAGTATGCCAAGGCTATATATTGTCACCCTGCTTATTTAACTTGTATCCAGAGTACATCATGCAAAATGCTGGGCTGGAAGAAGCACATGCTGGAATCAAGATTGCCGGGAGAAATATCAATAACCTCAGCTATGCAGATGACCACCCTTATGGCAGAAAGTGAAGAACTAAAGAGCCTCTTGATGACAGTGAAAGAGGAGAGTGAAAAAGTTAGCTTAAAGCTCAACATTCAGAAAACTAAGATCATGGCACCTAGTCCCATCACTTCATGGCAAATAGATGGGGAAATAGTGGAAACAGTGGCTGACTTTATTTTTCTGGGCTCCACAATCACTGCAGATGGTGATTGCAGCCATGAAATTAAAAGACGCTTACTCCTTGGAAAGAAAGTTATGACCAACCTAGATAGCATATTAAAAAGCAGAGACATTATTTTTTCAGCAAAGGTCTGTCTAGTCAAGGCTATGGTTTTTCCAGTGGTCATGTATGGACGTGAGAGTTGGACTGTGAAGAAAGTTGAGTGCCGAAGAATTGATGCTTTTGAACTGTGGTGATGAAGACTCTTGAGAGTCCCTTGGACTGCAAGGAGATCCAACCAGTCCATCCTAACGGAGATCAGTCCTGGGTGTTCATTGGAAGGACTAATGTTGAGGCTGAAACTCTAATACTTTGGCCACGTGATGCGAAGAGCTGACTCACTGGAAAAGACCCTGATGCTGGGAAAGATTGAGGGCAGGAGGAGAAGGGGACGACAGAGGATGAGATAGCTGGATGGCATCACTGACTCAATGGACATGGGTTTGAGTGGACTCTGGGAGTTGGTGATGTACAAGGAGTCCTGGCGTGCTGCGGTTCATGGGGTTGCAAAGTGTCGGACACGACTGAGTTACTGAACTCAACTGAACTGAAAGCCAGCCACACGTCACAGTGTCCCCACCTGAGTAGATGTAGTCCTGTGTAACTGCATCCCAATTCAAGAAAAGTCCTGAGTTTTCCCAATTTTTTCCTCTTGACTCCTCACTTCGTGCTTTGTGATTGTGTCTTTATTGCCAAATCTGGCTGTGAACTTGTTTCTCCCAAATACCCTTAGCATGCCTTCATAAACAAACCTATGTGCATTTTTTAAAAAAGCATTTATTTTATATTGGAGTATAGTTGATTTATAATGTGTTGGTTTCAGGTGTACAGCAGTGATTCAGTTATAGTTTACCTATGTCCATTCTTTTTCAGACTTTTCCCATATAGGTTATTACAGAATATTATAGAGTTCCCCTGTCCCATACAGTAGGTCCTTGTTGATTATTTACTTTATATATAGTAGTATATATATGTTAACCCCAAACTCCTAATTTAATCTCTCCCCTCCATCTTTCCCCTTTAGTAACCATAAGATTGTTTTCTATGTCTGTGAGTCTGTTTCTGTTTTGTAAATAAGTCCATTGTATAATTTTTTTAGATTGCACATATCAGTGATATCATATGATAGTTGTCTTCCTCAATCTGACTTCCTTCGTTTGGTATGATAATCTCTAGGTGCCTCCACATTGCTGCAAATGGCATTATTTCATTCTTTTTATGGCTAAGTAATACTGCATTGCATGCATGTACCACACTTTCCTTATCCATTCATCAGTCAATGGACATTTAGGTTGCTCCCATGTCTTGTCTATGGTAAATAGTGCTGCAGTGAACACTGGGGTGTAGGTATCTTTTCAAATTATGGTTTTCTCTGGATATATGCCCAGGAGTGGGATTACTGGGTCATATGGCAGCTCTGTTTTTAGTTTTTTAAGGCACCTCCATACTAGTCTCCATAGTGACTGCACCAACTTAGATTCCCACCAAGAGTGTAGGAGGCTACATGCTTTCTGTCACTAGATGCCCCAGAAAAGTCCTGGGGCCTGAGAATGGATTGTAGGGAACATGGGCTGATATTCTCTTTTCCCCATCCCTCTTCCTTGTTTTTCTTGGTATTGTGTTTCTTCAAAGCAATACACCAACATTGGTGTCACCGAACACTGGGAACAACATTACACTGAATCTTAGATGCTCTGGTCCTCTCGCCTTCTTGATTTAGGAGCTTTCTCACAACACACTGGTGAATATCATCTTTTTTAGAGAGATTGAACTGGGGGCTCAGTGGAAGCTGGAAACGGTCTCTGGCACAGGTCAGTGAAGGGAGCTTTGTTTGTAGATTTTTTTGGAGGGTGGTGGGAGTAGGAGGTAGGGGAAGAAAATGTTTACTGATAAAAGAAATTTTTACCTGTTGAGATCTAGGTAAGTCATTATGGCTTATACATGAGTTAACTTGAATATTATGCTAGCTGAAATAGCCTGTTTGTGGCCCATCAAACATACATTGTACATCTGCTCTAATCATTAAGGAAAAGGGCACATTGACCTGAAGTAAAGAATGTTCAAGTTGAAAATAAAAATTAAATGCCTCCCTTCCTGGGACTCATGTTGGCCCTCCTTTGATGATAAGACTTCCCAGGCGCAAGGCCATGTTGACTTGCTATGTTCCTGCTGGTCTGGTTTTATTTGAAACCTTGAAGAAACGTGTCCCTGCCTTGTTTAATGTTCTTTGTTCTGACAAGAAAACTGTGCTGAAGACCAGGCTTCTCTGGAGCAATTTCTCAGAGTAATCTAGGAAGGTGACTTCTGGGCTGTAGTCTACCAACTATAGAAAGCTATTTTCTATTCTTATTATAGGTGGTTTATTGATTATTTTTGTTGACATTACAAAAGGAAAACAAAAGTGTTGCCTTGCCTTTTTTGTAACTATTGCTTTTCCCACTTCTTTAAGTACAAGAGACTATTCCCTCTTGCCTGGATTTTTCTGGGCTTTCTTACTTCATCTCAACATGTTATTTTCTTTGGGTTTATTGCCGGGGCTCCTCCCCCTGCTAACTATTTTATGGGAGGCAGGCAAAGTCAGCACAAAGGAAACAGAACCCAGTGGTCTGTGAGAGGCCTTCTGGTGCTGGCCTCCCACCGGAGGCACTGAGGCTGAGACCAGTGACACTTCCTTTGAAACAGAGCGATGTGCCTGCAATCCAAATCAAAGGTGCTTATAAAAAGAATTCCCTCTTTTGGGTCTAGAGTTTCTTTTTTCCCTCCCAGCTTCAGGTCTTGCTGTCTTCCTGCTGTCACAAGGGAAGGACCCACAGTCTCATTCTTGCTTTGAAAGGCAAAAGCTTTAAATGGTAGTACCTGTTCCTGCTCATCTCGCTAAAGCCAACTCTGTGTGTGGCTACAAAATCTGGCCTGGAGCTGTTACCTACAACTTTCTTTCCTGTCTTACTTTCTTTTCAGATACAGTGTTTTCTCCTACACAATAAAAGTAATACATACTTCCTATAAGAAGTCACTAATACATATAGGCTGAGAGGAAAAACAACGTCTTCTGGTGCTGCCACCCTAAAGACAAACATTTTTAAGCAAGCTGGTACATTTCTCTCTACATGATCTTTATTATCCTTAGGAAGATTCCTTGCCTATGTCCATTATTCTCTTATTTATCAGATATTGAGGATTCCCAAGTGGGATTTTATTTATTGGAAAGAATGTTCTAAGGGAGAGAGAAAGGGAGAAAAACACCAGACAGCGAAGCAGCATAAACCCAAGTACCTGCTGATGAACAGTGATTCATCTTCATAAACTCCCAGATTGGTGCTTCATTACAATATTTCCTATTTAGATTCATCTAATAATTAAGAAGAGAAGTGATGAGTCAGCAACCTCTTGAGGGCTCACAACTTGTCCCTCTGAGATGAACAGCTTTTCAGCGCCTTTAGCTACTCTTCTGAATACTTCCCGTGTCCAAGAGCCTGGAAACGGTTCATTTCAAGACATTAGAGTTCTCCAAGGAGGAGAACTAGTTAAAAAAGAGCTGGCAGGCAGTTTAATAAGGCGCATAATGGACAACAGCGCCCCCTCTGGGCATGCACAGGCTTGTGCAGGTGGGAGCGCTGTGAAGAGCTCAGTATGGCTGGAGTCCAGCCTCTCCCCAATCGTCCTTTTTACACCTCTGGGTAGGGCACAGCCATCTATGTTGGCTAGTGTCATGGAACAGGGAGTTAGGGAAACACAGTTTGAGATTCTCTTTTGCCTTTGGCCAGTCTCTGTCTCTTTGTAGGTTGGCTTATTCCATACTGGCTTCCCTGGTGGCTGAGATGGTAAAGAATCCACCTACCACACAAGAGACCCGGGTTGTATCCCTGAGTGGGGAAGATCCCCTGGAGAAGGGAATGGCTACCCACTCCACTGTTCTTGCCTGGAGAATTCCATGGTCAGAGGAACCTGGCAAGCTATATAGTCCATGGGGTTTCAAACAGTCTGACATGACTGGGTGACTGACACGTTCATACTCTCAGTAGTACAGTTGTTCCCTAGTACGATGATGGCACAAAATGAAATAATCTCTAAGATCTAGGTTGCACATTCCAGGTACAGAGCAAAATCTCAGCCACAGATGGCATAGACATACACTGACCCGTTTTCACATTACAACTGCGGTCTCACACACTAGAGTTTGCAGTCAGTTGGGATCCTGAGCCGGTTTGTTACTAAATGTGAGTGAATTCGGAGATGTTATTCAATGTCTAAACCTCCCTTTACTCCTTTGTAAAAAGGAAACAATGATGTATATAACTTGAAGATTATCAAGAGGATGCAATGGGAACAAAAGAATTAATAATTAACCCAAGAAATATTCATTTGAGCACCTACCATCTGCTGGGCACAGTTTCAGGTGCTGTGTTCAAGCAGTGAGCCAGCAGCAGAAAGTCTCTCATCCTGGGGAGCTGCCATCCTAGTCGGGGATGAGGGAGACAGGAAATAAACAGCTAAAAATATCAGTGCTGTGCAGACAGGTAAAATGGGGTGACGTGACAGAAAGTGACGAGGTGGCCAGTTCAGTTTGAGTAGTCAGGGAAAGATTCTCTGAGGAGGTGACATTTGGGCTGAGACATGACTGACAGGAAGGAGGGAGCCAGGCACACGCAGTGGCCGGGAGAAGAGCTTGGCAGAAGGGAACAGTGCACAGAAGGCAGGCAATGGGCTGGGCATTTTAGGACCCGAAAGGAAACTAGTATGGCTGGAACATGGAAGGATAGGAGAGTGAAGGTTCGAGAAGTAGGGAAGGCCAGGTCAATCACGAGAGCAAATTGGACAAGGCAGAGCCTACACAGCTCTTGGCCCCGAGGTATACTTGAGTGAGTGACTTGTCTAAAAATGAGAAGAAAAGAAATGTCCTGGAGAAACCCGTTTCCTCCATCCCTCTAAGACGAAAGGGAAAGCGTTACCAAACGTGACTGAGCCAGATGGTTTCCCTCGCAGAGTGTGTTTGCCTGCGTCAAACAGAAGCCCGGGGGGGTGGAGGGGGGAGACGGGCCCTCCCTGTCCACAGAGGAGACCAGTCAGCCCCCGAGAGTGGGGAAGTGACTACAGAGAGCCATTAGGTTCACAAAGAAACTTTCAAATAGATTCAGTTAGAGATGCAGATTCAGTTCAGAGTGAGTCTCCTGAAGTCTTGAAGCTTCAAAGATCCCTCCAGGAGGACACGGGGATAGAGGGCACTGAAGGCAGAGCAGATGGCTTGATGAACATAAGAGGAACACGCCAGGCTGTTCCAAGAAAAGAAGTCTTAATTAAGGGGAAAAAGCCCCAAGTAGCAGACTTGTTTGCCTTCCATTATTAACAGTATTATTCTTTCACTCAGGAGTTGCTAATAGATCCATCCCAGGCCTTTCAGGTCTGAGAGGAAGAGAACCTTGCCCCTTGCCTTATTTACAAAGTCTCCCGGAGCTGCCCCTTGGTCATCTCCCAGGATTTCAAGGAAGGCTAATGTTCCAGATGATAAGTAATTACAGCTCTTGGTTGCACTTGTCCTAGCAGCAGCTCAGATGTTTAATTGGCCCTGCTGTCTCGGCCTCTTTGCCTGAGGATGTCTATAGCCTCCTACTCCCCCTGCTCCAGTGAGAGGCAAGGGGAATTTTCACAGCCCAGCAAGCTCCGCATATTTAGGTTGTCTTGCAAGGTGGGTTAACCATCAGGCAACAGTTGATTTCGAAGCCTCTGCAGCTACTTCAGCTGGTCGTCTGAGGAGTTAAAGAGGGCCGGGTGTTCACTAGTATCTGTGACACTTTCAGGGGCCTCAAGGAGGCCCACATGAAAGTCTCAGGCCCCAGTGAGGGGAATTATTCTGCACCACAGGAAGCAATTAGGGAAATGTCCCTGGTTCACTGAGGCCCTAGTTAAGACCAAAGGAGCATCATATTTGTTCTAAGATGTTAATAATATTACTTGAAAAGAGAAGTCCTGAAAGCTTGGAAAACAATATTTTCAAGATACTTTATATTGAAATGTAAGTCAGAGAAGAAGAAATATCCTTACATGCAGAATCTAAAAAGTAATAATACAAATGAACCTATTTATAAAACAGAAACAGACTCACAGACTTAGAGAATGAATTTATAATTGCCAGGGGGAAAGGATAGTTATGGAGTTTGGGATGGACGTGTACACACTGCTCTAAATAAAATGGATAACCAACAGGAACCTACTGTGTAGCACAGGGAACTCTGCTCAACGTTATGTGGCAGCCTGGATGGGAGGGGAGTTGGGGAAGAATGGGTACATGCATATGTATGGCTGAGTTCCTTTGCTGTTCGCCTGAAACTGTGTGAACACTGTTAACTGGCTATACTCCAATATAAAATAAAAAGTAAAAAAAAAAAAAAAAAAAAACACTTTATATTGGGGAATGTCAAACACATACACATGAAAGAGTAATGTTACAATGAAACTCCATGTGCTTCTTGGTTAGTCTCAATAATCATTAACATTTTACCAATCTTCTTCATCTATTTCCTGCTACCCCCTTTTTTCCCTTTGCAATTGTGAGACATCTTATCCTCTCATCCTTAAATCTTCAGGGCATATCTACAATAGATAAAAAGTTTACCCTGTGACATTGATGCAGGTTGGGTTCCCTAGAAAGCAAACTCTGAGATGAGAAGTAGTGGGTGGAAAGCTTGTTAGGAAGGTGCAGGGTTAGCATTTGTAGGAAGGAAGGAGAGGGCGTGAATTGGGCCATTAGGCAGGATCTACGAAGGACTTGGCTGTGCCCATGGAAAGCTGCAAAGCAGAGCACTTCTTAATTGGCCAGAGTCTGGGGGAAGGCTGGGCCTTAACATTCCCATAATTCTCCCATGTTGACCAGGCTGTTTGTAGGAAGCAGGTATAACCTTGGAGTAGGTGTCTCTCTTCAGTCTTTGGCAATTTGAAGGCAGTTTCTGGGTGAAGAATAGGTGCTGTTAGCTGGCCGTACTCCCAACAGCACAGGGGACGGTCTGTAATTTCTGAAGGTGGGTGAGGGTGGCTCATCCCAGGACCCACCAAGACCTTGTTACCTCTAACAAACTGAAGAGTAACTGTTTACTGTTGTCTAATATTACCTAATGGAGAAGGCGATGGCACCCCACTCCAGTACTCTTGCCTAGAAAATCCCATGGACGGAGGAGCCCGGTGGGCTGCAGTCCATGGGGTCGCTAAGAGTTGGACATGACTGAGCCACTTCACTTTCACTTTTCACTTTCATGCATTGGAGAAGGAAACCCCCTCCAGTGTTCTTGCCTGGAGAGTCCCTAGGACAGAGGAGCCTGGTGGGCTGCCATCAATGGGGTCACACAGAGTCGGACACGACTGAAGTGACGCAGCAGCAGGAGCAGCAGCAGCAGGAGCAGCAGGAGCAGCAGCAATATTATCTAAGCAACGTCCACAAAGGGAAGAAGAGTTATGTTAAATTTAAAGATTTCTTTAAAACAGTTCACCTGGAAAAGGAAATGGCAACCCCCTCCAGTGTTCTTGCCTGGAGAATGCCAGGGATGGGAGAGCCATCGCTGGGTCTGCTGTCTCTGGGGTCGTACAGAGTCGGACACGACTGAAGCAACTTAGCAGCAGCAGCAGCAGCAGTATTCCATTGTATATATGTACCACATCTTCTTTATCTGTTCATCTGTCAATGACCATTTAAATTGTTTCTATGTCCTGGCTATTGTAAATGGTGCTGCTGTGAACAGCCAGAATGATGAAGGGAATGATGTGGTTAACACAGTGGAACAATGCAAGTAAACATATATATAATTCCCAATTTGTTGTATAGTTTTATTGATGATTTATTTTTTAAGATTACTTTTAAGTCCTAGCTCTACTTACTAGAAGTGTGTTTTTGTGCATTACATTCAGAACTCTAGTTTTCTGATCCGTGAAATGGAAGTAACAAGGCCTACATCCCCGTAGGGTGTTTGTTGGGATTAAATGATGTGTTATTTAGGATAGTGCCTAGGATGAGCTTGATACCAGGTAGATATTCAGTAAATATTAATTTTCTTCCCTTTGTATTTTTGTTCAGTTCTAAGTTGCGTCCAACTCTCTGTGACCCCATGGACTGCAGCATGCCAGGCTTCCCTGTCCTTCACCATCTCCCAGAGTTTGCTCAAACTTATGTCCATTGAGTTGGTAATGCCATCCAACCATCTCATCCTCTGTCACTCCCTACTCCTCCTGCCCTCAATCTTTCCCAGAATTAGGGTCTTTTCCAATGAGTTAGCTCTTTGCATCAGGTGGCCAAAGTGTTGGAGCTTCAGCTTCAGCATCAGTCCTTCTAATGCATATTCAGTGTTGATTTCCTTTAGTATTGACTGGTTCTTTCCTTTATCCCTCATTAAATCATTTCTGTTTAACACAAGAACTTTTCAGTGTCAGAAACATTGAATGAATAGTTTTTCCAATAAAACCTAGAATTTCTTCCCCTCTCCCATCCCATTTCCTGGGAATCCATGCAATATGCACTCCTAAAGGTCAGTGCTGTGCATACTGAATTATATATTCTATATATTGGTAGATGAGTCTCTGAAAGGTTCATATTTTTCTGCCCTATCTCATTCAAAACCTCTTATTCAATAGTGAATAATAATAATAGAAGCTACGATTTCCTGGGTGCTTACTATATGCCAGTAAAATGCATGACAGACAGTAACAACTTTATGAAATTAATCCTGTTGTTATTCCCATTATATCAATGATAGTTTTGAATCTTGGGTTGAGTAATTTGCCCCAGATCATAGAGCTAGTAAATGATGATACAGGTCTTCAAACCAGAGTTTTGTGATAGCAAAATATGAGAGATAGAACCTTTGAATGAAAAAAATTTGTGACTTGGTCTCATGATCCTAGAGGGCTAAAATCACTTCAGTTCGGTTCAGTCACTCAGTCGTGTCTGACTCTTTGCAACCCCATGGACTGCAGCATGCCAGGCCTCCCTGTCCATCACCAACTCCTAGAGTTTAGTCAAACTCACGTCCATTGAGTCGGTGATGCCATTCAACCATGTCATCCTCTGTTGTCTCCTTCTCCTCCGGCCTTCAATCTTTCCCAGCATTACTTGGATGTAGTGAAGAGAGAGTTGGCTATTGGAGACCTGGATTTGAGTCTTATAATCTCAGGGATGGGGGAGCCTGGTGGGCTGCCATCTATGGGGTTGCACAGAGTCGGACACGACTGAAGCGACTTAGCAGCAGCAGCAGCAATATACTCTGGCCAGACCCCTTGGCCAGAAATACAGCTCAGGTTTGCTTTGTCAAATAAATAAAATTTATTGACTTTAATCTTTCTATCTAACTCTGCTTCTGTTGGCCAGCCTTTTTCTCATATTGAAGATATTGTCCTAACCCAGGAAATTTGCCAGAAATAGCTTTGGTTTAACTTTTCCTTAAGCTTGTGATCACAGAGAAAGAGGATGTGTTTCCACGAGACCCATCAACTTTGGGTTCCCAAGCTATCTGGACAGGAGAAGGAGGACTCTCATTTGCTTGGTAATGGTCACGTTCCTATAACTCTCTACTGAGTATAATGGAGAGTAGGTTAAATCCTGTTGAAAATACAAGGAATGGGACATGAAAGGAAGAGACACTGAGCAGGGAAAAAAACTCTTCTTAATATTGTGTTACTTAAAACTTGTCTAAGCTTAAGTGTTGGTTTGTACCCTCAGAAGTTCCCTGGGTGAACTTAGAAGTTGGGCCCTGGGTACAGAGGCAAGAAGAGATGGAAGAAATAGGCAGCCACTACAAATTGGCAGGTGGCAGGCTTAATAAATAAGGGGACTCATATACAAGGCTTGTACTGGGTGGCCCTGAGATTTGGACTCACTACTGGGATTTTCAAGTTTATATAGTCACATATACCATCCAGATGGTCTCAACAACACATACTCTTTCAAGGCTGCCTTCTTGAAAACTGCTCCCATGTGGGCAAGGTGCTGCTACTGCTGCTGCTAAGTCGCTTCAGTCGTGTCCGACCACATAAACAGCAGCCCACCAGGCTCCCCCGTCCCTGGGATTCTCCAGGCAAGAACACTGGGGTGGGTTGCCATGTCCTCCAATGCACGAAAGTGAAAAGTGAAAGTGAAGTTGCTCAGTCGTGTCCAACTCTTAGCGACCCCATGGACTGCAGCCCACCAGGCTCCTGCATCCATGGGATTTTCCAGGAAGAGGACTGGAGTGGGGTGCCATTGCCTTCTCCAGTGGGCAAGGTGAGTAGAATGTAATTACCAAGGTGGGGGAGAGGGTGAGGCCTCCATTTGTCCAGGTACCACTCATGGGTCAGCTAGTGGTCATGTCCTCTCAAGGACCTTCTCCAACCTCATATAAGTCATTTCTCTCTAAATTCCAGGCTTTTCATCTGTAAAATAAGAGTGGAATTTTTCTTTGTAAAGTTGTGAGTGAGAAATGAAATAATAGATGAGAAGGGAGGTCCTTTGTAAACTTTACAGGCCTGTAGAACATGACTGCAAACTAGAACCTTTGAAAACCTGCTGTTTCTCTAGAAACCTTTGCTTTGACACATGACTTAGTTTTAGGGGCTTTCTTGCCATTCAGTGATAGCAAGTCATGAACCACACCAAATTAATGAAAATGTATATATGACCACTGAGATACATATACTCACAGTCTTTAGCCTGAAGAAACATAAAAATGGGAGCACTGAGAAAATCTGGGACACACTTATTTCTATCTCATGCCTGCCATATTTGACACCAATAGACAGCGCAATTTCAGGTTTACCTTAAAATGTCTCTGCTAGAAGGCAAAAGCTGAGGAAGAAGCTGATGGATATAAATAAACAGAAGGTTTACACAAAAGGAAAATACAAAGCAAGAATACTAAGCTCAGGGACACGTGGGTGAAAACTGAGCCATGGGTGGCTTGTGTGCTTGAAGGTAAGTTGGAACTTTGCCAAAGGTATGAGCCAAGGAGAGAAAGCGATGCTTTCTTTCTTACACAATTAAAACTTAACCTTGCCTTTTATACCATACTCCAGCTAATCTGAGTGAATCTTCAGTGTTTGGCCTCATAATCAAGAAGGAAATCTTGAAGTTCTGTAGCTATACCTTCCTCTTCTAAGTGAAGAATTCTGAAACCTGTCTATGAGAAAGCCATCTTCAGAGAATTCCTCAGTTGATGAATTATTTTCCCTGGCTCTATACTTCTGAAAATATATTAAATTCACATAGGAAACTATGTATCTTTACAGTGTAGCCATTGTTTTTTTGTTGTTATTCAGTCACTAAGTCATGACCGACTCTTTGCAACCACATAGGCTGTAGCATGGCAGTCTTCCCTGTCCTTCACTATCTCCTGAAGTTTGCTCAAACTCATGTCCATTGCATCAGTGATGCCATCCAACCATCTCATCCTCTGTCGCCCCCTTCTTCTCCTGCCGGTAGTCTTTCCCAGCATCAGGGTCTTTTCCAGTGAGTCAGCTCTTCACATCAGGTGGCCAAAGTATTGGAGCTTCAGCTTCAGCATCAGTCCTTCTAATAAATATTCAGGGTTGATTTCCTCTAGGATTTACTAGTTTGATTTCCTTGCTATCCAAGGAACTCTCAAGAGTCTTCTCTAACACCACAGTTTGAAAGCATCAATTTTTCAGTGCTCAGCCTTCTTTATGTCCAACTCTCACATCTGTGCATGACTACTGGGAAAATCATAGCTTTGACTATATGGACCTTTTGGGGCACCTAGAATTTTCTAGATCCTTTTAATGTTAATGGAAAGAGTGAAAATTGAATAAGAAAAAAAATGACCAAGTACTGGGGATAAGGAAACCTACATTCTAACTCTCTTTCAGTCAATATTCAATCAAAGAATAAGTATTTGATCATCAGCCTCCATCCTGAGTGCCTGGGATACTTTTGAACCAAATATCATTTTTGCCTTCAAGAAGCCATGCTTATGTGAGGGAGATGCATAATAAAGATAATATCACATGAGTGGCAATTATATGATGAAAAACCAGTAGGGTAAAGGGATTAAAAGGGGTGCTGAGTACTCCTTTAGGGGGTGATCAAAGAAGAGGTGTCTAAGGGGTTAGTAACTGAAATAAATCTTGAAAAAACAGAGAGAACAAAACTTGAGAATTTGTTGGTTGGAAGGATGTTTTCAGAAGCGAGGCTAGTGTGTGCAAAGGCTCTGAGACATGAGTGTATTTGGCTCATTTGAAGAACCAAATAGAAGCCAGAATGGTTAGAGAGAATCTAGGACACTAGGAATGATAGATAAGAAATACATTGGAGAGCAAACTAGAGGCTCTATTTCACGGGGCACTAGAGGCCTTGGTAAAATTTTCTTTTCATTCAGTTCAGTTCATTTCAGTCATTCAGTCGTGTTCGACTCCTTGTGACCCCATGAATCGCAGCACACCAGGCCTCCCTGTCCATCACCAACTCCTGGAGTTCACTCAAACTCATGTCCATTGAGTCGGTGATGCCATCCAGCCATCTCATCCTCTGTCGTCCCCTTCTCCTCCTGCCCCCATCAGGGTCTTTTCCAATGAGTCAACTCTTCACATGAGGTGGCCAAAGTATTGGAGTTTCAGCCTCAGCATCAGTCCTTCCAATGAACACCCAGGACTGATCTCCTTTAGGATGGACTGGTTGGATTTCCTTGCAGTCCAAGGGACTCTCAAGAGTCTTCTCCAACACCACAGTTCAAAAGCATCAATTCTTCGGTGCTCAGCTTTCTTCATAGTCCAACTCTCACATCAATACATGAATACTGGAAAAACCATAGCCTTGACTAGACGGACCTTTGTTGGCAAAGTAATGTCTCTGCTTTTCAGTGTGTTATCTAGGTTGGTGATAACTTTTCTTCCAAGGAGTAAGAGTCTTTTAATTACATGGCTGCAGTCACCATCTGCAGGGATTTTGGAGTCCCCAGAAATAAAGTCTGACACTTTTTCCACTGTTTCCCCATCTATTTCCCATGAACTGATAGGACCAGATGCCATGATCTTCATTTTCTGAATGTTGAGCTTTAAGCCAACTTTTTCACTCTCCTCTTTAACTTTCCAGGGAAGGCAATGGCAACCCACCCCAGTACTCTTGCCTGGAAAACCCCATGGGCAGAGGAGCCTGGTAGGCTGCAGTCCGTGGGGTTGCTACGAGTCGGACACGACTGAGCGACTTCACTTTCACTTTTCAATTTCATGCATTGGAGAAGGAAATGGCAACCCACTCCAGTGTTCTTGCCTGGAGAATCCCAGGGATGGAGGAGCCTGGTGGGCTGCCGTCTATGGGGTCGCACAGAGTCGGACACGACTGAAGCGACTTAGCAGCAGCTAGTTCCTCTTCACTTTCTGCCATAAGGGTGGTGTCATCTGCATATCTGAGGTTATTGATATTTCTCCTGGCAATCTTGATTTCAGCTTGTGATTCTTCCAGCCCAGCGTTTCTCATGATGTACTCTGCATAGAAGTTAAATAAGCAGGGTGACAATATACAGCCTTAATGTACTCCTTTTCCTATTTGGAATCAGTCTGTTGTTCCATGTCCAGTTCTAACTGTTGCTTCTTGACCTGCATATAGGTTTCTCAAGAGGCAGGTCAGGTGGTCTGGTATTCCCATCTCTTTCAGAATTTTCCACAGTTTATTGTGATCCACAGAGTAAAAGGCTTTGGCATAGTCAATAAAGCAGAAATAGATGTTTTTCTGGAACTCTCTTGCTTTTTCGATGATCCAGCCATTGGGGAAGCTTAAACAGAGGAATGACACAGTGAGGGTAGCTGTTATATGGACCAGATAGTGAAGAGTAAAGTTAGCAACAGGGAAATCAGCAGATGGCTGTTACAATGATTTAAAATGTGTACAGTTGTGCTGAGAAATGGTTTTACTTGATATATTTGATGTGGGTAGGGCCAAAGGATTGGTCCAGTTTTTGTGAGTGTATTGTGGAAATATAGTCATATGTGTGACTTTGGGAGTTGATAAAATATAGTGGACATCATTTTAAAAGTTTTCAAACATAGACTAAAGTGAATAATATGTGAATTGTGGATCCACCACTCAGATTTGACATTTATTAAGATTTTACCAATCTTGTTTTGCCTGTTTCTTTCCAACTCTCTTTTTTTTCTCTTTCTGGGCTGAAATAAACTCTGGACATCATATCATTTTACCCCTTAATATTTTCGTATGCACCTTCAACATATAAGAACTTAAAAATCCCACATAATATCATGTATCAGTTCAGTTCAGTCGCTCAGTTGTGTCTGACTCTTTGCGACCCCATGAATCGCAGCACACCAGGCCTCCCTGTCCATCACCATCTCCCGGAATTCACTCAAACTCACGTCCATAGAGTCAGTGATGCCATCCAGCCATTTCATCCTCTGTCGTCCCCTTCTCCTCCTGCCCCCAATCCCTCCCAGCATCAGAGTCTTTTCCAATGAGTCAACTCTTCGCATGAGGTGGCCAAAGTACTGGAGTTTCAGCTTTAGCATCATTCCTTCCAAAGAATACCCAGGGCTGATCTCCTTCAGAATGGACTGGTTGGATCTCCTTACAGTCCAAGGGACTCTCAAGAGTCTTCTCCAACATCACAGTTCAAAAGCATCAATTCTTCCGTGCTCAGGTTTCTTCACAGTCCAACTCTCACATCCATACATGACCACTGGAAAAGCCATAGCCTTGACTAGACAGAACTTTGTTGGCAAAATAATGTCTCTGCTTTTGAATATGCTATCTAGGTTGGTCATAACTTTCCTTCCAAGGAGTAAGCGTCTTTTAATTTCATGGCTGCAGTCACCATCTGCAGTGATTTTGGAGCCCCAAAAAATAAAGTCTGACACTGTTTCCACTGTTTCCCCATCTATTTCCCATGAAGTGATGGGACCGGATGCCATGATCTTCGTTTTCTGAATGTTGAGCTTTCAGCCAACTTTTTCACTCTCCTCTTTCACTTTCATCAAGAGGCTTTTTAGTTCTTCTTCATATATAAAACCCCCATAATATTAACCTATCACAGTTAAATATTTATTACCATCTAAAATCAATGTGTGTTCAATTTTCCTAAAGTCTAAAAAAAATGTATTTTTACAGTTGGTTTGATTAAATTAGGTTCCAAAGAAGGTCCACCAATTGCAATTTGTCTCATAAATCTCTTTAATTTATAATCACCTATACCCTCCCACACATTTATTTATTTATAATTTTTTAGCTTTATTTTATCTTTTTAATATGACTATTTAAAAAAAAAAACATTTTTAGTTTTACAGCAAGATGGAGAGGAAGGTACAGAGATTTCTTGTAAACCCCCTGCTCAGACACATGCATAGCCTCCCCTATTATCAACATCACCCACAGGTGGATACATTTCTTATAACCAAAGAATTTACACTGACACCTCATAATCACTGAAGGTCGTAGTTTACCTTGCAGTTCATTCTTGGCATTGTACCCATTCTGTGGGTTTGGACAAATATGGAATGACATGCATCTATCATTATGGTGTCACACAGAATATTTTCATTATCCTAAACATCCTCTCTGACCTTCTTTTTCATCCCCTCTGCCCTTCCCCAACCTGTCACAAGTAGCATCTTTTTGCTATCTCCATAGTTTGCTTTTCCCAGAATGTCATATAGTTGAAATCTTATAGTTTGGAGCTTTTTCAGATTGAATGCTCTTTCAGTTAGTAGTATGCACTTAAAGTTCTTCCATGTCTTTTCATGCCTTGAAAGCTTCTGTAATTTTAGTGCTGAATAATATTTCATTGTCTGGATGTATCACAGCTTATTTATCCATTTACCTAACGAAGGCTATCATGGTTACTTCCAAGTTTGGGCAGTTGTGAATCAAGCTGCTAGAAATATCCACGGGCAGGTTTTTGTATGGATATACCTTTTCAGCTGCTGATCATATGGTAAGAATGTGTCTCGTTTTGTAAGAAACTACCAAACTGTCTTCTAAAGTGGCTGTAACATGGTGATTCCCCATTAGTGATAAATGAGAATTCCTGTTGCTCTGTGCTCACTGGTATTTGGTATTGTCAGTATTCTAGATCTGGGCCGTGCTTTTGTTTTTCTCTGCCATTTTTGGTTGGAAATCCTGAGTCTTTTGCCCTTTTAGAATTTCTCACATACTAGCTTTGGCTGATAACACCATAAGCTGTTGAAAAGTATTATTTATCCTTCTATTTTACTGTAAAACCATTAGCTAGATCTGGAGGCTTGATTCTCTCTATATATGGCCATATATATGTGGCTTCCATGTGACACAGTAGTAAAGAATCCACCTGCCAATGCAGAAAATGCAGGTTCGATCCCTGGGTCGGGAAGATCCCCTGGAGGAGGAAATGGCAACCCACTCCAGCCTTCTTGAGACAGAGTTTCCTGGCAGGCTACAGTCCATAGGGTCACAAAGAGTCAGACACGACCGAGCATGTCTATGTATGTGTGAGGCAGGGACAGGGACAGAATAATTTAGAGTTGGCACCATGTACTGGTATGTCATTGCATTGTCAACTTAGATAAAGAAGTAAACTAAGGCAAGTCTGAATTACCAGAAATTGAGTTTATTCAGGAATAAGAGGGGAACTGCAATTCAGGACAAGAGAACTGTGTCAAAGCAGAGGTGGGTCTGTTTAGTTTTGGGGTGAGCTGTCTTTATGGAAAGTGATAGTTGCTCAGTCGTGTCTGACTCTTTGTGACCCCATTACAGTGCATGGAATTCTCCAGGCCAGAATACTGGAATGGGTAGCCTTTTCCTTCTCCAGGGGGTCTTCCCAACCCAGGGATTGAACCCAGGTCTCCCAGATTGCAGGTGGATTCTTTACCAGCTGAGCCACAAGGGAAGCCCAAGAATACTGGACTGGGTAGCCTGTCCCTTCTCCATCAGATCTTCCCTGCCTAGGAATGAACCGGGGTCTCCTGCACTGAAGGTGGATTCTTTACCAACTGAGCGATCAGGGAAGCCCATTTTTATGGAAGGAGAGCCCTGTCTCTTCAGTTCAGTTCAGTTCAGTTCAGTCTCTCAGTGGTGTCCAACTCTTTGCGACCCCATGAATTGGAGCACGCCAGGCTTCCCTGTCCATCACCAACTCCTGGAGTCTACTCAAACTCATGTCCATCGAGTCGGTGATGCCATCCAGCCATCTCATCCTCTGTCGTCCCCTTCTCCTCCTGCCCCCAGTCTCTCCCAGCATCAGAGTCTTTTCCAATGAGTCAACTCTTTGCATGAGGTGGCCAAAGTATTGGTTTCAGCCCCAGCATCAGTCCTTCCAATGAACACCCAGGACTGACCTCCTTTAGGATGGACTGGTTGGATCTCCTTGCAGTCCAAGGGACTCTCAAGAGTCTTCTCCAACACCACAGTTCAAAAGCATCAATTCTTCAGTGCTCAGCTTTCTTCATAGTCCAACTCTCACATCCATACATGAATACTGGAAAAACCATAGCCTTGACTAGACGGACCTTTGTTGGCAAAGTAACGTCTCTGCTTTTGAATATGCTATCTAGGTTGGTCATAATTTTTCTTCCAAGGAGTAAGCGTCTTTTAATTTCATGGCTGCAGTCACCATCTGCAGTGATTTTGGAGCCCAGAAAAATAAAGTCAGCCACTGTTTCCACTGTTTCCCCATCTATTTCCCATGATGTGATGGGACCAGATGCCATGATCTTAGTTTCCTGAATGTTGAGCTTTCAACCAACTTTTTCACTCTCCTCTTTCACTTTCATCAAGAGGCTTTTTAGCTCCTCTTCACTTTCTGCCATAAGGGTGGTGTCATCTGCATATCTGAGGTTATTGATATTTCTCCCAGCAATCTTGATTCTAGCTTGTGTTTCCTCTATCTCAGCGTTTCTCATGATGTACTCTGCATATAAGTTAAATAAGCAGGGTGACAATATACAGCCTTGACGTACTCCTTTTCCTATTTGGAACCAGTCTGTTGTTCCATGTCCAGTTCTAACTGTTGCTTCCTGACCTGCATATAGCCCGTCTCTTCAAAGATATCCAAACCCACATCCTGGAACCTGGGAATTTGTTATCAGTGGGGCAAAAGGTACTTTGTATCATAGATGTAATTTTACCGACCTTCAGATGGAAAAGAGAAGCTGGGGTTGCCCAGGTGGATTCTATCGAGACACATGAGCCTCTAAAGGTCAGAGCACTTTCCCGACGGAACGAAGAAGCGGAGGAGAACGGCGGTAGGAGAGCTGCGAGCTTGAGCGCTGAGCTGTGGCTGGCAGGGAGACAAGGGGGCTTGAGTAAGGCCTCCAGGAGATCAGGGTGGTACCCAACTGCCAGGCAGCAGGAAACCCAACTTCAGGCCTTCCACTCCAGGAAACTTTATTCGGCCAACAGGCCGAACTTGCGAGCAGATTCTTCCAGGGCCTTCCGACTGCAACCCAGGCTGGCTGACACCTTGGATCTGGCTTAAAACCTGCAGCAGAGACCACTCAAGCTGACATGGACTCTTCACCTACAGAATGGTGAGATACATGTTTTTGGTTTTTTTTTAGCTGCTAATTTTGTGGTATTTGGTACAGCAGCAGCAGATGACTCTTCAAGTGGACTCAGGTGTTGTGAGCCTAGCCCCTCTTACGTTCTCCATGAATCTTTCCCCTCCTAGTTTCAGCAGCTGTTGATAGTTGTTATTTAGAGCTGCTGTCCTTAATAGTTACCGGATGGTGATTTTTCAAATTCTATCAGTCCTCTGCATTTATTAGCTGGAATTCTCTGAAGGAGAACCTTTCTCTATAAATAATTTAGGTTCCCTGAATAAAGATTTTATATGAAAAATGGACCAATGCCTTGTATTTTCTCTTTATTAGTTTTCAGAATACTGAGATGATAGTTTTACTATACTTTGAAGTGACCAATTCATTGTTTCGTTTTTTTGTTTTGTGTTCCGGAGTGTTTCTTACTGGTGTGTTTCCACTGCATAGTGTTGTTAATTTCTTTTTAATGCTCAAATGGTCCCCTTTTGGCCAATGGAAGTCCTTTCAAGTTCAATCCTGTGTCTTTTTGTAAGGGCCTCATTATTTGTGATAACATTCTTACTTTCTGACACTACAAATTCTCCTTTATCTTGTTTATCTTATACATTTTATGCCGCAGACCGTCATTGTCTGTTTCCCCAATAGCCCTTTATTTTTTTGTGTTTAGAATCTACAAGCTGGGTGCTTAGGGGTACTTTTGTTATTGCTTTAAGGCCATCTTGGAAGACAGGACATGTTTAGAAAATTAATAAGTTGGTATTAAATTTTCAAATCAAAGCTTACAATATATGGTTTATACTTTGATTTTTATACTTGAATCTCTGCTAAAAATTTTAGTTTCTGACCTGTTTTTGCTCTCTTTTCTTACAGTGTAAATATTAATATACCTACTGATAAGATTGCTGCATCTGGTTTGATTTCTCTGCAGGTTGTTGTGGTTGTTAGAATTTATCCCTTTAGGGAAATACAATGAAAATACTGGACTGTAAAGTATCAAAGTATTCTTTACTGAGTGGTTATGTGGCTATGCCACCAATTTCCTATCATTTTTTTAAAAAAATTAGGTTGTAGGTATTTTTAAAAATTTTGCTTAAATGTGTAAATATCTGTAATTTTAGATTAAAAAATATAATGAAACCAGGGCATTCTTGGAGTTCTAGATTCTTGTCTCCTTCCCTGCTTTTGCTGTCTTTTCTCTGTAGGTAGACTTCTGAGTAGTTCTTTGTTTTAGATCCATCAGTTTTTAATTCAGAAGAATATGATTAAATACATATATTTGCATGTTATACATATGTGTCTATACATATAATCACAGTTTTCCTTACCTAAATCAAAATGAGCCTTTTTTAGAACACCATTTACCTTGCTTTTTTTTTTCCCTTAACTTAGCCTATCCTGGACATCACTTCATGGCAGTATAGGGAGATTTCTCTCATTCTTTTTTCATAGATACCTGATATTTCATAACAGGTTTATGAAATAAACTTTAAGTTTATTAACTTTACTAACTTTATTTCATAACTTAGGTTTATAGTTTTTCATAACTGTAGGTTTATTCAGCCTTCCCTCTTTTGTTGGACCCTTGATTTGTTTCCAGATTTTTGTTATTATAAATAATGCTGTGATGGGTCCTGTGTGCTCCCCTTATTTACTTGGGTATACTCAGTATATATTTATAGAAATGGGGTTGCTGGGCCAAAGTGTAAATGTACCCTTTTCAATGAAAAAGAAATCATAGCTACTTTTGATTATAACAGTTGAAAGTAGAACCGAAGAAGTATTAGTTTGGTAGATTTCCCCAAATTCCACTTCATAGAGGTCATGTGTTTTGCAGTCCATGAGAGTTATTAAGAGTTTGCCAGCTGTTCATGGAGATTTCCTTGAATTGCCTCAGAACCATTCACAATGAGTGCTGATTCTTCATGTGTAAATTATGGGTAACAATACCTTTCTTGAACAGTAGGAGGATAAAAGCTAAGAAGTACAAAAAAAAAAGTGCCTGATACAGAGCAAGTGTTCAGTAGATGTAAACTTGCTTTCCTCCCTTCTTTCTTGGGCACATCATTCCAGTAGTTCACTTAATAAATGTGCTAGAATCTTACAGGAACTAAACTTTAGTAATAAACAGACTAATAAGCTCTTCCTCAGAGAAACTACATGAGACAGAATTTGGTAAGCAGATAAAAAAAGATGCATCCAGCAGTGCTTTGATGTAGAAACACAAAGAAAGTAATGAGAGAGAGAGAGCTGAGGTTGTCAAGGGCAATTTTGTACCTCAATCTTCTCATTTTTAAGAAAATACATACTGTTTATGTCACAATGATACTTGGAAATGGAAATGAATTTCTGGGTATTTAAATGTTTTTAAAAAGTTGTTTAACACTTTTTTATTTTTGAGGAAAGTAACAAAAAGAAAGATGCTCTGTCGGTTACCTAGGGTGCTCATGGCCAAGTGCCTCAAACCAAGTGGCTTGAAACAATGTAAGTGCATTTTCTTTCAGTTCTGGAGGCTAGAACTCTGAAACCAAGGTGGCGGCAGGGCCATGCTCTTTTGAACCTGGAGAGGAGTGCTCCCTTTGGCGGCAGGGCCATGCTCTTTTGAACCTGGAGAGGAGTGCTCCCTTGCCTCTTCCCAGCTGCATGTGGTTGGTGGGCAGCTCTGGCATTCGTTGCTTGCAGCTGCATCACTCTAGTCTCTACCTTCGTTGTTTATTTATTTATTTTAATTGGAGGCTAATTACAGTATTGTGGGTTTTGCCATATTGTCACATGAATCAGCCATGGTTGTACATGTGTTCCCCATCCTGATAATCTCTGCCTTCATTGTTAATAGCGTTTTCCCTGGGCGTCTTTCTGTCTTCACATGTTTTCTGGTGTTGACATGCTTTATGGTATTGATGGGGCTTCGCTGGTGGCTCAGTGATAGGGAATCCGCCTGCCAGTGCAGGGGACATGAATTTGATCCCTGGGTTGGGAAGATCCCTTGGAGAAAGAAATGGCAACCCATTCCAATATTCTTACCTGGAGAACACCATGGACAGAGAAGCATGGTAGGCTACAGTCCATGGGTCACAAAGAGTTGGACATGACTGAGCAACTAAACAGCAACATTGTATTGATGGCTTGGGGGCCATCTGACTCCAGTACGACCTTACCTTAAATAATACTTCTCAGTGTATCTGCAAAAAAGGTCATGTAGCAAGGTGCTGGTGATTTGTAGTTTAACATGTATTTTGGGGGGGTGGGTGGGAAGTGCACAATTCAACCCATAACAGATGCTAATATGCAAATATTCAGCACTCAAAATAAGCTCCAAATGTCTCCTGGCAAAGTAACAGGGGTATAGATGAACGAAGTGGGAGGAAATTCTGACTCTCTGTAAGAGTTATGAGTGAGGAGCTTCCCAACAGAACTACTATTACTGTTATTTCAGTGCCCAACTGACTGGCCATTTACCTGGTTCTTCTTCCTTCAGAACTAGATCTTTAAATTGGCCTGGGTTTCTTTTTCCCTACACAGACCTGAGATTTTTAGGGCATTAGTTGGTTATTCTTGTGAACATATCAGCAGACAAAGCCCAAACAATTAAAATTTGCTTGCTCTCTCTTCTTAAAGTAAAAAATATATATAGTTGCTTTTTGGTTATGACAATAGTAAGGCAGAGCAGAAAAATATAAAGAGGCCACCAAACACTTGGGATAGAGTTGAACACTGTTAACACTTTGGAGATGCTTCAGTGCCTGCCTTGTGTGTCAGTGTGTACCTCTGTGTTACTGTGTGTGTATTTTGTATCAATTAGGAATGTATCTGTCTGAAAGGAATAGAAAGCCAAATAAGGGTGGATTTAATAAACAAGGGTTTACTTGTCTCACACTTTAAAAACTCTTACTATTGTTTAGTCACCCAGTTCTGTCTCTAGAGGTCGGTAATTTCTGAAGTTGGATCAGGGATTCAGTGGTGTCAGACTGAGACTCAGCTATTCTCTTATATATTTATAGCATATTCTCTTATTCCTTTCCATTATGGTCTCACAATGGCTGCCACAGCTCTTGCTATTACTGGTAATCCAGAAAAGTAGAAAAAGAAAACTGTCACCCCTCCTCTTTTGTTAGGAAAGCAATAGCTTTTCCTGAAATCATCCTGTGCCTCTCTCCCACCTTTAGCCGTGTCATTGATGATAAGAATCACATGACTTTTTCTTGCATGGGACACTGAGAATGTGAGAAGCAGGATTGCTTAGACCAGGGGCTGGCCAACTATGCTTAATGGGCCAATTCTGCCTGTTTTTGTAAATAAAGTTTTATTGGAACAAAGCCACACCCATTCATTTTACATGTTTTCTATGGCTACACAGAGAAATATCACAGTAACCCAACTGAGTACTTGTGACAGCAACCACATGGCTCAAAATTCTGATATTATTTATCATCTGGTCCTGGACAGAAAGGCTTGCCAACACCTAGGTTAGATAAAGTACTAATCCATGAACCAAGGCTAGAAACATGCTGTTCTAAATAAAAATGGGTTTTATTAGCAAGGGGAAAAATGGGAATGTATGGTGGGTGGGCAGTTAAGTGTCTGTCATAATGGTGTTGGTGACAGGGGTTGGGGCTGAAAAGACAAAGCAGAACAAATCTTTATATGAACTAAGATTCTTAGTCATGTGTTCCTTCAACAGTTTCTTCCACTTGGGGCCTTTTTTTCTTAGGTATCATCATATCACCCACACCTTCAGTGGCAAGCAACTCTTCCACCATCTCTGAATATCTTAGTTTGTCAAAAGGTTCTAATTTCTCTTATGTGTACAAGGATAAATTGAAGGAATACTTTTCCATGAAGCATGTATATTGTAAGACTTCATCTTACAGGGGAAGAAGACTGACCAATGAAGAGTTTCAGGCTCCAGAGTGTATGTAGAAGTCTTCCTCCTCCTTCCCTCTTTCCTTCCACAGATGTTTAATAAGCTTCTACATAGTTTAGGCTTTGTTCTGGATTCCGAGAATATAAAAGAGAAGACAGACAAAGTCCTTGCTCTCAAAAAACTTAACATCAATTATATTGGTAAATATGGAGTGTAAACAAACCATAAATATAATGAAGTATCAAATGAGTACTTACACAGTACAGGCCTAGACAGTGACAAGTGACCAGGAAAGGCTTTTCTCAGGAGGAGATGCTCCAGCCTGGGGAAAGTCATGTAGGAAACCCTGCATATAGCTGAGGAAAGGATTCCAGACAAAGGGAAGTATAAGTGCACGGGTCTTGAGGTAGAGCTTTGATTGGAATTGTCATGACCGGCAAGGATGCCAGTGCTCAGTTAACAAGAACAAGAGGAGTGCTCCAACATGAGACTAAGGTTCCAGCCAGGTGTCACATCACATAGGACTTGCAAGTCATGGAGAGGACTTGAGTGTTTGTTCTAACTGTGGTAGCCAGTCATTAGAAGATTTTGATCAGGAGCATAAAGTGCTCTAACTGATACTTTAAAAGATCCCCTTGGAGTACTCTGGACAGAAAACTTACACTTCCATTTGATTTGTACAAAAATAATTTGTTGAATCGTAAAAGTTCTTTGTAAACAGTGAGTTTCTAGTCATTTTAATAAGTAAATAACAACTGTACTGTGGATACCTTTTTAAGCTTTCAGGATACAATGATGAGACATAATCCCTAACCTTGTGGAATTTATAATCTAGTGGTTGAGCTTTAGAAGTAAATAGATAAGTGTAAATACTGTAAGTTCTATAAAAATGAAGAACATGAGTTCAGTTCAGTTCAGTCACTCAGTCCTGTCCAACTCTTTGTTACCCCATGAATCGCAGCATGCCAGGCCTCCCTGTCCATCACCAGCTCCTGGAGTTCACTCAGACTCACGTCCATCGAGTCAGTGATGCCATCCAGCCATCTCCTCCTCTGTCATCCCCTTCTCCTCCTGTCCCCAATCCCTCCCAGCATCAGAGTCTTTTCCAATGAGTCAACTCTTTGCATGAGGTGGCCAAAGTACTGGAGTTGCAGCTTTAGCATCATTCCTTCCAAAGAAATCCCAGGGCTGATCTCCTTCAGAATGGACTGGTTGGATCTCCTTGCAGTCCAAGGGACCCTCAAGAGTCTTTTCCAACTCCACAGTTCAAAAGCATCAATTCTTTGGCGCTCAGCCTTCTTCACAGTCCAACTCTCACATCCATACATGACCACAGGAAAAACATAGCCTTGACTAGACTGACCTTAGTCGGCAAAGTAATGTCTCTGCTTTTGAATATACTATCTAGGTTGGTCATAACTTTTCTTCCAAGGAGTAAGCGTCTTTTAATTTCATGGCTGCAGTCACCATCTGCAGTGAAGAACATAGTGGGACATTAAGTCCAGTGGGTAAGCCACACAAACTTAGGTGGACCAAGCAGGAAGGAAGATGTGTTCATTTAAGCTCTGTCCTTGAGGATGGGCCAATAGGGAGGAAAGTGGCAAAGGCTGCCATATAAAGTACAGGATGAACAGTTAAATTTGAACTTTATGTAAACAATGGATTTTTTAAAAATGTAAGTGTGTCCTAAATATTGCATTTCTTGTTCAGTCGCTCATTTGTGTCTGACTCTGTGCACACCAGGCTTCCCTGTCCTTCACCATCTCCCAGAGCTTGCTCAAACTCATGTCCATGGAGCTGGTGATACCATCCAACCATCTCTTCTTCTGTCATTCCCTTCTCCTCCTGCCTTCAGTCTTTCCCAGCATCCGGGTCTTTTCTAATGAGTCGGCTTCTCTCATCAGGTGGGCAAAGTATTGGAGCGCCAACTTCAGCATCCATTCTTCCAGTGGATATTCAGGATTGATTTCCTTTAGGACTGACTGATCTGATCTCTTTGCAGTCCAAGGGACTCTCAAGAGTCTTCTCCAACACACAGTTCAAAAGCATCAATTCTTTGGCACTCAGCCTTCTTTATGGTTCACCTCTCACATCCATACATGACTACTGGAAAAAACATAGCTATGACTTTATGGACCTTTGTTGGTGAAGTGATCTCTCTGCTTTTTAATATGCTATCTAGGTCAGTCATAGCTTTTCTTTCAAGATGTAAGCATCTTTTAATTTCATAGCCTCAGTCATCATCTGCAGTCATTTTGGAGCCCAAGAAAATAAAGCCTGTCACTGTTTCTATTGTTTCTCCATCTGTTTGCCATGAAGTGATGGGACTGGGCACCATGGTCTTTAGTTTTTTGAATGTTGAGTTTTAAGCCAGCTTTTTCACTCTCCTCTTTCACTTTCATTAAGAGGCTCTTTAGTTCCTCTTCACTTTCTGCCATAACGGTGGTGTCATCTGCATATCTGAGGTTATTGATATTTCTCCCTGCAGTCTTGATTCCAGCTTGTGCTTCATCCAGCCTGGCATTTTGCATGATATACTCTGCATATAAGTTAAATAAGCAGGGTGACAATATACAGCCTTGACGTACTCCTTTTCCTATTTGGAACCAGTCTGTTGTTCCATGTCCAGTTCTAACTGTTGCTTCTTGACCTACATACAAGTTTCTCAGGAGGCAGGTAAAGTGGTCTGGTTAAAAAGATGTTCAGCTGAAATTCAGATTTAACTTGGCATCATGTGTTTTGATTTCTTATATCTAGCAAACCCAGAGGATATCCTTTGGGGGCATTGCAAGTGGGTGGATAAGCATGGAGTCCAAAGTTGAAAACGGAAGTGCTGAGAGGAAAGTAGGTGGGGCCAAACTGCATCCTGCTGTCAGAATAAAGTCCAGAGGATGGCCAGCAAAGAGTTTTAAATAGGAAAGTGACAGGTTCTGACTTCAGATTTAGGAGAAAGCACAATACTCTGGATCTGAAGTGCAGATGATAAAATGAGGGCTTTCTTAGTATCCTGAAGAGAAGAGGCAGTATAAAGGTCATTTTTAGGCATTAGCTTTCATTTTTATAATTTGAAGATTTGTTTTTAAAATATGCTGGAACTTGAATTTTTCAACAATAGCCATCTGCTTTCATTTCATACATGTTTGGTCCCAATAGGCCCTTTGTGTGTGTGTGTTTAGTTGCTCAGTTGTATCTGATTCTCTCAGACCCCATGGACTGTAGCCTGCCAGGTTCCTCCGTCCATGGAATTTTCCAGGCAAGAATACTGGAGTGGGTTGCCATTTCCTATTCCATAGGTATTAGCTTTTGAATTTCATTTTTTTTTTTTTTTAAGATTGCTTGTGTATTGCCCTGAGTAAGGGTTTGATGTTCTTTCTCATTAGTCCCTACTAATTTGAATCCTAAACCAGCAGAAAAGAATCTGGGAGAGAAACGTCCTTAAGAAATATAATCAGATTTTCACAAAGTGAGCACTTCTTTACAAAACTCCTGGACTGTGTTCACAGGCATTATCTCAGGCGCCCTCAGGATCACTCCTCACTGTCCATGTTAGGGGTGAGGCAGGGATGTGTCAGAGCTTCATCTCTTGGCTTGCTCATTCTAACCTCAAGCAAGGATCCCCAAGGGCTTCTCTGACAAGCAGGATGCTAAGATGTTCTACGAGGCCAAGAGGACAGAGCTCTGGGAAAAGGCCATGCTCTCTCCAGTTGGTGGGAAGAGATGGGCCTTGTCTCTTCAACAGCCCAAACTCAAAGTTCAGTCTGACTTTGAAACAGATTCTAGAGGGCAGGATGAAATTTCTTCAGAGAGAAAATGCAAAAGGAAGTTTCTGGTCAAATACAGCACCACAGGTCACAGTAATTCTGAAGCATTTTTCTACTAATTTTTCATTTATATTATCTTCCTGTTAGAATTTGTTGGCTTATAAAACTTTTTTTTCTTAATCCAAATGTTGTTCTCTCTTCTCTCCTTCCACCTATTCTCAGTCATCCACCTCATCCTCCCAGTTCTTCTGGTTTGTTCTTTAGACATTCATCCCTCATTTATTCACTAAATATTACTGAGTATCTACAATGACTTCCTATTT
Organism: Oryx dammah; assembly: GCF_014754425.2. NCBI lineage: Eukaryota > Metazoa > Chordata > Mammalia > Artiodactyla > Bovidae > Oryx > Oryx dammah. The sequence goes on along the minus strand of NW_024070187.1, from coordinate 41,260,119 downwards.
TTGCATTTCAATCCCTTATATGAAAAGAACATCTTTTTTTGGTGTTAGTTCTAGAAGGTCTTGTAGGTCTTCATAGAACTAGTCAACTTAAGCTTCTTTGGCATCAGTGATTGGACCAGACTTGGCTCACCATGATGTTAAATGGTTTCCCTTGGAAACAAACTGAGATCATTCTGTCATTTTTGAGACTGCACCCAAGTACTGCCTTTCAGGTGCTTTTGTTGACTATGAGGGCTACTCCATTTCTTCTAAGGGATTTTTGCCCATGGACTGCAGCCTACAGACTCCTCTGTCCATGGAAAAAGCCTGTAGGCTGCAGTCCATGGGGTCGTGAAGAGTCGGATGTGACTGAGCAACTTCACTTTCAGTTTTCACTTTCATGCACTGGAGAAAGAAATGACTCGCTCCAGTGTTCTTGCCTGAAGAATCCCAGGGATGGCAGAGCCTGGTGGGTTGCCATTTATGGGGTCGCACAGAGTCAGACACGACTGAAGCGACTTAGCAGCAACAGTAGATACAATGATCATCTGAATTAAATTTGCCCATTTCTGTCCATTTTAGTTCACTGATTACTAAGATGTCAATCCAGCCAGTCCATTCTAAAGGAGATCAGCCCTGGGATTTCTTTGGAAGGAATGATGCTAAAGCTGAAACTCCAGTACTTTGGCCACCTCATGCAAAGAGTTGACTCATTGGAAAAGACTCTGATGTTGGGAGGGATTGGGGGCAGGAGGAGAAGGGGACGAGAAAGCCTGGCATGCTGCAATCCATGGGGTTGCAAAGAATTGGACGTGACTTAACAACTGAAGAACAGCAATCTACAATGAAGCTCATTTCATTGGGATTGCTAAAGAATGCTTAGATGGATCAAAGACTGTCTTTTTCCAAAACATACTTACAGTATTTGTGAAGAGAGAAAGTGGAGGAAAAAAGTAAAACAATACTATAAAATATTACAGTAATCTAATTAGAAGTAATGATAATAGTAACAATTTAGTAAATGCTTGCTACATGCTGAGTTCTTCAAGAACTTTATAAATGTTTACTTATTCAATAGTAACAAAAGTTCCATGAGAAAATTATGATTACTATCTCCATTTTATAAGAAAACCCAGGTGCAGTTTTCATGTATCTGCTTGCTGTCTCCAGGTTAGTCACAGAGCTGGGCAGGGATCAGAAGGCTGGCTCTAGAGTTTGTATTCCTAACAGTGTAAGTTTGTACTGTTTATTATATATAGACAAGTGTATTTTATATAATTTATATAATATGAATTGATGAAAGACCATTTTCTATGGGGATTCATGCCATTGGGTAAGTACAGGGATAGATGTAGCCTGATATATTCTTGACAGTAGACCATCTACTTCAGGTATGCACCTGGTTCAACTACATCTGTTGGCCTGAAGTTTTAATGAGGTTTTTGACTGAATATTCAGATTAGGGGGTCTTCTCTAATAGGAATTTAAAACAATGAAATAAATAGGGTCAAGTAGAAGGGACATGTTTTGAGCATGATGAGAATAAAACCCTCAACTTTTGGAGGGTGGGCAGAAGAAGGACCACTAGTAGTGAAGAGAAGAAAGAGTGAGAGGCAGGAGGAGAACAGGGAGAGAAGGCAGGGAAGACTGAGAGACGGAGTCATCTGTGTCAGTTGCAGCACTTAATTACACTCACTGCATGTGTTGGTACCGCTCGATAGGCTGAGTCCCAGTGCCTCTGGCCGCTCTCCCCTCCCTGGGGCTGGTGCTATTTTCCTCCACTGGGTCTGGCTCTTCTCTTTCTTAGAAGTGCTTTCCTGTGGCTGGAGGCCTCATGGCCTTCAGCACCTCTACCTGGCTCCATCCTGTCTGGATTAAACCCCTGAACAAAAAAAGGCACACCTGGGCCTTTGATTTTGCTTCTGTTTTGAGCTCACTTTTGATGGAGAAAATGAGATTAAATGACTCAGCCCTAGAGTGAGAATGGACTGTACTGACCTCCTGTTAAGGAAATAAAGAAAGGAGAGATGGAAGTCTCAGGAGGAATGACACTGTTTCAAAAGGAAACAGTGTTTCAGAATAAAGCTGAGGAAAGAGTCAATGTTTGAGGAAGTGCTGGAAGGTGACCAATGTTCCAATCTTAGAAGCCCTTTGAAGTTGCCACCACATTTCTCTAGAAATTCTCAGGGAGGCTGATTTGATTATTTACCTTTCTTCCAATCCTACCCAGTACCCTTCGGGTATAGTGAGGTAAGAAGACCTTCAAGAGGAATGAGTCACCATGATATCCTCCTCCTGAGAGCAGGGGCTAGGGTGAGGGGAACGCTGAATTTACTTTAGAATGAAAATGGCAGAAAGTAGACCAGACTCCCAGTGATTGTCTCAGAAGGGGGTCCAAGCCTCTAGATGAAACAATAGCTTCCAGGTATTTGTGAAATTCACAGAACATCGTACCTTTCCCAGCTCTGTTATTTTGGTTTTCCTTTGTATGTTCCGCCTAGTGATTAGCCATAGAAGCTTTCAATCATAAAGACTCCTGTCCTTGCTTTGAGAAGGAAATTGTGATGACGGCAAAGAAAAGAGGTACTGTATCTGACTCCACAGCCAATTTTTAGGGGAGAAGAAGCCCAACAGATAGCAGCAATTTAATTTATTTATCTTTACATTTTGTATTGAAGTATGAATTTGCAATGTTTCAAGCATACAGTCAAGTGACTATTATGTGTGTGCTCAGTCATGTCTGACTCTTTGCGACCCCCATGGACTGTACCCACCAGCAACTGAGGCAAGAATAGTGGAGTGGGTTGTCATTTCCTACTCCAGGGGATCTTCCCAACTCCGGGATCAAACCTGCATCTTCTGCAGCTTCTGCATCGGCAGGCAGATTCTTTACCACTGGCCACCTAGGAAGCGTGTATAAATGAATGTTTTTGCTTTATTGATAGGGAATAGGTGTTGGGGATACAGGGTTATACAGTAGAGGGAGCAGGTCTCTGGGACTTGTCCTGACCTTTCCAGAGGCTGTATGTTTCTGGACACTCCCTTCCTCTGCTGCTGCTGCTAAGTCGCTTCAGTCGTGTCCGACTCTGTGCAACCCCATAGACGGCAGCCCACCAGGTTCCCCCATCCCTGGATTCTCCAGGAAAGAACACTGGAGTGGGTTGCCATTTCCTTCTCCAGTGCATGAAAGTGAAGTCACTCAGTCATGTCTGACTCCTAGCAACCCCATGGATTGCAGCCTACCAGGCTCCTCCACCCATGGGATTTGCCAGGCAAGAGTACTGGAGTGGGGTGCCTCTGTGGCTCCTGGATTGGCAGACAGATTCTTTACCACTGGCCCACATAGGAAGCGTGTATAAATGAATGTTTTTGGTTAATTGATGGGGAGTAGGTGTTGGGGATACAGGGTTATACAGTAGAGGGAGCAGGTCTCTGGGACTTGTCCTGACCTTTCCAGAGGCTGTATGCTTGTGGGCACTCCCTTCCTCTAGCTGCAGCCTAATTTCTCTACTCTGTAATTAAGGAGTATATAAAGCGTCTTTCAACTCTGGTATCTCATAGTCTAGAATTAAAAGGACAGTAGGGAAGCAGGGTAGAGAGATACAGCTTTCCCCAAGAAATTCCTGTTTGAGAGCAGCTTCTTGTGTTTTCATTCAGTGGGTCCAGCTTGTCTGAGTCTAAAATTGGGTTGGGAGTTTGAACAGACCTCTCACCCATGGAGAAGCATAACTCATCTATGAGAAGAAGCACAGGTGGGAAAAGGCTTTAAAGTGTTTCTGGCCCTAAAATTGGAGATGTTTGTGTCCTGAAAGCTGCTGAACAAAGTGCAGATTGTATAAAACCATGGGACTTCAGAAACATCTTTATGAAGATTCTTCTAGTAATGAAATTACTTTGGATAATGCATTTGTTGGATATGTTTTAGCTAAGAAGGAGAAAATAAACTTGTGCCAATTAAAAAACAAAAGTGAACTAAATGAACTGAAGCTCTTAAACATTTATAAGGTCTAAGCAGTGATAACACTTTATTTTTGTTTTAACAGAAATACCAAAGAAGATATTAAAGTGTTACATAAATGTGTGAACATTTCTGCAAATATGTAATTTATTAAGGTAGTTTGCATTAGGGTGGATTCACTTCATTTTGCTGCTCACAAGTTTGTTGGGGTATGTGTGGGTGTGTTTGGGTGTGTGTATATGTGTCCAAATGCCTTGCCTAGGTTTCTTTCATTGATAGCTTCCAAAACATGATGGATGCCAAGTAATATGCTTGCAAATGTCAACTTGTGACACAATCTTTAATTCTGCTTTCTGTGAGTGACTTACAATATCTGGTGGTGGTGGTATAGTCGCTAAGTTGTGTCCAGTTCTTTGTGACCCCATGGACTGTAGATGGATTGTAGCCCACTAGGCTCTTCTGTCCATGGGCCTTTCCAGCCAAGAATACTGGAGTGGGTTGCCATTTCCTTTTCCAAGGGATCTCCCAAACCAGGGATCGAACCTGGGTTTCCCACATTGCAGGCGGATTCTTTCCCAACTGAGCCACCAGAGAAAACCCTATAATATCTGCAACAGATAATAAAAGCAACCACAGTAATGTTTATTGAGTGTTTATTTTCTGGCAGGCACTGTCCTGAGCATTTCTTATTTAGGTCTTCCAAGATCCCTTATGGTGTAGATATTATTATCATCACTGTTGTCTTACAGAGGAGGAACTGGAGGATCAGAAACATTAAGGTCACATGGCTGCTAAGAGCGAGCAGAGCCAGGGTTTGACTCCACCTCAGTCAGAATCCAGAACACAAATTCTTACCCCCCAGACAACACTAGCATCCCAGGGTGTCCTTTTGGTCCTGTGTTACTTGTTGCACTGATCTGGGAGTCATGCTCTGTTTCTATTCTGAAATGTTCGATTAGTGCTCTTTCTTGTACATACATTGTATCAGCTGCCTGCTGTCCATGAAGCCAAGTATTCAGTTCAGTCGCTCAGTCGTTCGTTGTGTCCTGTACCCCCATCTCATATGTTGAAGCCTTAACCCTCAAGGTGATGTATTTAGAGGTGAGATCTTTTGTAGGTAGTTTGGTTTTGACGAGGTTGTGATGATGGAACTAGTGTCTTTAGAAAAAGAGGAAGAGCAGGCAAAGCTGTCTCTCTGTGATACGTGGGGACACAGTGAGAAGTTGGCAAGCTAGGCACAGGGACCTCCACTAGGAATTGAATCTGCTGACACCTTGACCTTAGACTTCTCAGCCCCCAGAACTGAGAGAAGTAAATGTTTGTTGTTTATTTGTGATACTTTGTTATAGCAGCTCAAGCATAGATCCCAGGGTTTCTGCTGTCTCAAGGATGATCTTTATGATGAGAATGTCTCAGCTCAGTGCACCTGGTCCCACATTTGCTTCCTCTCCAACTCAGCAGACCCCTCTTTGGCAGTGCCTAATGCCAGCTCTGTGCTGGAACTCCTTACAGAAATCCAAGGCCTTCACTGCATCATACCTTTCGGCCGGGCCCTTTCCCCTCCCATCTTCATGCCTGGTGAACTGCTATGATCGCTCCTTCTCAGGAAGCCCTCCTTGATCTCCCAGGTGGAGACTTTTGCTCCTTCCATTGGCCTGATGCTCCAGCCTTATACGTTCAGTTGCTGTTATGTCTTATATTTTATTGTAGCAAAAACCCCCACATCACATGAAATCACCCTCCCAAGTTTCCAAGTGTACAGCACAGAATTGTCAACCACAGACACATCATTGTGCCACGGCCCTCCAAGGCACCCCAATCCTGTGTGACTGAAACACTACATGCATATAACAACTCCCCTCTTCCTTCCCCCTGCCCCTGGAAACCACCACTTTATTGTCTGTTTCTGTGAGTGTAACTACTTTGAATACCTAGATAAGTGAAATCCTGCAGTACATGAGTGTCATTTTGTGACTGGCTTTTTTTACTTAGCATAATAGCCTCAAGATTCATCCATGTTATGACATATGACAGCATTTTCTTTAAGGCTGAATAATACCCCATTGTATGTATATCCCATATTTTTCTTTGTCCCTTTATTCACACATCCATGGGTATATTTTTATTTTGGGTAAGCATTTTAAATATATAATTCATAATTATTGAGATATAATTGATATATAACATTGTAAGTTAAGGTGCTGATTTGATACTTTTTTTATGTGACGATATGATGCTCACTGTAGCATTAGCTAACAGCTCTATTGTGTCACATAATTATTTCTTTTTCGTGGTGAGAACTATTAAGATCTAGTTTCTAATTTTTTTTTATTTTTATGTTTATCTTTTTTTTTAAATTTATTTTTTATTTTACTTTACAATTCTGTATTGGTTTTGCCATACATTGACATGAATCCACCACGGGTGTACATGCGTTCCCAAACATGAACCCCCCTCCCACCCCCCTCCCCACAACATCTCCCTGGGTCATCCCCGTGTACCAGCCCCAAGCGTGCCGTATCCTGCATCGGACATAGACTGGCAATTCAATTCTTACATGATATTATACATGTTTCAATGCCATTCTCCCAAATCATCTCACCCTCTCCCTCTCCCACTGAGTCCAGAAGTCCGCTATACACATCTGTGTCTTTTTTGCTGTCCTGCATACAGGGTCATCATTGCCATCTTTCTAAATTCCATATATATGTGTTAGTATACTGTATTGGTGTTTTTCTTTCTGGCTTACTTCACTCTGTATAATCGGCTCCAGTTTCATCCATCTCATCAGAACTGATTCAAATATATTCTTTTTAACAGCTGAGTAATACTCCATTGTGTATATGTACCATAGCTTTCTTAGCCATTCATCTGCTGATGGACATCTAGGTTGTTTCCATGTCCTGGCTATTATAAACAGTGCTGCAATGAACATTGGGGTACATGTGTCTCTTTCAATTCTGGTTTCCTCAGTGTGTATGCCCAGCAGTGGGATTGCTGGGTCATAAGGCAGTTCTATTTGCAATTTTTTAAGGAATCTCCACACTGTTCTCCATAGTGGCTGTACTAGTTTGCATTCCCACCAATGGTGTAGGAGGGTTCCCTTTTCTCCACACCCTCTCCAGCATTTATTGCTTGCAGATTTTTGGATCGCAGACATTCTGACTGGTGTGAAGTGGTACGTCATTGTGGTTTTGATTTGCATTTCTCTAATAATGAGTGATGTTGAGCATCTTTTCATGTGTTTGTTAGCCATCCGTATGTCTTCTTTGGAGAAATGTCGATTTAGTTCTTTGGCCCATTTTTTGATTGGGTCGTTTATTTTTCTGGAATTGAGCTGCAGGAGTTGCTTGTATATTTTTGAGATTAGTTGTTTGTCAGTTGCTTCATTTGCTATTATTTTCTCCCATTCAGAAGGCTGTCTTTTCACTTTGCTGATATTTTCCTTTGTTGTGCAGAAGCTTTTAATTTTAATTAGATCCCATTTGTTTATTTTTGCTTTTATTTCCAGAATTCTGGGAGGTGGATCATAGAGGACCTGCTGTGGTTTATGTTGGAGAGTGTTTTGCCTATGTTCTCCTCTAGGAGTTTTATAGTTTCTGGTCTTACATTTAGATCTTTAATCCATTTTGAGTTTATCTTTGTGTGCAGTGTTAGAAAGTGATCTAGTTTCATTCTTTTACAAGTGGTTGACCAGTTTTCCCAGCACCACTTGTTAAAGAGATTGTCTTTACTCCATTGTATATTTTTGCCTCCTTTGTCAAAGATAAGGTGTCCATATGTGTCAAATTTTTTTAATGTATTTATTCATTTTTTATTTTACTTTACAATTCTGTATTGGTTTTGCCATACATTGACACGAATCCACCATGGTTTAAAATTACTTGTCACAATTTTCTTAGAACTAGTTATTTTTTTCCCCCTAACAAATTGTGAATTTCTGGAGAGCAGGGATGGTATTTTTTAATCTTTTCATACTATCAGTGAATTAAACTTTGTTGTGCAACACTTTCTGATACGTTTTAATGGTAAATGAGCTCGGATATTATTTTTTATCATCTCCTATCTGTGATCTATTTGTCATGTAAAATATATTTCGCTATTGTCAAGGACAGTTGTTTAAAACATTAAACAGTGGTTTAAAGATTTTTTTAAAAAGATATGGTTTCTTAGCATCTTTGACATTTATAACATAGTACTGTTGGTTGTAATTACCATGCCATATATGAGATCTTCAGGACTTATTTATTGACTAGTTGCAACCGAGTTAAAGCAAACTCTTCCCATTTCCCCTGCCTCTAGCCCCTGGTACCACCATTCTGCTGTTTTTATGAGTTTGACTTTTTTATCCTTGTAAATGATACTGTACAGAGCTTGTCTTTCTCTGTTTTATTTCATTTAGCATAATAGCATTTGGGACATGTATGGGCCTTACGGTGAGATTTCCTTCTTTTTCATGGTCTAATTCATTCATAACTCATGGCTGCATTATATACATATCTTTATCCATTCATCTGACTCACTCCGATGGCTTCCTATCTTGCTTATTGTGCACAGCGATGCGGTGAACACAGGAGTGCAGGTGTCTCTTCCATGCGCACTTGGGTCTGTTGCAATTCATTTTGATGTGGGCCATCTGACTTATTAAATCCATTGAGGAGAAAGACCATTTCCTATTCCACTTTGAATTCCAAGCCCCTAGCAGTTTTTGCCATTTAAGAGAGGCTTGATAAATATTTAGAAGAATTAATTTCAATTTGAACCAACAGAATGAATGTTTGGAAAGAGGACCAACATACATCCAGCTGAAGGAAGCACAGAGTTTCTTTAAGTAGCAGAGTAGGGATTTGAAGAGGAATGTGAAACAACAATCAAAAATTAATTTTACATTTTGCTAAGCTTTAAAATCATCTCCCAAACCACAATGATGTAACTTCTTTTCATAAATTCATTAATATACTCTGGACTACTGTCTCCTGTCTGAAGGAGATTCTGTTGCCAAATTGAGAATTATTCTTAAGCCCCTGTGTTCCCTGCTTCCCTCACTTTAAAAGGTTTGTACACAATTCCAGATAGAAGAAAGTAGTCCTTTCAGCCCATCTTCTTTCACTATTATTTTAATGAATGCTGGAACCCATTCAGCCCTTAGAATTTAAGTGTTCTTAGAATCTCTGGTCAGCATTTTTAAAGATCTCTTTTCGAAATAAGTAATTCATATTAAAAACCCAAACATAATTTTTTATTCAGAAAAAGATGAACCCAATAAAATTTGCTTCTCCCCAAAGATAAAATGTCAGCATTGAGAAATTAAATGTCCAGTGCTATTTGATATTGCCAAAACCTTATGTGTTACTTTTTAAGTCATAAAGATGGATCTGCTTCCATCAGGTCTCGAATTTTCATCCTCTGTGGCTAGGACTAGATGTTTTGTTAGAAACCTGGTTGGTCTCAAGATCTCATTGGTGTTTCAGCAAGGCAAAGGGAGGGAAACTGAGAATTCATTTGTGTCAGGGGCAACAACCCCCCTTGTGCGGTAAATATTGTGTTTTCATTCTATAGATTATAGCAAACAAACGAAAATCCAAACCATAGCCCAAACCACTCAAAACAACAACAAAGCATGTGTAAGGGAATCCGTGACTTAGCCCTGGGGTAGCAATCCTCAGAGTAACTGAGCTGAGCTATTCTTCAGGGAGCAAAGCCATATTTCTCTTCTTTTTAAGAAGAGGGAAGTTTTTGAAGATTGCACTATTTTATAGGGAGAGGAATATAAAGGAAACTCTCGAGCAAAAGTTTCCACAGGCATCCTCTCCAGTCAGTTTCAGTGTGAGGCATTCTTAGGAAAATTTTCTTTTGTTCCTTGCTTTATATATATATTTTCACAGGAGTTCTGATCATAAGGGTCCATGGACTCCCAAAGGATTTTGTAGAGAATGCTGAGGTTGGACTTGGATAGGGAAAAAAATTGCATCTTTGATTTCATTAATCTCTAACTACAGTTTAACATGTCTCTCATTATGAATTTAGACCACATCCTTCGGTAATATTAGCAGTACTGTGCCCTAGTCATCGATAGAAAGCACAGATACTTTCATGTTACATTAGCGTCATTGCTGATGTGTTGAAATGTCCCGTTTCTCACTACTTATGAAACTGTCATACCTAGCATTGTATATTGCTGTTTTTTAATTTATGTTTAACTGGAGGATAATTGCTTTACAGCGATAAAAGTTGGTTTCTGTTGTACAATAATGCAAATCAGTCATAATTATATATGACTCCCTTTTGAGCCTTTCTCTCCAACCCCATCCCTCCCCTTTAGGTTGTCACAGAGTGCCAGGCTGGACTCCTTATGTAATATAGCAACTTCCCACTAACTATCTGTTCTAACACACGATAGTATATATATGTCAATGCTACTTTCTCAATTCGTCCCACACTCCCTTCCCTTGCTGTGACCACAGTATTGTCATTTAATGGAATAATCGAGACGTGTATGCTTTGTATCACAAATCGGTTGCTTTAATATTGGGCAGCTGTATTTACAATGTAATTAGATTATTTTATAATATTATGTATGTTATTTTGTGCATTGGAAAATATTCTAAGAAAGGGTCTGTAGTCTTCCAGAGAATGTGTGGCATAAAAAAGAGAGGCCTCCTAAATCTTTGCTGTGTGTTTCATCCGCAGTCTCTCTCTCCATCATTTCTTTTCTCTTACTTTCATTTCTTTGCTCTCCATTTTCCTTCCATCTTTTTGTTTCTTCTTATACCTGCTTATGCTAAACATGGGGATTCTATTTGTTCTGGTAAGTAGTGGGGTGCACTCTGCTTGATTCCCGTTTTTCTATCTGACCCTCTCAACATCCTCCTCTGAGATACAGTGCACTGTCCTTTGTTTACCTTAATCTGAAGCATTTGGAGGGAGTGGGGAAATCGAGTTAGGTCTGAGTGCCACCTTTGTGACTGAACCCAGTTCTGCTTTCTCTTCTGAGATTTGGCTAAATGTCCCATATCATTTAAGGTTTATGCCTTGTTTGTACAGGAGTAGTTCTTCCTCAGCCTAGTGGGGTGGGGAATCCATACTTGATACTATCTTCCCCATTCAACAACTGGCAGCTTCCATCAGAAGAAGAGTGAGAGTGAGAATCCTGGTCATGCACGTTTTGCCTTCTTGCTAATAGTCTGGGGGAAGAGGGTGTGGAAAGAATTTCTGATCTTCTGTGTGCCTCTTTTCTGTGAATCTAGATTTCACAAAGATATGTCTTTTTCATTTTCCTCCATGTTATCTGTGTTTCTGTTTAAATTCTGTTACTTTCCTGAATATTTTTTTCAGCCCAGAGGGTTCAAATGTTACCCCGTCCCAGTGACTTTGGGGAATGATTTTTAAAGCTCATAAAACACGACTTAAGGGCATATAATTCTGTATTTTCATGGGGTTTAACTCAAGGTAGGTCATTTCAAAAGCAGCATCCTACAACTCTCATTATAGGTCTGTATTGATAATGTTTTCTTGTTTTTATTTTGGCTATTCAGTGGCTGCTGCTGCTGCTAAGTCACTTCAGTTGTGTCCAACTCTGTGCGACCCCATAGACGGCAGCCCACCAGGCTCCCCTGTCCCTGGGATTCTCCAGGCAAGAACACTGGAGTGGGTTGCCATTTCCTTCTCCAGTGCATGAAATTGAAAAGTGAAAGTGAAGTCGCTCAGTCGTGTCCGACCCTCAGCGACCCCAGGGACTGCATGCAGCATTCCAGGCTCCTCCGTCCATGGGATTTTCCAGGCAAGAGCACTGGAGTGGGGTGCCATTGCCTTCTCCACAGTTCAGTGGCATGGTCCTCATTCTTTTATCTCAGTGCAAAAAATGGAGACTTACATTATTTAAAATCTGTTATTTTCAGGGCTGGAATTAGGTATGATCTGCTCTCAGGACACAAATTACGGAGCAAAGAGAGGCATGAAAGACATAAGAGAAAGAGTCATACTCAAGCTGGGGTGAGTGGTAAAGCTGAGTCAGAGATAAAACTTAGAGGATCTAGATGGAACACCAGGATTCTGACCGGAGGACAGGAGGCAGAGCTTGAACAGAAGTCTCGAAACACAGGGACTCAATATTGACCACTTTTATAGGTATTTGACCTTCTCCAAGGCTAGAGGGAAGAAAGCTACCCAGCACGTTTGGAAATTTTCTCCTCCTCTTAATTTTTATGTTCTAATGAATGATCATATTGTTTTGTATCTCTGTTCTTTTATTTAGGAAGGGGTTCTCATGATGATAGTAGAATAGAGGAACTTCCTTGCATGTTTAAGGATCAGTGAAGATGCCTGTGCTGCAGTGATAGAAAGAGGGAGAGGGGTAGGGTATAAGGATGGAGAGAGGGGTGGCCTGATTATGTCAAATATTGTGGTTCTCCTGATAAAGACATCGAATTTGCTCCAAGTATGTTGGTGAGCTACCTGAGGATTTTAAGCAAAGGGGTAATGTAGTACAGTTGGCATTTTGGAAGAGTTTCTTTAGCTGCTGTATTGAAAAAAGGTTATAGGAGTTAGGAGTGTGAAAATAAAAGCAGAGATCATTTTGGAGTTAGTGCAGTCATCCAGGTGGGAGATGATGGTTGGCTTGGACTACAGTGGGATGGAAGATGTGAGAAGTCTTACCAATTGGACTTGCTGATGGGTAAAATCTAGGATGTGACAGAAAATAGTGTTAAGGGTAACACTGGGGATTTGGACCTGAGGAACACATAGAAGATGTTTGCTATTGACTTATAGGGAAGCTCCAGAAGAAACATTTGAGGGAAAGGATAAATCTAAAGCTTCTGAAGCAGTGACACGGTTACCTTGCTCATCATACGAACATGGTGGGTTCTCTGCAATTGCTCCATAGGAAGAATCAAGAGGCATTGCTCATGCATTCTGGGGATGGAGCGAAGCTTGGAACTAGTTTTGCATGTCACTTTGTATGAAATTAAGAGAACTGAAGTGTACATATTGTAGAGTAAGCTGCAATCTGAGAGTCTGACTAACTGATACAAGCACTGTGCAGAGGGAAAGTTGAAGCTCTAGTCTGGGTCCTCTGACCTTCCTGGAATTAACACCTACTCTGACTTTTAAGGGTTTTCCCAATGATTGCAGTGGCAATCAGAAATAGAGATCTAAAAAATGTTTGTATTGTGGAGTTCAGTGACCCTTTTGGAGGCCTTTCACAAAAAAAGTATCACCAGCATATCTTCCTTTATCAGGGAGGATTCTGCCTGCCATTCACAAGAAATCATGCCAAGTAATTTAATAAAAGGAATCTATTACTTACATTTAAGAAAGTATTTGGAAGTGCAACCAGAGGTGACGGAACCTCAGAAACTGCCACTGTGGGAAGCTGCTACCAATCCGAGGGTTGGGGGGAAGAAAGGGGAGCTGGTCCACCAGGGGACATGGGGACACATAGGTCTGCTTGCTGGGATCTGGGGCCACACAGGCAAGCCAGAGAGAGATGTAACCTCGCAGGAGAAGGGGAGGTCACTGGCTTTCTTTTTCTCTTCTTCCTGCCCTTCAGTCTCCTCCTTGCTTCCCCCCTTGCAGGAAGCAAGGGGACCCAGAAACATGGCTGGCAGGGGGTTACCACCTGTGCAATTCCAAGTAGACTAGGGAAAAGGTGGGGCATAGTTCTGAGGACAGATAAGTAAATGATTGGTAAACATCCTTACAAAAAACTGAAAGAAGTTGGTGAATTCCTATCTCAGAGATCAAAGGAAAGAAAGGAATTGTGTGGTGTGTCAGACACTGTCAGCACATAGAGTCGAGTCTTAGGGAATAGAGATTAATTTTATTGAGAACTTTGTTAGATTTAGGAACTTTGGAATATCCCTATGTTGATTTTTATTTTCCTCATGGTAGTAGATTCTTTAAATAAGGAGACAGCAAGAAAGGGAGACCCATAAGGAAAGAAAGGAATTGTGTGGGGCTTCAGACACTGTCAGCACATAGAGTCAAGTCTTAGGGAATAGAGATTAATTTTATTGAGAACTTTGTTAGACTTAGGAACTTTGGAATATTCCTATGCTGATTTTTATTTTCCTCATGGTAGTAGATTCTTTAAACAAGGAGACAGCAAGGAAGGGAGACCCATGAAAACTACATGCTGTTTTGCAGACACTTTTTTTGTTTGTTTTGCAGACACTCTTGAGGGATGAAAATCTTATATGATGCAGTTGGCAAGGGAAGATTTTAAGAGGAGAGAGAATAGGCACATGTGGAATTCTTAAGCCAAAATAAAAATAAAATAGAGGTGAAGCAATAATCTTTGAATAGCACTCTTTCTCAAGTTCAGCTTTCCTTTCTGATACCTTAGACTGTGGTTGAAAGTTCTCACTATAATAACTATTTTTTCCATCACCATTTGTTATTATTAGAGTGATGATAGCAAACTTCTTTAATCTATTTTTCTTCCATGTTAAAGTCCTTGCTCTTGCATCTAAGATAGTACCTACTCTTGGTGATGTCAGTAATATTATTTCTTATGCAAGCATCATAACCTTGGAAGATTTGTAGGATACAATCAGTATGGAGTCTGGCATTCAGAGATTGAAAAGTTATATTTTGCAAAATTATTTTTTTTAAAACAGGAATTTAATGAGACACTAAAATCCAAACCGTGGTAATTCAAAATTCAGCTCCTCGATTTGTAATTTTTTTAGATAAGCCAGATTTGACTTTTCTGTCTCTAAGTCTAAAGTTTATAATGCACGTAATCTGATTTTCTTTCTCTAGAGATATCTTACCTGATAGTCTTTATTAGCTTAAGCAATGAAAAATTTCCATAAAAGTTATTGTAAAGATTCCCTTTACTTTTAAAGAGACTCTTAGTACCTGTTGCTAATTTTAAAAAACATTTCTAGAATTTATACTTGAAGTCCAGTAAGGTGATAGCTAGACTTCAAGTATAAATTCTAGTAGAGTTTCTTATTCTGAATTTTACTCTTTATTGTACTTATTTGCTTTCCTTGATATCCTCTGAGATGTTTCAGTTCAGTTCAGTTCAGTCACTCAGTCATGTCCGACTCTCTGCAACCCCATGAATCACAGCACGCCAGGCCTCCCTGTCTGTCACAAACTCCCGGAGTTTACTCAAACTCATGTCCATCGAGTTGGTGATGCCATCTAGCCATCTCATCCTCTGTCGTCCCCTTCTGCTCCTGCCCCCAATCCCTCCCAGTATCAGAGTCTTTTCCAATGAGTCAACTCTTCGCATGAGGTAGCCAAAGTATTGGAGTTTCAGCTTCAGCATCAGTCCTTCCAATGAACAGCCAGGACTGATCTCCTTTAGAATGGACTGGTTGGATCTCCTTGCAGTCCAAGGGACTCTCAAGAGTCTTCTCCAACACCACAGTTCAAAAGCATCAATTCTTTGCCGCTCAGTCTTCTTCACAGTCCAACTGTCACATCCATACATGACCACTGGAAAAACCATAGCCTTGACTAGACGGACCTTCGTCGGCAAAGTAATGTCTCTGCTTTTTAATATGCTGTCTAGGTTGGGGAAGGAAATGGCAACCCATTCCAGTGTTCTTGCCTGGAGAATCTCAGGGACGGCGGAGCCTGGTGGGCTGTAGTCTATGGGGTCGCACAGAGTCAGACATGACTGAAGTGACTTAGCAACAACAAGGTTGGTCATAACTTTCCTTCCAAGGAGTAAGCATCTTTTAATTTCATGGCTGCAGTCACCATCTGTAGTGATTCTGGAGCCCAGAAAAATAAAGTCAGCCCCAGTTTCCCCACCTATATGCCATGAAGTGATGAGACCAGATGCCATGATCTCAGTTTTCTGAATATTGAGCTTTAGGCCAACTTTTTCACTCTCCTCTTTCACTTTCATCAAGAGGCATTTTAGTTCCTCTTCACTTTCTGCCATAAGAGTAGTGTCATCTGCATATCTGAGGTTATTGATATTTCCCCCAGCAATCTTGATTCCAGCTTGTGCTTCTTCCAGTCCCGCATTTCTCATGATGTACTCTGCATAGAAGTTAAATAAGCAGGGTGACAATATACAGCCTTGACACACTCCTTTTCCTTTTTAGAACCAGTCTGTTGTTCCATGTCCAGTTCTCACTGTTGCTTTCTGACTTACATATAGATTTCTCAAGAGGCAGGTCAGGTGATCTGGTATTCCCATCTCTTTCAGAATTTTCCACAGTTTATTATGATCCACACAGTCAAAGGCATTGGCATAGTCAATATAGCAGAAATAGATGTTTTTCTGGAACTCTTTTGCTTTTTTTCAATGATCCAGCAGATATTGGCAATATGATCTCTGGTTCCTGTGCCTTTTCTAAAACCAGCTTGAACATCTGGAAGTTCACGGTTCACGTACTGCTGACGCCTGGCTTGGAGAATTTTGAACATTACTTTGCTAGCCTGTGAGATGAGTGCATTGATATTTACTATGTTCAATTATTGATTCATCAAGGTGAAAGCCATTTTCATGTATTGAAATTTGTATTTGAAACATATGTATATCTTCAAATATTAACTGATTATTCCAATAAATAAAACTATACTGATTGCTAAGTATTATTAATAATAATCTCCCAAGGTAGTAAGTGCTTTACACTTTTCCCGTTTTACTTTTGTCCTGTTATCTCAACGGCCCTACAGGATGGTTCAGGAGATTGCCTAATTTGGAGGTGAGAATATTTGGTTCAGAGGGGGATGTGTGGCAGCTGTGACAATGATACTGTGGACCTGTCATAGGTCAATTAATGTGAAGTCTCTGTCTGTTTTAACAGTGTTCTTATGTCTTGTGCCTAGCAGAGTGAGTGACACATCAGAGATTCAGGAACTACTGGCTTTACTCTATTTATTGCTGTTTGCTTGGGACGTTGTCTGATTCCAGAAAAAAAATAGGAAATTGCCTCTCCTGTCTTTTCATGTATAGGTAATATAATAGCTTACAAAGCAGCAGATGAACCCACCAACATTATGCCTATCCTGTTTAATCCTGAAGGCAATCATTTATGAAGATGAGGTTCATAAATTTATGAGATAAGGGAGTACATAAGAAAGTATAAGAAGCCTATGTGCTTTGAATAGTGATTTAAGCTGAAAAGCCAATAACATCCTGTTTTCTTAGAACCGGTGCTTCATTAGGAGGACTAGTGAATACTTAGAAATGTTTCTATCATTAAGGTGAAGTCTAGTTCTCCACAGAGGCAATAGATGTCCTGTTATGATTTTTGTAAAAGAATTGCTTTCTCTTTCCTCCCCTTCCTCAAGCCCCATTTAACTCTGTCATTCACAGCAGAATTGTACTTTCTGGTTGGTACATCCTATAAATATGTATTGACATCTAATTCTGGGTCAGGCACCATGCATGGGAATATCAAAGAATAGGGTACATTCCCTGACCTTGGAAATTCAGATTATTCCTCAATGGAATTCAATAGTTCAGCTATTATTGCAAAATTGCTTTCATATCCACTAGCTCATGAATTTTTCACCGGCATCTTTGAGGATACTGTTAGTATTTTAATGAGGTTAAACATGCTTAATGTCTCTCAGAGACGAAGTGGAGCCTAAAAGAGCGTATTCTAGCTCTTTTTCCCAAGGTGGCAGTGGTCGTGCTCTGTGGGATCTATAGAAAGCCATCCTCTCCTTTGGGTCATCTCTCTCTCCCCTTGCCTTCAGTTCAGTTCAGTTCAGTTGCTCACTCGTGTCCGACTCTTTGCGACCCCATGAATCGCAGCACACCAGGCCTCCCTGTCCATCACCAACTCCCGGAGTTCACTCAGACTCACGTCCATTGAGTCGGTGATGCCATCCAGCCATCTCCTCCTCTGTCGTCCCCTTCTCCTCCTGCCCCCAATCCCTCCCAGCATCAGAGTCTTTTCCAATGAGTCAACTCTTCGCATGAGGTG
Source organism: Oryx dammah (assembly GCF_014754425.2). Lineage (NCBI taxonomy): Eukaryota > Metazoa > Chordata > Mammalia > Artiodactyla > Bovidae > Oryx > Oryx dammah. The sequence continues at coordinate 41,242,275 of NW_024070187.1, read as the reverse complement.
GCTAAAGTACTGGAGCTTCAGGTTTAGCATCATTCCTTCCAAAGAAATCCCAGGGCTGATCTCCTTCAGAACAGACTGGTTGGATCTCCTTGCAGTCCAAGGGACTCTCGAGAGTCTTCTCCAACACCACAGTTCAAAAGCATCATTCTTCGGCGCTCAGCTTTCTTCACAGTCCAACTCTCCCACAGTCTCTGCCTCAAAGGAAATAAGGCTTCATTTCCTTCCAGTTCTCCTGAGACAACCTGATATGATGAGATGAGTGTGTTGTCTGTGGGGAGTGTGTGCTCTGGTCTACTGCAGCGATTGGAGAGGTAAAAGAGGAACCCTGCATTTCCTAGGCTCCTTTGCATCTGTGGTTCTGAATATAATTTATTGTCACTAATGTCATGCACTCACTTGAGATTTGGAAGGTAGAGTGAGGCAGAAGACCTTTTTCCATCGCTGCTACCTTCTGTCAGTGAGCATGGTCATGGAACTGGCCTTCCCCTAGCTGTGTTCTGATACACAGCTACTAGGATTGAAGGGGTGATGAGAAGAAGCAGGGTGTGGGACATGAAAAGATCTCAGTGTTGGGGCCCTGGCGGCCTCTCCTGGGATCATAGCTTCGGTTTGTTGCTAGAACAGAAAGTTCCAGTAGCTGTCCTCTGATTTTTGCCTCTCAGCTATCTGCACAACAGCTGGAAGGGTAGATACTACTCTATTGTTTTCATATTATAGATAAGGAAACTAACACAGAGAAGTAAACTGCTCAATTCACACAGCTAATAAAGGGTCGATGCAGGTTTTAATTGCCTGGTTTTATGTCTGCCCTTTTATCTAGCTCTGCTGAGTTTTTAAATATTAGTTTGTGTTTAGTTCTCATATAAGTTTAATGTCCACGGAGGCCTTCTATGAAAGGAATAATGCAAGGCCCTACTCAATAAATACCAAGTAGCTAAGCAACCTTTCCTTTACAGACAAGTAGTTTAGGGCCCAGATGGTGCAGAACTACGTCCAAGCTCTAACAGATGATTAGGGCTGAACTGCCAGCGTGTGTTCTGATTCTGTGTGTGTTGTTCTTTTCAGTATTTTATGAAAATCTGATGAAGGTTTTAGACCCTTTCATTAGAAAAACCCAAACACACGAAAAAACACCCAAAACACGAAATCAGATTGATCATATTCTTTGCAGCCAAAGATGGAGAAGCTCTATACAGTCAGCAAAAACGAGACCAGGAGCTGACTGTGGCTCAGATCATGAACTCCTTCCTGCCAAATTCAGACTTAAATCGAAGAAAGTGGGGAAAACCACGAGACCATTCAGGTATGACCTAAATCAGATCCCTTATGATTATACAGTGGAAGTGAGAAATAGATTTACGGGACTAGATCTGATAGACAGAGTGCCTGGTGAACTATGGATGGAGGTTCGTGACATTGTACAGGAGACAGGAATCAAGACCATTCCCAAGGAAGAAGAAAAAAAGCAAAATGTCTGTCTGAGGAGGGCTTACAAATAGCTGTGAAAAGAAGAGAAGCAAATAGAAAAGGAGAAAAGGAAAGATACACCCATTTGAATGCAGAGTTCCAAAGAATAGCAAGGAGAGATAAGAAAACCTTCCTCAGAGATCAGTGCAAAGAAATAGAGGAAAACAATAGAATGGGAAAGACTAGAGATCTCTTCAAGAAAGTTAGAGATACCGAGGGCACATTTCATGCAAAGATGGGCATGATAAAGAAGAGGAATGGTATGGACCTAATAGGAGCAGAATATATTAAGAAGAGGTGGCAAGATTACACAAAAGAACTATATAAAAACCATCTTCATGACCCAGATAATCACGATGGTGTGATCATTCACCTAGAGTGGGCCTTAGGAAGCATCACTATGAACAAAGCTAGTGGAGGTGATAGAATTCCTGGGGAGCTATTTCAACTCCTGAAAGATGATGCTGTGAAAGTGCTGCACTCAATATGCCAGCAAATTTGGAAAACTCAGCAGTGGCCACAGGACTGGAAAAGGTCAGTTTTCATTCCAATCCCAAAGAAAGGCAATGCCAAAGAATGCCCAAATTACCACACAATTGCACTCATCCTACACGCTGGTAAAGTAATGCTCAAAATTCTCCAAGCCAGGCTTCAGCAATACGTGAACCGTGAACTTCCTGATGTTCAAGCTGGTTTTAGAAAAGGCAGAGGAACCAGAGATCAAATTGCCAACATCCACTGGATCATGGAAAAAGCAAAAGAGTTCCAGAAAAACATCTACTTCTGCTTTCTTGACTATGCCAAAGCCTTTGACTGTGTGGATCACAATAAACTGTGGAAAATTCTGAAAGACATGGGAATACCAGACCACCTGACCTGCCTCTTGAAAAACCTGTATGCAGGTCAGGAAGCAACTGTTAGAACTGGACATGGAGCAACAGACTGGTTCCAAATAGGAAAAGGAGTACGTCAAGGCTGTATATTGTCACCCTGCTTATTTAACTTATATGCAGAGTACATCATGATAAACGCTGGGCTGGAAGAAACACAAGCTGGAATCAAGATTGCCGGGAGAAATATCAATAACCCCAGATATGCAGATGACAGTACCCTTATGGCAGTAAGTAAAGAAGAACTAAAGAGCCTCTTGATGAAAGTGAAAGAGGAGAGTGAAAAAGTTGGCTTAGAGCTCAACATTCAGAAAAACGAGATCATGGCATCCGGTCCCATCACTTCATGGCAAATAGATGGGGAAATAGTGGAAACAGTGGCTGACTTTATTTTTTTGGGCTCCAAAATCAATGCAGATGGTGACTGCAGCTGTGAAATTAAAAGACACTTACTCCTTGGGAGGAAAGTTATGACCAACCTAGACAGTATATTAAAAAGCAGAGACATTACTTTGCCAACAAAGGTCCATCTAGTCAAGGCTATGGTTTTGTCAACAGTTGTGTATGGATGTGAGAGTTGGACTATGAAGAAGGCTGAGCACTGAAGAATTGCTGCTTTTGAACTGTGGTGTTAGAGAAGACTCTTGAGAGTCCCTTGGACTGCAAGGAGATCCAACCAATCGATCCTAAAGGAGATCAGTCCTGGGTGTTCATTGGAAGGACTGATACTGAAGCTGAAACTCCAATATTTTGGCCACCTGATGTGAAGAGCTGACTCAATGGAAAAGACCCTGATGCTGGGTAAGATTGAGGGCAGGAGGAGACGGGGATGACATAGGATGAGATGGTTGGATGGCATCACTGACTCAATGGACATGAGTTTGGGTAGACTCTGGGAGTTGGTGATGGACAGGGAGTCCTGGCGTGCTGCAGTTCATGGGGTCGCAAAGAGTCGAACATGACTGAGCAACTGAACTGAACTTAAACTTCCTTTGGCAATTTGGATTCCTTTTGGAAAGTTCCTCTCTCCACTGCATGCAGCCTTGGTAAGGGTAGGAATCAGCTTTGACAATTCCAGCATCTTTTTCCTCTCTGTGTCCATGTCCTTTGCCATGTGACATAGCAGTTACTCTCACAGAAATGGAGTATATCTTCTCTAATACTTCCTTGGGCTTCCCAGATGGTTCAGTGCTAAAGAATCCACCTGCTATTGCAGGAGACTCAAGAGATGCAGGTTCAGTCCCTGGGTTGGGAAGATTCCTTGGAGTAGGAAATGGGGTATTCCAGTATTCTTGCCTGGAATATTCTTGCCAGTTGACAGGCGAGCCTGGTGGGCTACAGTCCATGGGTGACAAAGAGTTGTACGACTGAATACACACATTATTATATCCCTTAGTTATGAATGTCCTCCAGGATGAGGTGGCGGTGAAAATATGCCATTCTTGGCATTAAAATAGAGACCTTGAGTATGCTTGCCCTTTCTCTTGTGTGTCTGACTTTACCATTAGAACATGGTTGGTCTAGCTTGATAGAAGAAGGGAGATATGCAAAGCGGGATGTGTAAAGCAGAGGCCATCTTAGTTCATCCAACCACCAGCTGATGCTAGACATGTGAACAACTGCAACTAAGATTAAATGTCTCCCTTGACGTATATACACTGATATATATAAAACATAAATAAGTCCCATGTAGAGCACATGGGACTCGGTCTCATGACCTATATAGAAGTGGAGTCTGGAGGAGAGTGGATATATGTATCAATATATATATATGACTAATTCACTTTGCTGTACTGCAGAAACTAACCTAATATTGTAAATCAACTATGCTCCAATAAAAAATTGATTTAAGAAATTAATTACTTTTAGCTGACCCTGAGCTAACCCTGGATACATGTGCAATAAAGACTTGGAGCTGTATGCCACTGGGGTTTCATAATTGTTTATTATTATTACTATAGTGCATTTTGATGGCAGTAGGTAACTGAGACAGTGAAATTACAAATAGAAACACTTAGCTTTTCCTCTCCAAATTGTTGACAGTTACCAGAAGCTAGGCCAACTGAGGACTTATCTTGGGTTGATGTGGGGGAAATGTCATGTTTTAAAAAGCACTCTATTCTGTCCATTTTTCATAAATGATTTTTATACTTCCTCTGGCAAAATATGCTCACTTCTTTCCATACCTCTCTCTAGGGCATAAGGCTTAAGATTCCAGGTCAAGGATTTAAAAAATCTACATTTCAGATGTGGCTAAGACTGTGGATTTATTTCCTTGTTGTTCAGTTGCTCAGTCATGTCCAGCTCTTTGTGACCCCATGGACTGCAGCACCCTAGGCTTCCCTGTCCTTCACTATATCGTGGAGTTTGCTCAGACTCATGTCCATTGAGTCAGTGATGCCATCTGACCACCTCATTCTCTGTCACCCCCTTTCCTCCTGCCCTCAATCTTTTCCAACATAAGAGTCTTTGCCAATGAGTCGGCTCTTCGCATCAGGTGGCCAAATATTGGAGTTTCAGCTTCAGCATCAGTCCTTCCAAAGTTTGTTTCTTTGGTCAGTTTCTTTTCATTTGAAACTCTTGGAACTAAGGGCAAGTTATTCTCCTCTGACATCCTCAATATTAATGATGATACTGGGATACAATATTTGCAATAAATCCTTTAATTCCAAAAGGGTGATATAGGCGGCCCCTCATACTCCCTGCTCCATAGTAACTCTGGGGTCTCTGTGGGCACATGCCACCCGTTTGATGAGGGCAGTTTTCTGTCCCTAAAACACAACTAATATTATGGCAATGAAAGCCATTGATTGGGAATTTATTTCATAATGAACAATAGACATAATTTTTAAAAAAGAATTATAATTTTTCACTCTCCTTTTTTCTTAAAAATATACCTACTTCCTGAAAAAAATGTTGAAAAAGATCTAAATTGCAATAATACCAGTTTTGTTTAGTTTGTTTCTATGAGATGGTAAGATTATAAAGATGAGTTTTTAAAATAGCAATATGCAGGCATCTTTGATATTTGATTTTGACTTTTCTTTTCATAAGAATAAGAGCTAAAACCCCCAATTTACAGAGGCATACAAGGCAAACTGAATATTCATTTTCATATTTTCTTTGTTATCTGAGGGTAGTTGGTCTCGTGAAATGCTTAGAAATCATGAAAGATTTCCAAGACTCTTTCTTTTGGAGTTGAATTCATGATTTCATTTCCCCTATCCTCAAAACAATGAGGGTATCTTTCCAGAAGTTTCATCATTGGCCCCTATATATGTTTTCAGGAAAAGAATTGTGAATCCCTTTTCCATCTCAGCAGAAGTAATTTTCATCAGACTTTTATAGTATTTCAGAGTGTCTGCAGACTTCTGAAAAATTGACTAGATACTATCATTTCAAACTTCAGCCTGCTGAAACACTTCCTGCAGCATTAGAAAGTTTTTCACAAATTGTGGATTCTAATCTCTTCTCCCAATGTGCCCAGTTGGCCGGTGGAATCTACAGATGTCCAGAGCAGCATTTGTAAAGGTGACTGCAGAGCTTCCAGTGAAATGATTTACCTCATTCTTAAGTGCCCAGATAGCTGCCAGCTGAGCCAAGACATAAATGAACTCCACCCCTTCTGACTATTCTGGGAATATGATTTACTTTTCTCATAAAAACATGCAATTTCTGCCCAAATTTCAATCAAGCTCTTCAAGACTCATGCTCTTGTAAGCGAGGGGACATCTGTGCTGAGGACATCTTTGTAATCAGCCTACTCCCAAACAAAACCTAGTTTAGATGAGGGAGCCCATTTTCAGGGCAGCAGGTGACACTCCCAGGGCTGTTGGTTATCTGATTTCAGGATAAAGCAAAGAAACCTCATGATCTGTACAGCTTCTTTCTTTCTTAGAGCAGAGCAAGTTGTCACGTGTGACAGGTGAAACCTCTGCAGAGAGCACCAAGCATTTGTGTGCCAAGGTGATAACTGGTAGATAAGCACTTCTTTTTGAGGGTATCGTTTGTATCTATAGCTTCAAAAAGGGCATTTTTCATAGATATGTTATCTAGGAAATGAGTTTAGGTACTGGCACCAGGGAGTGATAGTGGTATTCTACCCACTACTGTAAGAGAATAAGGTACGTTACTCTCTGAAACATACTTGAAAAGATACGCAACAGTTTTGAGGAAGATGCTTTTATTGATAAGTTGATAAGTGCAGTACTTATAATTTTTTTAATTTGGCCTTTTCTAGGTTGTGGGATATTATGGACTGAATTGTGTGCCCCCCTAATTTTTATTTTGAAGTCCTTACCCCTAGTAGCTCAGAATGTGGCTGTATTTGGAGATAGGGTTTTAAAGATATAATGAAGTTAAAACGAGGTCGTAATGATGAGTCCTAATCCAATATGACTGATGTCCATATATGAAGGGGCTATGAGAATGCAATCATGTACAGAGAGAAGACCATGTGAAGACACGGGGAGAAGATGGCCATCTACAAGACATGGAAAGAGGCTTCAGAATGGAAATCACCCATTGTGATTCCTATTGCTATTGTTTGTGATTTCAAATTTCTATTGTTTGAACCACCCAGTCTGTGGTATGTTGTTATGGCAGCCCCTACAACTAATACATACAAATTCTCCATGATCTTACCAATTACGGGTGGACTATTTTTTCGTTTGTTTTTTTTTTTTGGCTTGGCAATATGGTAAGTGTTCTTGAAGGGTCTTTCAAAATTGTTCCAGTTAAGAAAAATCCAAGTTTTTATACAGTTAATCTTTTCAAAACAAGTCTCCTTCACATGAAAAGATCTAGTTCCTGCTGTCTTGACATGATGATCACTGAATATATTTCTCTAATTGTGTTGACTTCAAAACTTGTCCTAACACACACATGAACACAACGGCTTTGGTGCTGTCTCTCTGAAAAGATACCTAATTTTATTTCATTGACTGTTTCCAGTTGACGGTAATCCCAATGAAAACTCAGAAGTTTCTCTAATTGTAATGGGAAAGTGTATTTTCACTAATTCTTTTCAGTGATAAGTTATGAACTAGTCACTTGGTCACAGCAGTGTGCAAAAAGGCTTGAGACTGTCTTGGAGGGCATAGCTTTTTTCCAGTCATAGCTCAAGTATCCTATTGTATGTAGGATAGTTCATGCTGTGGTATGGAAAGGGGTGAGTGGACTTGAATGAAGAGCTGGCAATCTCTGCCAAAATAGCTAACACCTATTTAGTACTCCCTATGTGCTAAACACTACTCTAAGCCCTTACATACCATATGCCATTTAATCCTCACAATTCATCAAAATCCATTACAACTCCTAAAATATAGACAACAAACTGAGACAAATTAAATCAGCTGGTTATTCTCACACAGCTAGAAATGACAAAGTAGGATTTCAACCCAGCTCAAGTAATTAATTATTGTCTATAAAGGCAACATTAAGGTCATGAAATGGTGGAAGAAATGTGACTGTTTGGAAAAGACAGTGAAGGGTATTTTCTCAGGAAGACAAGTCTGCTAATATCATCTCTGCCTTCTTTCTAGCTAAGCAGAGTATTCCTAATTTTCTAAAATTTAAGTAAATCTGTGTCTTAGTCTGTTCAGACTGTTCTAACAAAGATAGCATAGACTGGTGGTTTACAAACAACACTTATTTATTTTTCATGGTTCTGGAGGCTGAAAAGTTCAAGATGGAGGAGCCAGCAGATTTGTTGTCTGGTGAAGACCCACTTCCTGATTCGTAGATGGCCATCTTTTCCCTATGTCTTCCCTTAGTAGAAGAAGGGAAGAGAGTTGCCTGTCATACATAGTTTCCTTACCCCTCTAGACTATAAGACTGTTTTCCTCCATCTAACTCTCATAGCATTCTGCATCATGCATTTGGTCCATTTGCAGATTTATTTATTAATCTACTTATTGATTTGTTCATCATCCATTAGCAATCTTTTAAGCATTTATGATATTCCAGTTACAGTGTTAGGTTCTAGTGAAGTACCGAAGAGAACATGAATTGTAATGTCAAGGTTTTATAGTACAAAAGAATATTATATGGGCAATAGACATTGAATAGCTTATATTGTTGTGAAATCCTTTTATGTGCTTTGTTTCACCAGTGAGTTTTTGGATTATAATGTCTATCACTCCTCTCTCTCATTTTACCTAGTGCAGTGATAGTCACATAATGGGAACTTGAAAATGCCTGTCCTTCTAATCATGGAAATTTAATTCTTTTAGTAACTTCACATGTATATTTAACTCACATGTATTTTGGAATAATATTTTAGCACTGGTGTAAAAATACACCACAGGATGATCAGATACTCCATCAAGAAATAGGGAAAATTGAGTTTAGTAGCATGGTCAACATTTCATGTACCATATAACAGCCTCCAGGCCTGGCCAATTTCTGCAGATTGTGTGGAATTTGAAATTTGGAATTGGACTATTGACACTGAGAGGGGAGGTGTCAGATGACGCCCAACCAGTTTCTAACACATTTGCTCACCTTTGACTGAGCTCAAAATAACTTATATATTGTACTTAAGAATCAATTCCAACTTACTTTTTGCTGAGAAGACTAGTATAAAGTACTGTGCATTTATAATACAAGTATATGCAACACAAACACACATGATTAGAGGTAAGTACAACTGTTCAATTATACATTTGAATGAAAATCTCAAAATACATTCTTAGAGTCTGGGAACTCTTAATTAGTCTATCATACAGCAAATGGTGAGAAGAAAGCTAGTTGTCTTGTAAGCTGTAATAGTCAATTCAAGAAGTGAGAAAAACTCAATGAACCGACTAGTTTGTGTTCAATGCAAAATAATTTATCTGATTCTTCCATTGGAAATGAAAATTATGGCAACAGTGTCAAACTTCAGCTTTTATTCTTTGGGTTTTTAGGCTTTTTTTGGTGAGAAATAAGATTATTGAGTTTGACTAATCATTTTCATAATGAGTGTCTCTTTTGGTAAAGTGTAGGGAAATTTTGATTCATTGATTGGTACAATTTGGAGAAGTAATCTTTTATCCTTACATATCTTAATTATTAAGACAAATGACTATTTTGTTCAAATTAATGGAATGATTAATTATCCTAATCTTCACCTAATTTTCCTTTAGTGATTTTTCTTGTTAATGCTCTTAGAATAAGGTCATCTCATAGAATGATTGTAGTTGCCAATCTGGGGAAATAAAGTCTTCTATTAAATACACACTTTATGGATTTTCACAGTATTTACTCATGCATTGTTTTTTGACTCTTTATTCCCTGGTCCAAAATGGACTAAAAAAGAACATCAAGTATTTGTCCAACAAAATTTCTTTTGCCTGTAGGATATCTCAGGAGAATCCTTACCCTCAAAAGTGAAGCCTCCTTGTATTGTTTCTGGGTAACGCAGTTTTGCTTTCATAAGAAGCAGATGAAGTGGTGAGATTATGCTTCTTGTCTGTTTTTAAGCAAGGTGTGGTAGGAGGCCCCCAAAGGTGTCCTCTTGGTGCTCATGTTCCAGTTCAATGCCCTTTTCTCTAATTTACTGCCCAGCCTCTAGCAAATGGAACATGGCCCAGAGGTAACTAGGTTCTAAAAGATGCTAGTGGCATCTAGAATTTTTAACATTTTCCACCCTGTATGTGATAGAATGATTCATTTCCCTTCATGGAAGGCTATGTGTTTCCAGATGAATAGGGCCCACTGTATGCCTAGCAGAATGCAGGGAGAAAACCCACCCGAGGGCTATCATCAGGGATATGCAGAATATCAGCATTGCAAAGAGAATTCTAAAACTTCCAGATAGAGGAGGGTGGGGGAAGCTGGTCACAGGTGATCAGGAGTGATAATGGCATCAAAATTCTCAATAGCATGACAATAGAGAAATGTTTCCTGTCCTGAGCAAAATGGCTTCTAACTGGAATTACATTCTCAGCCAGACAATCAATCAAGTGTGAGGGTGGAGTAACAACATTTTCAGACAAGCAGTCCATGAATTCATTGCTACAGCTTCACTCTGTGAATAGGGGCAAATAAAAGAATAAATGATAAAGTGTGAGATCCAGAAAGTAGAGGGCTCCCAAGAGCAGAGAGAAAGGAAAAAGAAGAGAAGGCTCATTACCCTTGCCATGCAGCGCATCAACAGGGGACCCAGCTCACTGCAGCGTGTGACTTGGGCTCCATGAGCGATGTCCCCAGGGAAAAAAGTAGATAAAAGTGTGGATGTGTTTGACCTTGTTGGGAAGTGGTTTGCAGCTCTGACAGAGTTTGGGGAGGCAGTGATGATCAGCACAGAGGAAAAACCTTGCCTTACTTAGAAGGAGGAAATGAAGATAATATCTGTCACTGTAAAATCGCAAAATTGCCAAACCGATCACTTATGCAGAAATTAGATGGTAAACAGCAGAAGAAACAGCTACAGAAGTTGAAAATAATTACTCTAAAAACTGGGAAGTGAGAGCAAGAAAGGACAGAAGCGGACTGCTTAAAAAGATAGTTGTACTCTTTGACTCCTAGAATTATGCACTGATAAAAGTAACGAGTTCCCAGAACTTAAAATTGTTAAAATGCCTCATCTTACAATTTCTGACTCCCTGTGTTACCCTCCCCTTTGTACTCTGGAGACCCTTGAGCTATTACATTCTTACCGATGCATCCTGTTCACAGAGACCCCAGAAGTTTCCATCCCCCTATTCCTGTGTCTTCATTTCCCTGTTTATCCATCCCTGTTCACCTTTCCCCTCCTTTCCACTTTGTATCAGCAAGGCTCTCAGGGACAGGAGTTTGCATAAGCATGACCTTCTCTCTCTCCCTCTCCTTCTCTAGAATTTCACTCAGCCTCTGGCAGAGACTCAGCATCCGCTGGGGTCATGAAGAGGTCTCACTAATGATTTTTCCTCTCTTCCACCTTTGTAATGGTTTGGAAACAATAGATCTCCCATTCAATCAGCCTGGTTCTTAGTGCACTTCGGGAGTTTTTCTTGCTTGTGTTCTTTCTCAGCCTAGTCTCTACTCTGGAAATTGAACTCTTTGCTCATTTAGACTTTTTAGTGAAATTTCATGCCATTATGATGTGCTAAGGCGTGTTTGTCTGTCATTGATTTCTATGTGCATTCTGGATAGTCAGGCTGTTAAACAAACATTGCTCACCGAGGTCCTTTTTTGAATGCACTCTCAGGAGGGAAGTCGACAAACTCCTCTGAAGGTCATTATCACAGCAGTTCTGGCTAGCCACTGGGATGGGGGCAGGGAGAATGAAGGGACTTTTCACCATAAATTTCTTTGCCCATTCTTCATTCCAAATACCGAATCTGATCCAATTCTTCAGTCAAATTCTGGTTTGAATCAACAAGGGGACAGTCTTCCCTTCTTTTCCTCTGTATCTTAAGTGACTAATCTGCTCACTCTGCATATATTTTCCTTTAACAATCTTGAGAAAGTCTGGATAATAAACTATTATTATTATTAATATTGCCTTGTTAGTTGCTGCAGAGGTGAGATTTGAACTCAAAAACCTCATTGAGAAACCAGGGGCTAGTGAAATACAGTAGACTACCCAAATCTCTTTTCTACCATATCAGATTTCTTAACCTCAGTCTGCTTTATATGGGGCAAAATATATATATCCCATAGAGTTGTTGGGAAAATTAAATAATATAGCATAGGGACAGTGTCTAGCCTAGGGCTGGCTTGCAGTGCATGCTTAATAAATTGTAGTTATTATCATGTCCTGGTTCCTGGTTCAGTATCATTTCTCCTTTGCTGAAGCATGTGAAGAGTCATCTATTAGAAACAATGCAAGACAGTAGGCGATGAAAGGTTGAGCTTGCTATCGGGGCTAGAAGCCTTGTTAGAGCACAGGGGTGATTTTCATGATACTGTTCATAAACCTTGGTGGTCTTCCTGCTTCTTCCATTTTGTAGAGAGGATTGAAACAACATAGGTTATTTCTGTGTCCAGATTCTTGATAGAATTGCTCTACAGACCCATGGTTTTCAACAAATCCTTTCTCTCTGATTTATTCAGCCTGAATACACTGACTGGAGGGAAAGCAGAGGGGCCAGCATGGAAATCCTGGCTTTCTTTCCTTTCTAGCTATATTATATTGGAGGCATTGCTGAAACTGCCAGGGCTTCAGTTTCCCTGGCCATAGAATGAGAATAAGACTAGTATCCACTCAGGTGGTTGAAAGGATTAAATAAGTTAATCAATGTAAATTGCTTTTAAAAGTGCGTGGAACAGTCAGGTTCGGTGTTTATTGAGCATTTACTACATGTCAGGTTCTATCTTAAGTGCCAGAATCTATCGGTAACTGAGACAGACAAGGTCTCTTAATGTGAACTAGTAAGTACGGTGAGGATACTGAAACTGAATTTGTAATATGAGGTAGTGTTTTGATGCTGCTTGATGAGCCTAAAACAAATATTTCTGGCATTCCTTTGGGTTTGCTAGATTATTCAGAACCTTGGTGATATTTCCTTCAGCTTGTGGGCGAGGATTTAATATTTTCTCAGGAATGACTTCCCATAAACTGGTACTTGTGGCTTCACAACAGGTAACTTCTTTATAAGAACCATTATGTGGAGGACAGATAAATAGTGTACTACAAGGCCAACAATAAAAGCTGTCTTGTTTTGAGTTTAACATATGGGGATGAATTACCTGCTTAAGTTAGAAGGACCTAACCTTTGTGTTAGAATTTGCATTATGCTAAATATAATTGAGACTTTGTTCTCGACATAGAGACATGATACAGTTTCTAATATTTTGATAATCCAGATATAAATGTCTTCCTTGTTTCTCCTGTATGTTTCTGTTATGAAATAATGAATGCAATCTACTTTTAACTGCTGTAGTTTTCCGACTCGGAGAAGTCCTTTCCATTGAGTTGCAGCCAGAAATTTGGCAACAGTTGAATTTAAGACTGAAACATTGCCTTTGTATGCATAACACAAAAAAAGATTAACAAACTCACAGATAACTTGATCATCCTAAGTCATAGAGGAGCTCATTTTGTGTAGACAGTTGACAGCTCAATTTCAGAAGAAGCAGAATTTTATTGGATAACTTATAGGCAGTGAACCAGTAGACATTATTTCATTGGCAATAACACACTGCACTTTGTCTGTGTCACTTGTCATAAATGGAGTGAGAAATTATGCATCCTAATAGCAGAGTGCCACTGGTCCTCTGTATGTGATGGGCTCAATCTGATTTGCATTCTTTGTAGGGGCCCAGATGCAGAATGCACAAGTCTGTCTGCAAATTCACTCATAGCACCTCTGCAAACATGCAGAAGGATTGAGAACCGTTTCAACCATCATACCAGACTTCAATTTTGGAGTTTCATAAAAATCCCTCATAGTAGCCATTTATGGTATTTCTTGTCAAAATCCCTTCTGGGAAATATATGCTCAGCTCTCATCCTGCATCCCTGTCCATTTATTCATAGATAAGTTTTCTATCATTTAGCGTAAATCTAAGTATAACCCACTAACAAATACCCATCACCATAGTTGAGTTTAAATTTCAGTAGAGTGCTTTGCTCTATTACCAGATAAGGCTGATATTTTACTAGTAGGCGTGGGTAAGTCTTTACAGACAATAAATCATAATATCTTGGGGTTAAATGTTTTGAATATCTCCCTAGGTAATCTTGAGCTCTCTGAATATGTTATCAGCTGCCTACAAACCTTTCCATATTTCTTTAGTCCATCTATGTACGTTTTTGTGTCTTTACCAAGTTAAGAATCTTACCAGTCTAATTTTAGAGAACTTCCAGAACACACAGTTTTGGGGAAAATAATGAACAATTCTTGTGCTAATGATCTTGGTAACATCTTCCCCAACACTTAATAAAACTATGGTAATTCACTAATATTCTTTAACAAGTAAAACATGTTATAAAATGTTGGTGTGAAATTGTCTGTTAATCTACTTTGAGTGCCATCTGAAATCACTGAATTGCTTTACTGAAGCATGGTATTTTTAAATTTAATTAAGCAAAACTGGCACTTGTAAAATATCACATTTCTTTTTCAACTTAAAATGAAGTATGACTGAAGGAAATACATACTATGGTTGAGTTTGTATGTCAGAATCCCAATAACAGAAGAACTTGAAAAATTGATGTGCCTGAACATTTGTTTTTTCAAACCAAATATTTAGGAACTGGCTAACATGTGCAAGTGCTGACCTTATTTTAGACATTATTTTGGGTTGTACATTAGCACAGTTAAATAGACCCTATGTGATACTTATACTCATTATCTCCATTTTATAGGTGAGAAAATTAAAACAGATGAATTAAAATTTATACACCTAGAAGACAGTGGACCCAAAATTCAAACTCAGGTCCCTGGCTTGAGAGCTCATGCCCATAACCACCACCAGAGTGAGCCTCAAAATGAAACAGAGATTGGGATTAATATTGGTCTTTATTTGAAAGATAAACTATTAGAAAGCATATTTTATGTACTCTAACTTTTCATCTCTCATTCAGTTGAGCCTACACATTGCTTTGGGGTGTTAGCTGCATGCATTCCAGAGCATTATCTAAACCCAACTCATGTATGAAAGTTAATTATTGCCTGTGCATCCTATCAGTTTTGATTCATGGAAGCTTTTTATACAGAAAGTTACACACTAGTTCACTGAGCTATCAGTATGAGCTCTTCTATGTCTTTCTTTGGCCTTATTTACATTTCTCATCACTGGTAGCAATTTGTGCTCAATGGAAGAGAACACTAGTTAGAGACAGGGAAGTTCTGGGTCAATGTCTTTGTTCATTTGGCATGTTTTACGTTAGGTGTGAGACAGAATGAATCTGGATCAGAGTAACTTGGGTTCTAAGGTTGACTTTGTAAAGAACTTCCTATCTAGCTCTTAGTTTTTTCATTTGAGGATTTTCCTGTGCTAGATTATGTAGCACAGTTACCGCACTGGGTCCCTTTATCTATGTCAATATATAAAACAGGGAGTTCTGTATTAGTTTTCCATTTATACATAAGAGATTACCACAGAAGTAGTACATTATGACAGTGTCCAATTCTCAGCTCAGTTCTGTGAGTCAGAAGTCTGAGCAGGGATCTGCTGGGTTTTTTTCTGGTAGTTTCAGAAGACTACATCTGGGTTCTCATCTGGGGTTCAAAGTCTTCTCTCACGCTCCCTTGTTGCTGGCAGAATCTAGTGTCTTGTGGTTATAGGAGTGAGGTTTCCACATTCTAAGGTGATCAACTGGGGCCATTCTCTGCTCTTAGAGGCTGCCCTCTGTCCCTGCTACACGGCATTTTTCCACCACATAGCAGTTAACTCTTTCAAGGCCATCAGAAGGATCTCTCTTCATTTTGCGTAAGTCTGCCTTCTTTTATTCAGCCAACTAAGAGAAGCCCACCAAAAGTATGATCTCTCTTGGTTAACACAGAGTCAACCGATTAGGGATTTTAATTACATTTGCAAAATTCTTTCTGCTGTATAACATGACATCATAATGGAAATGCTACCTTAAATTACGACTGCCAGGTGCCATCACAACAGTGAAGAGGGACCGCACTAGGTAATCCAGATTCTGAGTAGCCAGATAACAGCAAAGAACACAGAAAATGGAAGCTTCTAGTACTTTCATCATAACTCCTAATTCTCTCCCAATAAAAGCATTGTTCATCAGGGTAGGCCTCTTTAAGCAAGTTCTAATCTAAGACATTTGAGAGTCATTTAATCATATAGAGATGGGATAATTAATTTTGGAAATATGTAGATCATATAAAAATGAAATTTGACTACTGTGCCCCATACTGAGTCTGAGGGTCAGGGTGGTTGATGTTGGCATCTCTGATGCCAAGACAGCAAATGTTATACTAATTCCAAAAGAAATTGAAAAGACACGGTTGTTCAGTGAGTCAATCAAATCCGATAAATAATTAAGACAATTTCCTAGCTCTCGCATGCTCCTAAACCTAAGTCTTCTAATTTGCTGAGCTTATATGCTTCAAAACCCAAACAGAATTAATAAAATAGGAGTTATGTCTTTATCTTAATTGTGATTCAAATCTCAGATATATTTTATTTCACTGAAATAGCATTCCAAATTAGATTCTGAACACCTACCAAGGTAGGTAACTTTTACCTTTTCATCTTTCGCTAGGGTTTTGGTAAATTTGGTAGGATTGCCAAATTACTTTTCAAACTACAGACCTTCCAAAAAGCACAGCAGGGTAACCAAAGACAATGAAGTTGATCTCAAGACCTTACCTGATAAGTTTCCCATTTCTTATTTTTCATGCCCAGCTTGATGTGATACTACTGGAAACTTGTTAACTCAGCAGCATTTATCACAATTCTGCTTTGTCGTACAAGGACAGTAGACTTTTTTTTCTTTTAATCAATAAAAGGAGTGCAGTAGAGGAGAGAGGAATCTGATAAGATTAATGATTTCTGACTTATGGGAAAATCCAGCTAGAATATTACACTCACAAGCCTTCTGAGGTATTTCCAGCATTGCTCCTGTACATTGCAGCTGCTATTTCACCTCCGCACCAAGAGAAGACACAGGAAGTGTTTCATCCCATCAAGGTCTGCGTTAATCAGAAGATAGACTTCTGTCAGGTGGGGTGAATGCAGATTTCAAGGGGTGGGTTTGCAGAAGAAATAGGAGAAGGGACATATTGGAGGCCTGTTTATTCATCCAGATATCAAAGGGACATTATTTAATTTACTCTCACTCATAAATGAAGGGTGATCTAACCTCATTTCACAGATAAGAAAAGGCCTTTGTATCCATTGGTTTAGAAACCTTGAGTAATAGACTCCGGTTCTTGAGTCAGAAGATGCCAAATGTGGTTACAAGCTAGGTTATAAAGTCTGTGTGACTCCAAAAATCTTTATCTTTTTCCTCCAGAGACCACAATTCTCTTTCTGAGGATTTGTTTCTACAGTAAAGGGTGTGTTTGCTGTCACAGTCTATATTGATTACGTGAGTGGGAATTTTCCCACAGAATGGAACATTACATCATTTGTTTGATGTCCCCTCTCAGCCTTCTTTCTCTGCAGTAAAATAAGAGTTGAGGAGATAAAGACTTGACCAATAAGGAGCTACCATATAGCACAGCGAACTCTACTTAATACTCTGTAATGACCTATATGGGAAAAGAATCTAAAAGACAGTGAATATATGTATAACTGAAACACTTTGCTCTACATCTGAAACTAACACAACATTGTAAATCAGCTATACTCCAATAAAAATTGTTAAATAAAGTGAGCTGTGCAGTATAAGAAATACCAAATTGTATTTGGTATGAAGTAAATGTGAAGAGGAAATGATCTGAGTTCTGGTGAAGCTTAGAGTCCCACGAGGCCTTGTGGTTCCTTCTTGTGTGTCCTGAGACATCCCCAGAACCAGATGAGAGGTGAAGTGATGAACTGGACAGAGCAGAGCTTTGGAGACAGAAAGACTTGAGTCAGGACCAACCCTGCTTAGCTCCCTGTGTCATTTACTTAATCTCTCTGCACTTCAGTTTCTTTGTCACACAGACATGATGATACCTACTTGGTGGGGCTGTTGTGAAGATGAAATGCAAGACTGTATTTAGAAAACTTTGTGCCTGGTACATGGTCAGCCCTCAGTGAAAATGGGAGATCCCCATGTTCAACTGAAATGCTCATTGATAAATGAAATAGGGACCTCCCTTGCAATCCAGTGGTTAAGACTTTGCCTTCCAATGCCGGGACTGTGAATTCGATCTGTGGTGAGGGAGCTAAGATCTCACATTCCTTTATACCAAAACAGAAGCAATAGTGTAACAAATTCAATAAAGCCTTTAAAAATGGTTGCCATCCAAAAATATTTAAAATATAAAGGAAATACACATTTAGAAAGTGGTAGAGGGAGGGACTTAAAAAAAGTGAACCAAATGACTCTTGCACACATTTGTATAGTTACAATTGCATTCTACCAGACATGATTTATCTAATCCTTGGAAGGCCTGTGATGTAATGTTTTGGGAGCAGGGAATCTGTAAAATCCATCATTAGATTTATTTTGGCTCTTGAAGGCTTTTGTGGTCATTTTTTGATCAGTCACTAGGTCATGTCACTCTTTGGGACTTCATAGACTGCAGCACGCCAGGCTCCTCTGCCCTCCACTATCTCCTGGAGTTTGCTCAGATCCGTGTCCTTTGAGTCAGTGATGCTGTCTAACCATCTCATCCTCTGGTACACCCTTCCCCTTTTGTCTTTAATCTTTCCCATCATCTGGGTCTTTTCCAATGAGTTGGCTGTTCATATCAGGTGGCCAAAGTATTGGAGCTTCAGCATCAGTCCTTCCAATGAACATTCAGGGTTGATTTCCTTTAGGATTGACTGGTTTGATCTCCTTGAGTCCAAGGGACTCTCAAGAGTCTTCTCAAACATCACAGTTCCAAAGCATCAATTTTTCAGTGCTCAGTCTTCTTTATGGTTCAACTCTTACATCCATACATGGCTACTGGACTATACTGGATGTAGCTTTAACTCTACAGAATTTTATCAAAAAAGTAATATCTCTGCTTTTTAATACACTGCCTAGCTTTCCTTCCAAGAAGCAAGTGTCTTTTTAAAAAAAATTCACCATCCTTAGTGATTTTGGAGCCCAAGAAAATAAAATCTGTCACTACTTCCACTTTTTCTCCTATTTGCCATGAAGTGATGGGACTAAATGCCATGATCTTAGTTTGTTTGTTTGTTTTTGATATTGAGTTTCAAGCTAGCTTTTTCACTCTCCTTCACTCTCATCAAAAGGCTCTTTAGTTCCTCTTCTGTTTATGCCTTTGGTGCCATCTGCACATCTGAGGTTGTTGATATATCTCTCAGAAGTCTTAATTCCTTGATTCCAGCTTGTGATTCACTCAGCCTGGCATTTCACTAGATGTGCTCTGCATATAAAGTAAATAAGCAGAGTAACAATATACAGCCTTGTCGTACTTCTTTCCCAATTGTGAACCAGTCCATTGTTCCACGTTCAGTTCTAACTGTTGCTTCTTGACCTGCATATAGGTTTCTCAGGAGGCAGGTAAGGTGGTCAGGTACTCCTATCTCTTTAAGAATCTCCCACAGTTTGTTGTGATCCACACAGTCAAAGGCTTTAGCATAGTCAATAAAGCAGAAGTAGATGTTTTTCTGGAATTCCCTTTCTTTCTCCATGATCCAACAAATGTTGGCAATTTGAGCTCTGGTTCCTCTACCTTTTCTAAATTCAGCTTGTACATCTGGAAGTTCTCGGTTCACGTACTGTTGAAGCCAGGCTTGAAGGATTTTGAGTATAACCTTGTTTGTATGTGAAGTAGACACAATTGTTCAGTGGTTTGAACATTCTTTGGCTTTGCCCTTCTTTGGGAATGGGATGAAAACTGACATTTTCCAGTCCTGTGACCAATGCTGAGCTTTCCGAATTTGCTGGCATATTGAGTGCAGCACTTTAACACCATTATCTTTTGGGATTTGAAATAGCTCAGGTGGAATTCCATCACCTCTGCTAGCTTTGTTCATACTAATGCTTCCTAAGGCCTACTTGATTTCACACTCCAGGTTGTCTGGCTCTAGGTAAGTGACCACACCATCATGGTTATCTGGGTCATTAAGATATTTTTTGTATAGTTCTGTATATTCTTGCCACATCTTTTTAATATCTTCTGCTTCTGTTAGATCCATAGCATTTCCATCCTTTATTGTGCCCATCTTTGCATGAAATGTTCCCTTGTTATCTCTAATTTTCTTGAAGAGATCTGTAGTCTTTTATATTCTATTGTTTTTCTCTATTTCTTGGCATTGTTCATTTAATAAGGCCTTCTTACCTCTGCTTGCTATTCTCTGTAACTCTGCATTCAATTGGGTTTATCTTTTCCTTTCTCCCTTGCCTTTTACTTCTCTTCTTTCCTCAGCTATTTGTAAGGCCTCCTCAGACAACCACTTTGCTTTCTGCATTTCCTTTTCTTTGGAATGTTTTTGATTGTTATCTCCTATATAGTGTTACAGACCTCCGCCCATAGTTCTTCAGACACTCTACCAGATCTAATTCCTTGAATCTATATAATCATAAAGGATTTGATTTAGGTCATACCTGAATGGCCTAGTGTTTTTTTGTACTTTCTTCAATTTAATCCCGACTTTTGCAATAAGGAGTTCATGATCTGAGCCACAGTCAGCTCCTGGTCTTTTTTTTTTTCTGACTTATAGCACTTCTCCATCTTTGGCTGCAAAGAATATAATCAGTCTGATTATGGTGTTGACCATCTGGTGGTGTCCATGTGCAGAGTCATCTCTCAGGTTGTTGGAAAAGGGTGTTTGCTATGATAAGTGTATTCTCTTGACAAAACTCTGTTAACCTTTATCCTGCTTCATTTTGTTCTCCAAGATCAAAATTGCCTGTTATTCTAGGTATGTCTTGACTTCCTACTTATGCACTCCAATCCCCTGTGATGAAGGGACATCTTTTTTAGTGTTAGTTCTATAAGGTCTTGTAGGTCTTCATAGAACCACTCAACTTCAGCTTCTTTGGCATTGGTGGTTGGGCATAGACTTGGATTACTGTGATGTTGAATGATTTGCCTTGGAAATGAACTGAGACGATTGTGTTTTTGAAGTTGCACCCAAGTACTGCATTCTGGACTCTTTTGTTGATTATGAGGGCTACTCCATTTCTTCTAAGGGAGTCTTGCCCACAGTAGTAGATGTAATTGGTCATCTGATTTAATTCATCCATTCCCATCCATTTTAGTTCACTGATTCCTAAAATGTTGGTGTTTACTCTCGCCATCTCCTGCTTGACCATGTCTGATTTACCTTAATTTATGCACCTAACATCCTAGATTCCTATTCAATGTTGTTCTTACCAGGATCAGACTTGACTTTCAACACCAGACATGTCTAAAACTGGGCGTCATTTCTGCTTTGGCTAAGTGGCTTCATTCTTTCTGGGGCTATTAGTAATTGCCCTCTACTCTTCCCCCATTAGCTTACTGGACAACTTCTGACCTGGGCGACTCACTTCCATTGTCATAGCTTTTGCTTTTCATACTATCCATGGGGTTCTGGAGGCAAGAGTACTGGAGTGAGTTGCCATTTCCTCCTCCAGTGGACCACGTTTTATCAGAAGTCTTCACTATCACTCGTCTGTCTTGGGTTTCCCTGCATAACATGACTCATAGCTTTACTGAGTTATGCAAGCCACTTCACCACAACAAGGCTTTGACCCATGAAAGCACAAAGGCTTTTCAGTTCAGTTCGGTTGCTCTGATGTGTCTGACTCTGCAACCCCATGGACTGCAGCATGCCAGACCTCCCTGTCCATCATCAACTCCCAGAGATTACTAAAACTCATGTTGTTTGAGTCGGTGATGCCATCCAACCATCTCATCCTCTGTCGTCCCCTTCTCCTCCTGCCTTCAATCTTACCCAGCATCAGGGTCCTTTCCAATGAGTCACTTCTTTGCATCAAGTGGCCAAAGTATTGGAGTTTCAGCTTCATCATCAGTCCTTCCAATGAACACGGAGGACTGATCTCCTTTAGGATGGACTGGTTGGATCTCCTTGCAGTCCAAAGAACTCTCAAGAGTCTTCTCCAACACCACAGTTCAAAAAAATCAGTTCTTCAGTACTCAGCTTTCTTTATAGTCCAACTCTCACATCCATACATGACTACTGGAAAAACCATAGCCTTGACTAGACAGACCTTTGTTGACAAAGTAATGTCATTGCTTTTTAATATGCTGTCTCGGTTGGTCATAGCTTTTCTTTCAAGGAGCAAGCATCTTTTAATTTCATGGCTGCCATCATCATCTGCAGTGATTTTGGAGTCCAAAAAAAATAAAGTCAGCCACTGTTTCCACCATTTCCCCATCTATTTGCTGTGAAGTGATGGGACCAGATGCCATGATCTTCGTTTTCTGAATGTTGAGCTCTAAGCCAACTTTTTCACTCTCCACTTTCACTTTCATCAAGAAGCTCTTTAGTTCTTCTTCACTTTCTGCCATAAGGGTGGTGTCATCTGCATATCTGAGATTATTGATATTTCTCCCAGCAATCTTGATTCCAGCTTGTGCTTCTTCCAGCCCAGCGTTTCTTATGATGTACTCTGCATATAAGTTAAATAAGCAGGGTGACAATATACAGCTTTGACGTGCTCATTTTCATATTTGGAACCAGTCTGTTGTTCCATGTCCAGTTCTAACTTGCTTCCTCACCTGCATACAGATTTCTCAAGAGGCAGGTCAGGTGGTCTGGTATTCCCATTGCTTGAAGAATTTTCCACAGTTTATTGTGATCCACACAGTCAAAGGCTTTGGCATAGTCAATAAAGCAGAAATGGTTGAAAGGACTGATGTTGATGCTGAAACTCCAATATTTTGGACACCTAATGTGAATAACTGACTCATTGGAAAAGACTCTGATGCTGGGAGGGATTGGGGGCAGGAGGAGAAGGGGATGGCAGAGGATAAGATGGTTGGATGGTATCATCAACTCAGTGGACATGGGTTTGGGTGGACTCCGGGAGTTGGTGATGGACAGGGAGGCCTGACATGCTGCAGTTTATGGGGTTGCAAAGAGTTGGACACGACTGAGCGACTGAACTGAACTGAACTGAGATGTTTTTCTGGAACTCTCTTGCTTTTTTTATGATCCAGCAGATGTTGGCAATTTGATCTCTGCTTCCTCTGCCTTTTCTAAAACCAGCTTGAACATCAGGAAGTTCACAGTTCTCATATTATTGAAGCCTGGCTTGGAGAAATTTGAGCATTACTTTACTAGCGTGTGGGATGAGTGTAATCAGTCCTGCGGTAGTTTGAGCATTCTTTGGCATTGCCTTTCTTTGGGATTGGAATGAAAACTGACCTTTTCCAGTCCTGTAGCCACTGCTGAGTTTTCCAAATTTGCTGACATATTGATTGCAGCACTTTCACAGCATCATCTTTTAGGATTTGAAATAGCTCCCCAGGAATTCTATCACCTCCACTAGCTTTGTTCGTAGTTATGCTTCCTAAGGCCCACTTGACCTCACATTCCAGGATGTCTGGCTCTAGGTGAGTGATCACACCATCGTGATTATCTTGGTTGTGAAGATCTTTTTTGTACAGTTCTTCTGTGTATTCTTGCCACCTCTTCTTAATATCTTCTGCTTCTGTTAGGTCCATACCATTTCTGTCCTTTATCGAGCCCATCTTTGCATGAAATGTTCCCTTGGTATCTCTAATTTTCTTGAAGAGATCTCTAGTCTTTCCCATTTTATTGTTTTCTTCTATTTCTTTGCACTGATCTCTGAGGAAGGTTTTCTTATCTCTCCTTGCTATTCTTTGGAACTCTGCACTCAAAATGGGTATATCTTTCCCTTTCTCCTTTGCTTTTCGCTTCTCTTCTTTTCACAGCTATTTGTAAGCTTGGACAGCCATTTTGCTTTTTTGCATTTCTTTTTCTTGGGGACAGTCTTGATCCCTGTCTCCTGTACAATGTCATGAACCTCTGTCCGTAATTCTTCAGGCACTCTATCTATCAGATCTAGTCCCCTAAATCTATTTCTCACTTCCACTGTATAGTCATAACGGGTTTGATTTAGGTCATACCTGAATGGTCCGGTGGTTTTCTCCACTGTCTTCAATTTCAGTCTGAATTTGGCAATAAGGAGTTCATAATCTGAGCCACTGTCAGCTTCCAGTCTTGTTTTTGCTGATAGTATAGCGCTTCTCCATTTTGGGCTGCAAAGAATATAGCCAGTCTGATTTGAGTGTTGACCATGTGGTGATGTCCATGTGTAGAGTCTTCTCTCGTGTTGTTGAAAGAGGGTGTTTGCTATGACCAGTGCGTTCTCCTGGCAAAACTGTATTAGCCTTTGCCCTGCTTCATTCTGTACTCCAAGGCCAAATTTGCCTGTTACTCCAGGTGTTTCTTGACTTCCTACTTTTGCATTCCAGTCCCCTATCATGAAAAGGACATTGGACCTTGTTTCCATCACCAGTCACATCCACAACTGGGTCGTGTTTTTGCTTTGTCTCCATCTCTTCATTCTTTCTGGAGTTATTTCTCCACTGATCTCCAGTAGCATATTGGGCATCTACTGACCTGGGGAGTTCATCTTTCAGTGTCCTATATTTTTGCCTTTTCATATTATTCATGGGGTTCTTAAGGCAAGAATACTAAAGTGGTTTGCCATTCCCTTCTGCAGTGGACCTCATTTTGTCAGAACTCTCCACCTTGACCCGTCTGTCTTGGGTGGCCCTACGCAGCATGGCTCATAGTTTCATTGAATTAGACAAAGCTGTGGTCCCTGTGATTAGCTTGGTTAGTTTTCTGTGATTGTGGTTTCAGTTTGTCTGCCCTCTGATAGCCTCTCCCAGTACCTACCATCTTACTGGGGTTTCTCTGACCTTGGACTTGGAGTATGTCCTCATGGCTGATGCTCCTGACCTTGGACGTGTGGTATCTCCTCTTGGCCACTTGCTGCTCCAGCACCACACAGCTGCTGCTTGCCATTAGGGTGGTGTCATCTGTATATCTGAGGTTATTGATATGAGGCTTTTAGGAAATGGCATTTTAAGAGGAGAGGATTTTAAGGAAACTAGGGGCAGGAAGGTGGACCCACAAGAAACTGAATTTCACCTGCATCACCATCTGCTGAGACTGGCTTTGCTCCCAAAATCCCATAATGATGCCCTTTGGAATGTAGGATGGCTGAGCTTAGACATACACTATGTTTGATTTCATTTCTAGAGATGGCCAGTTAGGGCAAGTGAGTCAAGAAAGTTACTACTCCAAGGGGCCTGAGCCAAGGCTTTCTTTTTGCTGTTATATACCATCTCTCCCCCGGCAGTCATTTCCAGAGCAGAATTTTACATTCAAATGCTTTTCTGTCTCCTGTTTTCCTTGGGACAAGATATGAAATCATTCCAGGAGGGAGAGCCCCTTCTGGGAGGAAATTAACCTGACATCTGATAGAAAGAAATGCAATTTAATGGCATGACATAAAACCTGACTGTTTCTAGCAATGAGCTGGGTTTTCTGTGGCTATTCAGGACCTTCCAAGTGCACTACCCAAGCAGCGACTCATTCGCTTAAGTGTGGATATCTGGAAACTTCAGCTCAAATATCATGATGATGTGTAATTTTACAGCGTGTGGGGTTCACTCTGACTCAACTGACACAAACTCTACCATATTTCTCTCACTTGGGTCCTGACTAGCACACATGCTGAACTTGAGAGGATTATCATGCTATTTCTCCAAAGAAGAAAGTTAAGATTGTTGTTATCGTGTGGAGTCCATTCCACATGATACATTTGCCGAAACAAAAAAAGGCCACTGGTACACCTTAAGGTAGAAATACTTGTTAAGTATTGCATTTACAGGTCCTCAGAAGCATCATATTAATTCTTCAGATTCATTATTAGGTACCTATTCTCTAGTGTTTGGAACCCATATCAAAACTCTTAAAAAATAAATGGCTTGAATGGAGACTGAAGTTCTCCATAAAACAGAAGGACATGGCCAGAAATCTTCATTGTGCTGTTAGTCCTAAATTTAAGAAGTAAGTTTGTATTGCCTCCTAGACATGAGCGTATGTTATATGATAGAATAATATTTTTCAGTTATATTCCAGCTGTACTTGGCATTTCAAGAGATTTAAAAACAGCTGGTTGAAAGCAAAGGATTCTTTATTTTGAAAATGAACCAGTTAAATTCAAATAACCACTTTTCAACTAGTCATTAGCCAAAATAAGCTTCTAAATTAATTGAGTCACTCATTGGGATATTCATAATGATTATAGAGATCAGGAAAAAATATTTAAGTATTTGATAGAATAATATTGTGTTGTATCACTTATTTTCAACTGTTTCATTTTACCCAAAGCCTAGCATAGTGGTTTACATAGTAGGTGTTGAATAACTCTTTTTTGAAAGAATGAATGATGAAAAAAGGAGAGAAAATATGTTATTTTTAAAACAAGGCAGTGATATGAACCTCTTGATCTTGAAGGAAGGCAAACTTCCTGTTAGGAAGGATAACTTTTGTTAGAGCAAATACCATAATAATTGATTTTTGATAATGGAAGGAGTTGTCCCTCTGCTAAGGTGTGTTCTGAAAGTTAGATACTGTAAAATCAAGTCTCAGGAAGTTTTTGTTATTACTCACAGCAGCTCTGTTGAAGGGGAATGGGAGAATGAGGGTCTGGGAAGGGCGAAAAAGCGAGAGATTGGAGTTAGGAAAAAGAGCTTGAGAAATTTGGCAGGAGACAGGATACTACATGCTGAACAATTTATTTTGTCTATGTTGGGAATAGATTGGAAATTTCAGGGAAGTAAAGTCTAGTCTTCAAACTTGTATTCGTCATCACTGTGCCTTGCTATAAACTCCCTGTTACCCCAAACTGTAATCAAAAGGTTGTTACTCTCAGGAGTACTGGGATAGTGTTTATTTTAAGCAAATGAAGGAATCTTTGTGGTTTTCAATGTGAGGCTAAGTGGTAGGATTATGGTGAAAATAAAAAAGGCTGAGAGCTGCAGAGGAGGTGGTACCAGGTAGACTCATAAGCCAATGGGAACAGAAAATTTGAACAAACCCAGAGGAGCCTAAATCGACTTTGAACCTTTGATATTTAGGACCTGAATGGCCTAGGGGGATGGAGGAGGTGCTGGCACATGCTTTTCTCCCCATCACAACTATCCACCAACGTCTGTGCATTCTGTCTTTATTGACTGCTTGTAATCATCCCTTCCTGGGAAGACCTAATGAAAAGTACCTTGGTCAATACAGTTAATCACTGCCAAGGATTCCAGTCTTCTGGCAGAAAAGTATGTTTTCATTTGATTTCCATTTAATTAGCTAGTAGCTGATGAATATATTTTGTTGTAATTGCCTTGAAGTAGGAGTTCTAAATGTCCTGATGATCTGATTAATTTTGGCTAATGTATCCCTTATATCTTGTTTGAATATGATTATTAACTAACTCCTAAATTCTAACTAAGAGTTTATCACCTTAGGATCTATGTAAAAAATGCTGTTTCTTTTGGTTACTACTTTATGTTGAAAGCATTTCAGTATTTAAATCTATGTCTCAAGCTTGTGTCTAGTTCCTAGAAATAAGCTGAGAAAACTTATTTTATAGAAACTGCTTGTCCCTGGCTAAAGTTAGGAAAGATGACAGAGATGGGATGTGTGTGTGTGTATGTATACACACATACATATTTGTGTGTGTGTATTGGATCTGTTTAAGTTTTCACATTTTATTCTAGAAGTTAAGTGTTTTAGGTGGCAGACAGGCTCTGCAGTGGTGGGAACCATGAATCCAGGTTTTGTTCTTTGGTTTCACACGGAATCTAGTGCACAGTACAGTGTTCAAATGTCTGCTGACTTAAAAGAGGCAGAGTTTTCAGGATATATAAGGTCACTGTTTCTTTTTTTGTAGAGAAATCCACATAGAACCTCATTTACCTACCATAATCATTTGAGCCTGGTAGCTAGGCTGACATTTTTCAATAACTATAAATTCTATAGGAAACACTCATTTGACTGTCTCTTAAATCTCTTTCTACAGAGAGTAATGCTTGAAACATGGTAGTGTAGCCAGTGGGCAGCTCTTGATAGCACAGAGTAGACAAGTCTTTATTTTTTTTATAGCTTTCTTTCTCTGCCTTGATTCTAAACTGATTTTCCTTCTGATTCATCATTCTAGTGGGAGGAAGAGCTTAAAACCCAAGTTTGGCTGCCATTAAAAAGTTTTCTTCTACCAATAGACTAGATCAGGGGTATTCTTTATAGAATTTTGAGTAATTTAGCTCTAATTATGGATATCTTATTCAATTGGGATGGAGTTCAAAGAGCTGTTCTTACCCCTAAGTGGGTAAAACCATGATGCTCTGAGTATGTAAGACTTTGTAATGAGCATCTTGCCTTGGAATACAGTTGCCGCCTTGTTTTACCACAAAGCAGTTTCTAAAAGCGGGTGGGGGAGTGGAAGATGTGGGGATATGGCTCAAAAAATGTAAAATCAGATTTAAAAAATTATTTTCTTTACACATTTTGAAGACAATGAGAAACCTTGGTTGGTCAGACTGCCACATGCAAATTTCTGCAATAATATTCTCTTGAGTTTCAAATGCAGTATTCACCACGGGCACTTATAATTGCACATTTTGTACTGCATTATCAGCTCAGTACATGAGGGTAATAGGGAGATAATGGAAAACAGACTCTGTAAATGAATGGTGGATGTTAATGGGAATTCCCATTCAAATTATGCTTTATTCAATTGTTGAACATCAAACTGTGTTATTAAGAGGCTCATAAGAATACATGTGGGAAACAGGGGAGAAGTAAGACAAAACTATAACTTACCAGGAGAAACTAAGAAGAAATGAAGACCTTTTGTAGTTAAATCTTTTTTAATTTCTTAGAATTTTATAGGCAGTTATATAACAAATCTAATATTCACTTTTGTTTTTCTAGAAAAAATAGATGATGCTAGTGTGATTCCTTTTATATCAGATGGCAGTCCTGGTATATTGTAGCTATCTAGGTGCTTGCCAGTTCATTATTTTAATTACCAGAGCTCCCTTTTATGCTTTCAAATACCATCACCTTATAATACTAAAACAAAAGAATAGTAACGGAAGTGCTTAAGGAAAACAAAAATCCAAGTTGACTGATTTTTATACTTCCCAAGGAGTTGTCCGGGCTAGAAATGAATCCAGAATATCTTAAGAATTGAGTCAAAAGACTCAAAGATTAAAAAAAAAAGGGATATTTTGAGAATTTTAATTCTTGACTGACTAATTATACCCTGATGAAAGGGAGACATACACAGAACTATGTCCTTTTCCCATATTGCTAAAGATTTTAGAGAGAAAATAATTAAGATGATAAGAAAATTGTATCTGTATAGATTTGTATATGTAGGTCTATATATATGTAAGCATGTATATGCAGAGAATTTCCTTCACTTTGTTTTGTGTTACTCTTCCTTCTTTAAAGTAAACATTCCCAGTGGCATTTGCCATCATGAAATTGGTTGATTTTCAAGCCCTGAACTACCCAGGTGGCCTCACATCGGCATATCTGAGTGTGTGCGTGTGCGCATGCTCAGTTGCGTCCTGCCCCATAGGCCGAAGCCCACTGGGCTCTTCTGTCCATGGGATTCTCAAGGCAACAATACTAGAGTGGGTTGCCATTTCCCACTCCAGGAGATCTTCCTGACCCAGGGATTGAACCTGAGTCTCTTGCCCTGCCAGCTGGATTTTTTTTTTTTTTTTTCAGTTGGAGGACAGTCACTTCACAACACTGGTGGCCCCTGCCACACATTGACATGAATCAGCCATGGGTGCAGATGTGCCCTCCATCCTGAACACTTCCCCACCTCCACCTCCCTCCCCACCCCACCCCTCTGGGTTGTCCTAGAGCACCAGCTTTGAGTGCCCTGTTTCATGCATCGAACTTGTACTGGTCCTCTATTTTAGATATGGTGATATAAATGTTTCAGTGCTACTCTCTCATCATCTCACTCCTGCCTTCTCCCACATAGTCCAACAGTCTGTTCTTTACATCTGTGTCTCTTTTGCTGCCTTGCATATTGAATCGTTGTTACCATCTTTCTAAATTCCACATATATGTGTTAATATACTATATTGCTGTTTCTCTTTCTGACTTACTTCACTCTGTATAATAGGCTCCAGTTTCATCCACCTCATTAGAACTGATTCAAATGCATTCTTTTTTATAGCTGACTAATACTCCATTGTGTATGTGTACCACAACTTCCTTATCCATTTATGGCAGGTGGATTCTTTAACACTGCACCAGCTGGGAAGCCTGACAGATCGTAAGTAAATGGTCCTGGGGCTATCAGGAATCCTCTGAGCCTCTTAAGAGGACAGCTCTCTCTAGGCATGGATCCAGTGGAGATCTACCCACAACTTCTCTTACTTTTTTAAGCAAAATATCTTTCATTGAAACCATCTGGCACACACTTTTCAGTGTATTCTGGTAAAGGAGGTAATATAATATATAATAAAATACTCATTTTAAGTCAAGAAAGAAGGAACATCCAGCCTGACAATATATCCAAACTCCTTTCTAGTCTTCAGTTTCTTTTTCAACTTAAGTTGTATAAAATTCTCCCCCCATCTTTGTATCTTCTAAGTTAGACACACTCTGTGATTTAAAGAGCCTCAGCAGATGCTTGAAGTTTTGGTGGCACACGGCCTTGAGAACTTTCTCTGACTCTTTGAGTCTTAGAAACATGATTTTTTTTCCAGGCTTTTAGTAATTCTGCTGACTTCTATTTCAGCATCCCTTGTCTGTTCTGGCAGGCACCAGGTTTCAGTAAGTTCTGAACCCACCATCTCAGGTATATGACTGTACTTGCCCTGTCCTCCCATCAGTCCCCTCTGTTGATCATGCTGTTCTCAAAATCAAAAGAGGTAGAAAAACCAATGAGAAGTCTTCTCTAAGTGAGCCTGACTTAGCCCCTACTTGTCTTCATGTGACCCAGTGATTCAGATAATGTCTCTGGTTCTACGTTCTTGTCTCAGCTCCTAATCTTATTTTCGCAGGTCAGCCTCAGACATTGTATGTTGAGAAGGGTTTCTATATCCTGGTTGGTTCCTACTTCCTCCAGGAAGCTATTCATAGTCCTCCCCACCCCAGCCTCTGATCTGGGTTAGGGCACCTAGGCTTTTCGCTCCCATCACTCAATGTTCTAACTATTGACACTGTAAAGCAATTGCCTGTTTCATGGTCTGTCATTCCTAAAAGGCAGGATTTGTTTAAGAGCAAGAACTATACCATGTTGTGCTGTAGCCTCAGTTCTTAGAACAGTTCCAGAAGATAGCAGGCACTCAGCTGAACTCGGTTTCATTAAGCCTGGCCTTCCCAAACATTTCTGACATTTAACAAGATGCCATTGTTTTCTACTCTAAGAGACATTGCCACTTTTTGTTGTTGTTTGTTTGTTAATG
The DNA here is from genome assembly GCF_014754425.2 of Oryx dammah. Lineage (NCBI taxonomy): Eukaryota > Metazoa > Chordata > Mammalia > Artiodactyla > Bovidae > Oryx > Oryx dammah. The sequence goes on along the minus strand of NW_024070187.1, from coordinate 41,210,951 downwards.
AAAACTTTGAAGTTACATTATGTCAAGAGCCAGCCAGGCACATAAACAAATAAGCCAGTTGTTTCAGAATTATAAGGCTGTGGTCTCTCTATTTTTGACTGGATAGCAGTCAGTTCTAAGAGTAGGGAGGAGAGGGGTTGGGCTAACCTCACGAGGAGGCACCAAAGTGGGGCTCTGGGGAAGCTGAGGTGGGGGCAGGCCAGCATTCCCCTCTTTTGCCAAGTGTCCTGGTTCTGTGGTCTTGCATACAGACTAGACATTTTTAAGAGGCAGATTTTAAAAGGAGTACAGAAGGCAAATCAATAAGGAGGAGGGAACCAAGGAATCAACTGTTTAATCAAGTGAAGGAAGATGCCAGGAGAGTGCTGTGCCATTTGTTATAGCAGCCATAGCGACACCCATTAGACTGTGACTCCGCCAAGAAACAGGGAGAGTTGACTTCTTTTTTCTTCATTGTTATTCTTTGTTGGAGTAGAGTTACTTTACAGTGTTGTGTTAGTTTCTGTTATATAGTAAAGTGAAACAGCTGTATGTTTACATATATCCTCTTATTTGGATTTCTTTCCTACTTAGGGCACCACAGAGTATTGAGTGGAGTTCCCTGTGCTAGGCAGTAGGTTCTCATTGTGTGTGCTGTGCTTAGTCACTCAGTCATGTCTGACTCTGCGACCCCATGGACTGTAGACCGCCAGGCTCCTCTGTCCTTGGGGATTCTCCAAGCAAGAATACTGGAATGGGTTGCCATATTCTCCTCCAGGGTATCTTCCCAACCCAGGGATCAAACCCAGGTCTCCTGCATTGAAGGCAGATTCTTTACCATCTAAGCCACTAGGGAAGCCCAGGTTCTCATTAGTCTTCTATTTTATACATAGTATCAGTAGTGTATATATGCCAAATCCAATCTCCCAATTGATCTTACTCCTCCTTCCCTCTTTGGTATCCATATGTTCATTTCTACATCTAAGAATTGACTTCTTTTTAAAGTTAGTAGATATTATCATTCTTCACAGGACAACTCTCATCTTGAAATTCACATTTGTCTTTGCCTGTGTCTTCTCTACTGAGATGGAAACAACTTAAGAAAAGTATAGAGGCATTCTGAGTTCTGGAACTATTGCCTAGACCTATTGAGGCTGGAGGCTCCTGCAATGCTTTTACTTGCTGAGTTAAAGTCATTACTCAGTCTTCATTATGTCCATGTCTATAACTCAGTGGTTCCTTCCCAGACCTCCTTGCTGCTGTTGCTGCTGCTAAGTCACTTCAGTCGTGTCCGACTCTGTGTGACCCCATAGACGGCTGCCCACCAGGTTCCCCCGTTCTTAGGGTTCTCCAGGCAAGAACACTGGAGTGGGTTGCCGTTTCCTTCTCCAATGCATGAAAGTGAAAAGTGAAAGTGAAGTCGCTCAGTTGTATCTGACTCTTAACGGCCCTATAGACTGCAGCCTACCAGGCTCCTCTGCCCATGAGATTTTCCATGCAAGAGTACCGGAGTGGGGTGCCATTGCCTTCTCAGAGATCTCCTTGAATATCACCTAAATGGATCACACACAGACTGTCAGTATGAAAGGCATGAAAGTGTAAAATGCTGTGCTCACTCTTTGCATGTTATTGTGATAGTAATTATTAGTACTATAATAATAATTACTACTTTAGCTCTTACTATGTGGCAGACCTAGTGATATATGATTTTATATGTCCCAGTTAAATTCTCATGACAGCCTTTTTTTTTTTTGCTGAGTGCCTTAATCTACCCATTTTATAAAAATTGAGCAAATTGCTAAGATTGGATCATCAATTCATCTTACTCTACAATTTGTGTTGTTCTTACTCATTTATTATACTGTGAGCTTGTGACATTTGTCCTCAACTGGAAAAATGGGTATAATTCTAGAATGGGTATCCTGCTCTATAATCAGACAGTCTTATAACAGTTTTTCTTCATATCTCATTACCTTGCAATAGTTTGTCTGGGACATTGTTTAAATCATGTCCCTTCTAGCTCCTTTTTTTCCCCTCTTAATCTGAAAGACATGGATTTGCTGATAAAGAAGCCAAGCAAAAATCAGAAATACAAAAATATTCCAAAGTCAAACCACAAAAAGTTTAGTCTCTAGTTGTATATAAAAGAATCACTTTTGTGTCCCTCCACAATTTGCAAGTATGCTAAATAATATGCCATTGAATAGTCTGGTGGGCTTGTTGACAGACAAAATATGCAGAATTAGTTTCATTGTGGAGATGAATATAGTTCCAAGGTTATTTACCAAAAGTATTATATCTACATTTTCAGAACTATGTATTAAATTCTTACTCTCAGAATCTCTGCTGTTATGAAATTTTCATGCAAGTGAATAGAGATAAAATGTAAGGAAAGAAATGGGATAAGTAGAGTCAGATGATGATGACAAAAATGGGATAGATTCCATGACAGATTTCCTCCATGACCTTAGATTTGAACCTGAGGACATTTTTCTGATTGAAATAAGTCAGAGAAAGACAAAATAACTGATCTCACTTACATGTAAAAAGAAATAAATGAAGGAAGGAAGAGAGAAAGGACCAAATAAATGAAGGAAGGAAGGGAGAAAGGACCAAACAAATGAATTCATAGAGAACAGGTTGGTTGCCTGAAGCCAAACTAGGGGAGGGGACATCTTGGTGAAATAGGTGAAGGGGGACAAAAGGAAAAAATTTCCATCCCCATTCCATTACATGGGGATGCAATGTACAGCAGTGGGTACTACAGTTAGTAATACTGTATTGCATATTTGAACGTTGCTGAGAATAAATCTTAAAAGTTATCATCTCAAAAAAAAAGAAAATAGGACAGAGAAGGTGGTATTTTCAGCTGAAATCTGAAAGCTCAGAAAGAGCCTGCTGTGTGAAATCTTGGGGAACAGTGATGAGAGCAGAAGAAAGAACAAGTTCAAAGGCCCCAAGACTGAACTAATACTGGCCAGTTTGAGAACTAAAGATGTAATGGGAGTTTGGTAGTTAGGAAGAAAAGTAGCAGGAGTTGCTATCAAGGGTGCAGAGCACTATTTGATCCCCAAAACTCTTGGAGGACAAACACTTAATTCTACATGTAATAGGACCACAAGAAGATTTTAATCATAACATCAATAGAAGAAGAAAAAGTCTGTTTCTCCCAAAGATATCTTAAGCACACCAGGCTAGGTGCCTGAATCCAGTGGAAACCAAACCTTTAGTTCTGTAAATTACTCTTTTTTGTTCACTAAGGACACTGGGGTGCAAAACTTATTAGGCTCTAGCTGCCCTGGCCCCTTTTCTATTTCTCAAATATGCCAGGTTCATTCTGGACTCAGGGCTTTTGAATAAGCCCTATGGAATGCTGAAATACCATTCCTTTTCTCTGGCCTAACTCCTGCTCACTTATTAGGTCTCTGCTGGACCTTTGTAGGGAAGACTCTGTGATCCCTAGATTAGTCTAACTCCTCTGTACTCATCATATAGCTGTGATTGACATCATGTGTAGTTTTCTATTCATTGTCTATCTCTTCCACTAGACTCTGAGTTCCCAGTGATGGTTGATTTGATGATTTCCTCAAATACTACTCCAGGGGTTGCCATGAAGGTCGTTTGTGGATGTGGTTAACATCTATAGTTAGTTTGTAGAGGAAAAGAAAGAAAAGAAAGTGAAGTCATTCAGTTGTGTCCAACTCTTTGGGATCCCATGGACTGTTAGCCTACCAGGCTCCTCCGTCCATAGGATTTTCCAGGCAAGAGTACAGGAGTGGGCTGCCGTTTCCTTCTCCAGGGAATCTTTGTGACCCAGGGTTTGAACATGTGTCTCCCACATTGCAGGCAGATACTTTACCACCTGAGCCACCAAGGAAATTTGTAGAGGAGTGGGTCTCAGTAATGAGAGTGGGGCTCATAACAATTAGTTGAAAAACTTTAAGAACAAAACTGAGATTTCCCTGAGGAAGAGGGAGTTTTACCTCAGAAATGTTCCAGCTTCCTACCTAAGAATTTCTAGTCTGTTCTGTGGCTTTTGGTCTTGGCTGCCCACACAAAACACATGAGCCAATTCCTTAGAATAAATCTCTGTGAGAGGGGGAGGGAAAGAGATTTAAATAAGGGAAAGAAGAAACTTGGGGCTGCTGTATGATACAAACCCAAGCATTCATATTAGTTTCAATCAAAAACAGAAGTCTGTAACATTTGAGAGTCATAGTTTCAGTTTATATAACAAGGCTCCCTTGTGCAAAAGTATCCCAGATCAAAGGACTGCAGGGATGAAATGGGGGCCGACTTCTGTCACCTTCTCTTTTAATGCCTTTTTTTTCTGTTCCCTCCTTTCAGATTTAATTTAGTCACTTGTGCTACAAAACTGTGTAACATTTTCCTTTTAGGCAAGGAGTATCTGCTTATGGTCACTGGCACTGTCTCAAAGGCTTGTGAGATAAACATAGGTCCTAAGCAAACTTTCGAGTTTTGCAGAAATCAAAAGGCATTCATTAGAAGGGAAAATTAAGCTAAAAAGCTATAGAGTATCAGGCCATTTCTTATCAATCACAAGATATTGATATTATCGCAAAGCTTCTTGTAGAACGGGAGGAAAAGTCATTTGAACACAAATGAAAAATTTGAATTATTTACCAGGTTTCTCCCTCTTTCTCTCTCTCTCTCTCTTTTTTTTTTTAAACATTATTTACTCTGGGAGAGCCACAGTTTTTTGACAAAGGAGAACAGCTCTAGTACTGTGATTCTGGGCTATGAGAAATGATGAATCCATGATTATTTGGGCTGTCACTATCCAGCCATGCTGCTGAAAATCATTTAGCCAAAAATAAGAATTACTGTAATTTATGGTTTTGTTTTTACAATGGGGACAAGGAAAGAATTGATTACGTAGCAGTCTATCAGTCTTGCTCAAGGCCTTGCTGTTTTTTCCCCTTTAAATTAAAATGAAAACCATGGAGAATATTGATAAAAAAATTTTCCAAATTTTATTTAACTTCCAACTCCATCTCTGAAACTGTGATTTCTTTTAAAGGTGAAATTGGTTCCTTATTAGCTGCTTTCCTGAGTCTTTTTCATATTTTACTTCCCCTCATTATCTCTGCTTGACCATCCAGGTAAATTGTGTTGGTTCTCCTGTTCGTGCCAGTCCAGCTTGGGCCTTGTTGGAAATAAACAAGCATTTATTTATTTATTAATAAACAAGGTACCTAGGTACCTGGTATACCTACCATTGGGGTACATCTGTTGCAAGACACATAGAAGAGATCAAAAGTCTCTGCCTCTGTTAACTTGCACTTGAAGGGTATAGATATGTCTGTATTTAAAAATTCAAGTCACAAATGGAGAAATGACTGCAGCGTCTTGACTGTTATCTCTAAGTATAGCCTTGGGTAGGCTACTGGACCTCTCTGGGCCTCGGTTTACTCACATCTTTCCTCTGACTCCTAGGCGAGTGTAGTATGTTCTTAGGGCAGATGTTACAAGAGCCAGTGCAGGAAGGCATTGTAGCAGTAAAGGTCATGTTGCTTGGGACAAGCTGGCCAAACAGAGTTACATAAATGTTGAGCACCTACTGTTTACAAAGCACTGTGTATATCACTGAAGCAATAACTGGATATGTAGAAACATACCATCCCTGTCCCAAAGGGATCACAGGATAGTGCTGAGGATGGGTAACAAACTGGGAGCCAGGGCTAAGGGTCTGACTTCTGGAGCCTCACTGTATTTGAATCTTTACTTGGTCAATAACTGGCCAAGAGTAGATAAGGTAGTTAATGATCCTTTTTTTTTTAAAATTAATTAATTAATTAATTTTTAATTTTTACTTTACAATTCTGTATTGGTTTTGGCATAGATTGACATGAATCCACCACAGGTGTACATGCGTTCCCAAACATGAACCCCCCTCCCACCCCCCTCCCCACAACATCTCTCTGGGTCATCCCCGCGCGTCAGCCCCAAGCGTGTCATATCCTGCATCAGACATAGACTGGCATTTCGATTCTTACATGATATTATACATGTTTCAATGCCATTCTCCCAAATCATCACACCCTCTCCCTCTCCCTCTGAGTCCAAAAGTC